>NW_022107431.1:8129560-8152544 GCF_000313985.2 Echinops telfairi
AAAAAAAAAAAAAAAAGCCATGCATAGACTTCCTTCTCTGACCACCATGCCATAAAGCTGGAAATAAACAAAAGAAAGAAAAAGAAAACAAGGGAAAATACATGGAAGCTAGAAAAGGACTGGATTGTGGCCCAAATTAGAGATGAAATTAGGAAGTTTCTAGAAATGAATGAGAATGAGAATACATGATACCAAAACCTATGGGACACAGCAAAGGCATGCATCAGAGGATGTTTGGTAGAGATAAACGCATATATGAAGAAGGAAGAGAGACTTATGGTTAATACCTTATTACAAAATCTTCAGCTGTTGGAAGAGAGTCAACAAAATAATGCATCTAATGGCAAAGGAAAAGAAAGTATAAAAATTAGGGCAGAGATAAATGAAGAGGAAAACAAAAAACAATAGAAAAAATCAATTCGGTAAAAAGCTGGTTCTTTGAAAGGATCAACAAACCACTAGCAATCTAACAAAAGATAGGAAGAAGCAGATGTTAATATCCAGTATGAGGGATGAAACAGGTCAAATTACAACGTACCCCAATGAAATTGAAAGAAAAAAAAAGACAAAATGCGCACATAAGCAAATGTGGTGAAGAAAGCTGAAGATGCCCAACTATTAAAAGATATAGCATCTGGAGTCTTAAAGGCTTGAAGTTAAAAAGTGGCCATCTAACAGGGAAGCAACAAAGCCCACATGGAAAAAGAACACCAGCCTGTGTGGTCATGAGGAGTTGTGGCAGTTACATAATCTCCTGTCAATTTGAGCCAAGGGGTAGAGCCTAGCATCTCAATTAGGTCATAGCCAATGATGCCTCTGTGCAGGCATGGCCTTTTCCTGAAGATTCCGGGAACTCCTGTTTTCCTCCCTGGAGGCAGGACACACACTCTCTCTGCTTTGCATTCCCGTTGACAAACCACATGGAGCCACACTGATGGCAGCCAGAGTCCTGTAGCTGGAAGAGTCACATGGAGACAGACCCACACCAGCACTGAGATGCTTCCACAAGACTTTTCACCCACTGGCCTGAGATCTTCCTTTCAATATCATTGCATGTGCTGCGTATATCCAGGGTGCAGTAGAACACTGAGGAAACACAGAAGTATCCTCTATTTCTTTAAATTTTCCTCCTCCCACTATTATGCCCTTAGTTTTACCACACTAATCTTGCTAGACCTGCGTATGTACATTGGTACAATCAATATCTTTCAATGCACGAAATCCAAGATATATAAATCCCTCAGAAACAGTAAGGGGAGTAATGATTCCCTGAGGTTATGGGAAGAGAGGGGGGAAAGTGGGGAAGGAGGAGCTGGCAGCAACAATGACTGTATAAGGTAAACAAACATCAGAATTTTGGTGAATGGCTACATTGGATGATGTGAATTATGGCATAAAAACAATAATAATAATATATATTATATTAAGGCTTCAGGGGGTGGTCAGGTGGGGGAGGGAGATAGAGGGGAACTGATATCAAGGAGCTCAAGAAGAAAGAAACTGTATTGAAAATGATAATGGCAGCAATTGTACAACTGTGCTCCATCTAATGGAACCATGGATTGCACTACTATCTGTAAGAGCTCCTAATAAAATGGTTATTTAAAAAAAACTGATTACACAGTATTACAAAAGACTGTTCTCCAACGAATTCAACAACTTGGAGGACTTGGATAAATACCCACAGCACAAGAAAAAATAGATAAGGTTATTAAGAAACTCTCAAAAAAAAGAACCTACCCCAGATGACCTCACAGGAGAATTCTACCATGCATTCAGGGAAGGGCTGACATCAACTCTACACAAACTCTTCCAGAAGACAGAAAAGTACGGTAAACTCCCAAACACATTATATGAAGGTAGTATAACACTGAGACCAAAGCTGGGCAAGAATTCCACAAGAATAAAGAATTACAGTCTGATATCTCTAATGAACACAGATGCAAAAATCCTCAACAAAATTTTGGCCAGTGGAATACAAATGTTACCAAAAATTAATCCATCATGACTGAGATAGTTTATTGTGCCAGCCTGGCCGATAAACACAAGTAGGATTAACTGAAGGGTGGAGAGATAAATGGCTCGGTGAGCCTCGCCTTTCGTGGCTCTCGCTCTTTGATCATGGGACCAGTGTGCAGCTACCTTGCTTGTTCTGTGCCTCAATTTACAGGCTACGCTACCAGTGGGACACCTAGCCTGTGGACTGTGTCGCTGTAAGTTGAGATCCCTTTAAGACATCTCTGGAGCTGGGGATTGGTGGTTGCTGACCTGGCTGGCAGTTGGTGACCTGCCTTGTGATTGGCTGCTGTGCTGACATAGACTAGCTCTCTCTATATATAGAGGAAGACCTGGCAGCAGATGAGACTGGAAGGACTGCTAGTGTCTCACAACTCTCTCTCATGGGAGTGAGTTGCACTGAGCCATTTGCACTGCTTTATAATTTAACTGTTCATTTCTTGTATTATATATCTATCTATCTGTATGTAATTTAACAGTTCATTTCTTGTGTTATATATCTAATTAGCTTTATAAATAAATAAATTAAATTATCAGCAATTTGGTTTTATCTCTCTAGAGAACCCTGTCTAACACAATGACCAACTGGAATTCAAACCAGGGATGCAGGGATGGGTCAATAGTCGAAAAACCCATCAACATTATTCATTAAATTAACAAGAAAAAGGACAAGAACCTCATGATAATATCACTAGATGCATAAAAAGTATTTGACAACATTGAACACCCATTCCTATGACACTCAAGAAGATAGGATTAGAAGGAAATTACCTTAATACAGTGGTTCTCAACCTTCCTAATGCCACAACCCTTTAATACAGTTCCTCATGTTGTGGTGACCCCCCCAACCATAATATTATTTTCTTTGCTACATCATAGCTGTAATTTTGCTACTGTTATGAATCATAATGTAAATATCTGATTTGCAGGATGTATTTGCATTGTTACAAATTGAACATAATTAAAACATAGTGATTAATCACAACAATATGTAATTAGATATTGTGAAATATTTATTTCTAATTACAAATAAATGAAATTTTGTCTTGATGCATGGGGTAACATGGGTAACAGCGTAAACTATAGTGCTAGATTTTGCGACGGTACGTGTAAAAAGCCAATGTCAGCGTGAAGGTTGAGATGGAGGAGCAGTGTCTGGTTCCTAAGACCATCAGAAATAGGTGTTTTCCCATTGTCTTAGGCGACCCCTGTGAAAGGGTCGTTCATCCCCAAAGGGATTGCGACCCACAGGTTGAGAACCATTGCCTTAATATAATAAAAGCTACATATGAAAAACCAACAACCAGCCTTACAATTAATTGAGAAAGAAATTAAAACATTCCCATTGAATAAGAGGACCCAACCAGGATGCCCCTTGTGCCCACTTCTATTCTAAAAATATAAGACAATGAAAGGATACCATGGGTATATGTTTGGGGAAAGAAGTGAAATTATCATTACTTTCAGATGACATGATTTTATATATTGAGAACCCCAAAGACTCCACAGTAGGATTGCTGGAAACAATAGAGGAATATGGCAGAGTGGCAGGATATAAGATCAATAATCAGAAGGTAATTGGATTGCTATATAACACTGATGAAATTACAGAAAAGGAGATTAAGACAGTAGTACCCTTCACAATAGTCAAGCATAAATTGAAATATCGAGGGATATACTGAACCACAAATAAATAAAAGATCTCTATGTGAACAATAGAACATTATTACAAGAAACCAAAAGTGATTTTCACAAGTGGAAGAATACCTACCCCATGCTCATGAATTGGAAGACTCAATATTGTAAAGTGTCAATCCTGCCCAAGGCACTATATAAATTCAATGCAATCCCAATACAAATTCCAACATCATTTCAAAGAAATGGAAAAAAATGACTATGAACTTCATATGGAAAGGGAAGAAACCCAGGATTGGCAAAGAACTCCTCAAGAAGAGCAAAGTGGGTGGGCTGGCATGACCTGACTTCAAAACTAATTCTATAGCCACAGTTGTCATAACAGCATGGTACTGGTACAGCGACAGACACTCAGACCGATGTATAAGAACACAAAAAAATCCAGAAATAAAAGTAGCTGCATATAGACAACTGATCTTTGACAAAGGTCCCAAAAAGATCAAATGGGAAGCAGATGCCCTTTTCAACAAATAGTGCTGGAAAAACTGGATATTAGTCTGCAGAAGAATGGAACAAGGCCCTCACCTCACTCCATGCACAAGAACAAATTCAAGGTGGGTCACAGACCTTGAGGTAAAACAAAGCTAAGATTCTTAGCAAAGGGAACACATAATTCTCAGGCTGAGGACTAGTTATTCTGGCAAGAGTCAGACCAAACCCAAAGATTCATACATCAACAGTAGATGCAGATAGCACCTGTGAAGAAAGGCATCTTCTCCCCGACTCTCTCTCGTGTCTTTAAGGCCCACAGAGGGGTAAAGGAAGGAAAACAAAGGCAATGGGGGGCAGGGCGGGGCAGGGCACTAACTAACCCAAGGGGAGGGTATTGTTTGTGTCTCCATAGGAAAGGAAGAGTGGGAATGGGCTTCATTCCAACGTGCCAATTCACAAGAGCAATGTTCCTGAGCGGAGAAGCCCATTCCCAGGGATGACTGCGGGTCCAGCCTGGGCCTGAGGCAGAACAGCCTCTCCCTAGAAGACTGTTGCAGAGGACAGCCCTGAAGATGGAGTTCAAGAAGAGGGACCAGTCTGACCCGCCCACATAGGAGCAGACTAGTGGGGAGTGCAACCGGCCAGTGAGGGGATCAAAGACACAGTCCCAAGGAACTCAGAGTGTGCACTCTGACTCAGGGGTGGGGGTGGGGGACAGCACCTGAACTGGTTGGAGGTTACTCACCAGGGGCCCACACTTAAAATCTAAGGTATAAAGTGGTGGGGGGGCATGAGACCACTCCATCCTGGACTTCGGGAATAGCAACGTGGACCTATGGGGAACTCGCCTTTCGGACATGAATGTGGCTCTATGTCACAATCCCTGTTAGTCTGGTGGCTATCTGTATGTTGTTGTTTATCTTTTATTTTGTTTTGTTTTTTGGCATTGATCTATACAAGAAATCCAGGATAAGCAATCTTACAGAGACAGCAACTGGACTGCTGGTTCCTGGGGGACATGGGAGGGGAAAAGGAGGGGGAGGTGAGCGGACAGCCAACAATGATGGGTATAGGGAAATAGGAAGAGTTCTAAAATGGAACATGAGGAGGGTGTAGCTTTTTTGGGTGGACATGTTTGATCAATCAAGTTGTATCTGAGAGGAATTTCTGAAAGGTGAACAACAGGCAAACATAATAGAGGGGTAGGAGGAAAAAAGAAAACCCAGTACATATATATGTGTGCATATATATTGAGTTAGTTTATTGCGCCAACTTGGCCGATAAACACAAGTGGTGTTAATTGAAAGGCAGAAGGATAAATGGCTCAATGAGCCCCACCTTTCTAGCTCTCGGGTCTCTTGCTTTGTGATGGTCGGACAGGGTGCAGCTGTCTTAGCAGTTCCCAGCTTCAACTTGCAAGGCTGATTTCCTGCAAGACATCGCCAAGGAGAAGCTGCATGGACCTACCCTGATTCATCCCTGGGTGCTGGAGCAGCTGTGTGGAGACCCCTGCCAGTGCTGCGGCTTTCCTCCTGCAGTCGGCGTCATTGCGTCTGTTTTGTGAGATGGAGGACGACTTTCTGGATTGGTGTTGGACATATGAGTTAATGATGGACTTGTGGGCTTGGGCAGCACTGGGTTGGGATGTTTTCTTGATGCACACTTTACCTAAAACTCTGTCTTATACATAAGTTGCTGTGGATTTGTTTTTCCAAAGTACCCAGACTAACACACACACACACACACACACATATATGTGTATAATTGTTTATGTATGTGTATATATGCAAATACAACAAATAAGTAGATGGACTTTGGGTCTCTACTTAAATCTTACCTCTGTACAAGAATGATTTCTAATAATGGGGCACTGTATGATACCCACCTCCCTGACACAATTGTTGAAGACAAAATGGGTGCATAAGCAAAGGTGCTGAAGAAAGATGATGGTGACCGGCTATCAAAAGCTATAGCATCTGATGTCTTAAAAGCTTGGAGTTAAACAAGTGGCCATCCATCAAGGCCGTGTGATCATGAGGTGTCGACGGTAAGAGGTATCATAAATTCAAAAAACACTCATCCAAATTGATGTGAAGGGAACTGTATGTAGTGGGGACCCAAAGTCCACCAGCAAGACAATGGGACAGTCCCTCTTAGAAGGGCCTCACAGAATGTAGGATAAATCCAGAAGGTGACGTACCACTGATGAACCACATAACTATCCTCTAGTTCTTTCAAATGTCTTCCCCTGACTATTAGGATCCCTATGTGATATATATACCTCATTGGTTGTGTTGGACTAGCATATGTTCATTTGCTCATTTAAGATCACTCTGTACATGGTAGTCGATAGTTACCCCTTAGAGGCACCAACAGGAGTAAGGGTCCCTGAGGGGATAGGAAGTGGGAGGGAAGTTGACAGCATTGATGATTGTATAGCCCCACCCAAGGGGATTGAACAATGGAACTGTATGGGAAGGGAAGGGATATATTGGAATGAGTAAGATATGTCCATAAAAATATTATTCAAAAGAGAGGGAGAGAAAGGGTGGTGGGGTGGGGGTGTTGTTGTTGCCCCTGAGTCCACTCCAACTCAAAGAATGACCCCCCACGCCGTGTGTGTCAGCAGAAAACGATGCACCATTTTCAAGAGTAGATCACTGTTTAAAGCAGCACATTTGTGTTGTCTGAGGCCACACTGTTTGTGGTGATTCATTTACAGCAGCAAGCAGGTGAGGCTGTGTGAGATTGAGCACTACAGAATAGCTGAGGTTCCCCCGCAGGAAAAAGTCGAAGCAAGTTCACTCCCATTGCATCTATTCCGACTCCTAGGGACCCCATGGGGCAGGGTAGAACTGCTCCTGTGGGTTTCTCAGACTGCAGCTCTCTACGGGAGTAGAGAGCCTTGTCCATCTTCCTCACAGCAGCGGATGGCTTTGAACTGCTGACTTTTCAGTGGTGGCCCGACACATAGCCACTACACCACCAGGGTTCTCCTTGTTGAAGGCATTAAATATATCTATACATACACACACACACTCATAAAAATACACACACACAGACTGAGAAATACAGGAAAACGTGAGAAAACTTTTGAAATTTATCATTTTAAGCTTCTGTTTCATGCTTAGAAAGCCCTTCCTCATCCCAAGGGTAGCTGTTTTTCATTTTCTTCTATTTACTGCCATCTTTAAAAAAATCTGTGAAATCGCTTCAATTTTATTTTAGTACAAAGGTCAAATTAAGGATCAACTCTATTTCTGCTTTCCTATGCGGTCAGTTCCCCAAATGTCTTCCTCTCAGATGGAATACGCCACCTTTATCGCAGCACAAGTTCTCTATGCAGAAATTGCTGTAACTTCTATGGCCGGGCCTGCCTCCCAAAAGCATTCGTCAGAGCTTTACCATGCCACGGTGTCCTCCCATGTAACACCGTTTGGGGCACGTGACGAAAACACTGCTGTGTCGATGAGGACACGCCATGGATTGGAAGCGGCAGCCCAATCTCAAAGATGCTCAGGTGTGGGAATCAGGCACCTGAGGGCAACGCAGCGCAGATATGACAGGTCGGCGGGATCGCTGGTTTTCTTTTCCATGTTTCCAGATGAATGCCTGCGGACTTTTCCAAATGAACTTTGTCGTTTGAAAGTCACCGCCTTCACACACCACCCCTCACCCCCACCGCCAGCCTGAGAGAGAAGCTGGCGGCATTGGATTTCAGACAAACGACAGACTTGACGTCAAGGCTGCCTTGTGGTTGGATAGTGGGCTTCCGCCTCTGTTTTCTTCCTTGTCGCAAAGTCCTGCCGTGGTTCACCTGCCCCACACATGAATGTGCTAGCAGGCGACAGACAGACAGAGGAGAGCCATCTGGGCAGTGGTCTCTCCTTCAGAGAAAAGCCGGCGCTGTTAAAGGGTCCACAGAGAAAGGTCAACTAATTTTAAGATGATTATTTTTAAGACTGTTATTTCGAGTCACGGTCTTTCTCACGCAAAAATTTCATGGAAATAGTTTAAACCATGAAGTAAGCGTAGGTCGTCTATGGAAAGGACCCAAAGGAACAGGTGGGGGGAGGTTCCCCTGGGGAGACACGAGGTCTCCATCCAGCCATGCCCAGCCCCGCCCAGAACGTCCGGGTTTATGCACCAGAGAGCACCACCTGAAACCAGACACCCCCCCAACCCCCCCACCGACTGCCCAGGCATGTCCAACCCAGAGGCCCAAATAGGGCCATGTCAGTGTGCAGTGACCAGCACTCCTGGGAACAAGACCATGTGGCCATGGCCAACCCCTGCTTGGGGGCACCACTGGCCCTCAGAGAATGCCAGGGGCCGGGGGCGGGGTAAGGGGGCCGGGAGGGCACACATTCTAGGACCACGAGGAAGAGGTCAGCGGACTGAGCTGAGGAGTGGAGTGGGGGCAGGATGGGGGCGAGCATGAGCGAGTGGGAGTCCACAGAAAGATGTACGTATGAGAACCGGCAGGGCTGAGGTGACAGGGCCACCCTGTTAGGAAGGCTGGGCCCTTGGCCTGTAGGCTCTATTGTGTTGGAGAAAATAAACACAGGTTCCACACTCACTGAGGCTGAGTACAACAGCCCCCTCTCCGGGAGAGGGTGGGCTTCCAACGCAGTCCTTTATGGTGGAAAGCTACTGCCACGTCTTTCTCTGGCACCACAACCAACCAGGCGCCATTCGGTTAGCAGCAGTGCTTATACTTTCAGCACTGCCTTAGATGTTACCAAGCAGTTGGTTCTGACCCCATAGCGATGCTGTGCACAGCAAAACACAGCAATGCCCGGTCCTGCACCATCCTCACAACTGTCCCCCAACCCGAGCCCTCACTGCAGCCACGGTGTCAACCCGTCTCCTTGAGGGCATCAGACAGGGTGGTATAATGCAGTCTAACCTGAACCAGCAGCAGCTGACAGTGGGGGAGCCCAGGGAGGGACAGGAGGCAGAAACTGCCAGGCCAGCAGGAGACAGTCAGGAACATGGACAGGTCTCACTGGGTCATCTGGACAGGGTATGGCCACTCTTCAGGATGGGTCAGGAGATGCATGGGTGGACCTGCTAGGCCTACGAGTGCCACACCGCACAAATGGGGGCCGTGTGTGTGCAGGAAAGTGTCCCACTGCCCAGGTGGCGTGTGGAGGTTCGGCGGGACAAGGGGTGCTTTGAGAGACCTCAGCTCCAGAAAGATGGTGTTTATAAGTAGAGGCCGGCTGGCCGGCCAGGCACATGGGGATAAGGTGGTGTGGCCACACAGAGGGGCTCCAGGAATCAGCCTGAGGCCAGGCACCGCAGACGGGGTCTCAGAGGAGGGTGGGTGCAACCAGCTGCAGAGGCAGAGGGGTGCATGGATGGTGGGAAGACCTAGGGGCCTGGGGAACCCCTGGTGGTGAGGAGGTAAGAGGTATGGGCCCTGATGGAGGCCCGGGCAAGGCAAAGATGAGCACACCTGCTCACAGCCCAGGCTGGGGGGAGGGGTGGGGGTGACTGCGGGGAGGGGAGTAGAGCCCCCGGGCTACCTGCTTTGGGTTCAATGGTAGGAGAGGCCAGCTTGTGACAAGCCCCAGGGGGAGAGCCGGAGGTGCAGGAGGCATGGAAAGCTCTCACAGACGGAGGGGCGGCCTTCCTCCAGCTGGTTTGTCTTCCACGGGGCCAGGGTGGACTGGTAAGGATGCCAGGGGTGGGCCCTGAACCCTTCCGCATTTCTGAATGCTCCTCTAAGGGGTGGATTTCATCAAAACCAAACCTGCGGTCACAGGCTCCTAGCCGTGTGCACCCCGGCGGGCCATTAGGGGGCAGTGCAGGCTGCGGGATCGGACAGCAGCCCCAGGTTGAGTTGGTGCTGTGTACCAGGCTGAGGGTACACGCAGCAGGTGCGCCATCCTGCAATGTGGTGCGAGTTAATCTGGGTCCGGCCCAAACGAACAGTGTCTCCGAATGCCCCTAAAAGGCCCAACCCTAAGGCCACAGGCTCCCAAGGACGTCATCTTTACCAAGGACCACCTTTCTCCTGCAGAGCGGGGGTGGACTCACACAGCCACGCTCTGGCTCCACAGCGGAGCACTGGACCGCTGCGCTCCCTGGACGCGTTCTCCGATGTTCTAGAATGGGGCTGGGCAAACTTTTGAGGTGAAGAGCCAGTCTTGTGCCTCACAATTTAACAATTAGATGCAAGAGCCATAACTGTATTTCTGCAAATAAAGGAAATCCCTCACCATTATCTGAATCTCCATTATCTGAAAAGACTCCAGAGCACATGGAGGTACCGAAATAGCCGCACTTTGTGGAAACGAGCCGGAACTACCTCAGCCAGGTACACTGTTCGGTCTTGCTCCTGTCCGCTCGGGACACGCCTTTTCGCTTCTTCCCTCAAGTGTAAGGCAAGGGGACCCCAAAAGCCCACAGAGATGGGGAGATTCTAGACCAACAGTCAACCCCCCTCCCGATGCCCCCATGGTTTCCTTCAGTAGTCACCAGACAGCCCTGAGCTTGCGGACAGCAGCCTGTGGGTCTTTGGACACACTCATGGCTGAGACAGGGCTCCGAGTTCTGGAAAATAACTTTGAAACTCCACCTGGGCAGCTGCCTCCACTGTCGAACAGAGGGAACCAGCCCCCCGCCCCGGGACCCCCCCCCCCAGGCTGAACTTAAGAGTCTGACTGCATGTCAATCAAGTTCAAGGTTGAGCAAACAGCCTGAGAACGAATACAGACAAAGCCGAGTGAAGAGTGGGACGTTGCACCAGAAGCGAAAATAAGTGGGCTGCACTCTGGTATAATTCACCCCCCTCCCAAATAAACAGCTTTGTTTTACAAGACAGGCAGTCTCCAGGTGACAGATGAGGTCTAGTCCCCGCTCTCTTGGGAACTGGTCGGCAGAGCAGGTGCAGGCAGTGGGAAGGAGAAGAGGCTCGGCGGCGGTTTCACGGCGGCGCGTGCAGCCAGTGGCAGTGGCTGTGGTGGGGAATTTGTGGAGTGGCAGCAGAGGTTGGCTTAAGCACTTCAAAGAGAGGGCAAGTTGCCCAACCTTGGCAACAGGGCTGCCCGGCCCAAAGATGGCGCCCCATGGCACAGCTTTGAATTTGCGTGGCTCTCCGAGTCCCGCCAAGAATCTAGTCTAAACCCTCAGGCTCCTGAAAGGGTTCTCCACGCCTCTTCTGAGTCTCCCATTCCAAAGCTCCCCTGCATGACTTCTCCTGTCCTTTTCGGTTACCCTAACACGTCGCCCAAACGTGAACACTCTGAGCTGCTCCATTTCTCTCCTCAATCCCCCTGGCACCGGCCGTCTGCCCTGCCACAGGGGCAGAGGCGCTGTGAGCCCTAGGGGCTGTTGCCTGTACTCCTCAAAACGTCACCCACACACAGGATGGGGACTCTCCCAAACTTCACTTTTTTCCCTTTACTAAACCTAAGGCTACGTCTCAGGAATTCCCCTTGGCCTCTTGGCCCTATTTTCTCTCCTTGACGTCATTTGCTTGTTCTCATTTGGTGTCCAGAACCAGCCCTTCAGAAGGCACCCTGGAGGGCCGGCTGGGCTCGGCTCCCCAGAGGCAGGGACTTCACCCGAGTCACTCAGAGGAAGAAGACTGCTGCTGGCTGGATCACAGGCACCACAGCAGGCCCCCCGGGCCTTCTTTACATTGAGACTATGTACAGAGTTGGGAGTTCGAAGCAGGAAGCCCTGCAGTACCACGCCATCTGCAGACTGGATCAGGATGACACAAATCGGCGGTGGTGGGGGACCATGCTGTCATCAGGCTCTGGGTCTACCGAGCAGAAAGGCCACCACGGCCCACGTGGTGATGATGCCACAGATCCTGCAAGGCAAGGACACAGGTCAGAGAGCCCTGGCGGTTGTACAAGCTGGCATGGCGCCCACTCTGTTGCCCTGATGTGGTTTCCTCCCAGTGCCGACACCCAACGCCCCCTCCAAGTGGCTCTGTGATGCAGACCAGCCAGCTGTTTCCCCTAGGGGCTGACAGATGCTGCCCATACAAGGTACAGGCAGTGAGTGCCTGGGCCCACCACCCGTTTTCCAACAGCAGCATTTTCACTCAGTGATGGCTCTCAGCAGCCAGCCCAAGCCCTCCTCGCGCTTAATCAACGGCTCTGCCATTTTCCTCTGCTTGGGCAAAAAAGCAAACAAAAAGACAGAATTCACGCCTAGCCCTGGATCCAATCCGTCCCTCGCCCCACTTCTCACCACACCCACTGTGCTGGCTGTCCTAAGCCGGCTTTGTCCCGCTGTAGAAATGCGCATCAGATCCCTGTCTCTTTCAAACCTCCCCAGAATTCCCACAGGAGCCCTGGTGGCTTTGTGGTTTACACATCAGGCTGCAGTTCAAAGGCACCAGCCTCGAAACCTCGAGGGAGAAAGACGGGGCTTTCTCCTCCCTTGTATCAAAACTTACAGTCTCCGAAACCCACAGGCTTTCTACAGGGTTTTGAACTGCGGATCGTGTTTGTGGTCCACCGCTCAACACAGCCCGTTATGCCTAGACGGTCGCTAGGAGTCGGCGTTCACTTGCTGGCAGCGAGTTTGGCTTGATAATGCCCAGGTTTCTCCCTGGGGGCTGTGGGGGAGGGGGCAGCCTGCCACCCTTACACAGCCTGGCCCTGACTGTGGGCTGCTGCCCGGCCCGCCTCTGCTTGCTGCTCTTCCAGGCACAGATCCTCCTGCTTCCCCCGATGTAGTATTAAATTTAAAAAATTGGCACTGGGGGCGGGGGTGAAGGGCCAGCCCCCCACCCACTGCTACACCTATTACTTCTTCTCGGATTCAGTAATGCTACTTCTGGGTTCAGTAATGCACAATTGTATGGTTGAGATATATAAGTATTATATTAGAGTCATCGAGAGCATGAGAGATATTACAATAATACAATCAGACACGTTACATGGCAACATTGCTCACCTCAGCCCAGCTTAGTGGTCCACGTGGAGAGAGGGGGAAGGGAAGGAGGGAAAGGGAACAAGGGAGAGGGGGAAGAGAGTCAGGGTGGTCAGAGTCCGAGGGGTACGAGTCCAAGAGCTCTATATTGCTGACTCGCGCCTATATAACTTTTGGGGACATGCCGGCCCACTAATTACAGGTAGAGATGTACGTCACAGGAAGGGGTTATACTATAGGGCACCCAGTAATGAGAGGGTGGTCTAGGGGGTGGTCTCTGGGTCTCCATAGGAACCAAGCTAATGGTCCCAAGCTTCAGAGAAGTAATCCATTGTCTTCAGCAGCAGGGAGCAAGCCCAGTGCAGTCTGGCAACTTATCGCCCTCAGGGAGGGGGGAATGCCTGCACATCTGACGTCCCCCAACACCCCGAGGCACCCGCCAATGTCCCATGGGGGGCCTTTGTCCACCTGGAAGTGCGCGTGTCCCCCAGGTGCCCCTCGGTGATTCCCATCCTCACCACCTTCAAGTCTTTGCTCAGGCCTCCCCTCTTTAGCGAGGGCCACCAATTGTCCCCTCTGCATCATGACTCCCCAACCCTCCCACTGCCCCACTCCGAGGGGCTGCTCTAGCATTTAACTAGCCACTTAGGACACCAGCTCCCAAGTGGGCACCACCTCTCAGCGCCATGTGTGTTGGGGCAGCATTGCTCCGGGGGGGATCAAAGGCCGAGGCTTTTTGGAAGTGGACCGCCCGACCTTTCTTCTGAGGTTCAAACTGCCAACCTGAGATGCCAAGCACTTACTGCCCATCTCCGTTCCCGGGAACACCTGCCACCCCACATACAGCACGAGCCACTGCTCGCCCAAGAGCAGGCGGCCTCCTCCCACGGCCACGGGCATGGGCACACCTCGTTCCCAGGGCCTCACAGAGATGCTCACACTGCCTTTTTGACAAGTTGGAGGTATGTGGCGCGTGGGAACCCGGTTCAGCCACGTCTGTCCGCATCGTTTGTCCCAACTCTGCATCTGTGTTACCCTTTGGTCATTCTCGCAGTACCCCACGCTTTCACACCGCTCCTGCACAACCAGTGGCACTCGGCACAGCGCCGCCTTCACAACTCTGTGGCCTGGGAAACGCGGGGCGGGGGTATGTTCGCATCAACCCACCACACTTCCAGGGTCTGCCTCTCAGTTCCCAGGTGGCCTGGTGGCCTAACGGGCTGTGTGTTGGGCAGTGGACCACAAACAAGATCAGCAGTTCAAAATCACGAGCCACTGCTCAGAAGAGGAGACTCTCTCCTCTGGGGAAGAGTGACCGTCTCAGAAACCCACAGGGGCAGCTCGGCCCTGTCCTGTAGGGTTGCTGTGTCAGAACAGACTGGACAGACTGAGAAATGCCTCTAAATCCCTAGCACAGTGGCAGCCATGGCCATGGCTCAGAGGACGCTGGAGAAAGAATGCTGCGGGACACAGCTACCCGGCCTCGCCAGTACCTTTAAACACACACCACCACCACCACCACCACCACCACCACCACCCCAAGCCGGTCAGCACGGCTCAACTGAGACCCAGTGGAAATGCAGAGCCTCCCCTCCTGCGCGGATACCTACTGCAGTAAGCAGTTGATGTTTGGTGAGTGTCTCCAGTGCCGATACAGGGACACCTTGAGGTCGGGATGATGTCGGTATTCCTTCAAGATGCTCCGAGCACTGCCAACAGAGGTGTTCTTGGGTCAGTAGAGCACAGTGTGACTCAACCTACTGCCCCCCTGAGGCCCCAAGTGGAAAAAGGCACGGGAGGGGGTGGGAGGGCGGGGGCGGGCAGGGGGCAGGGATGGCAGTGAGGAGAGGTGGGCTGAGCACCGAGGCACCCACTCCTTAAACTTGTTGGTCAGGAGCAGGAACTTGTTCCGCGTGAAGCGCCTCACGTCGAACTTGCAGAGGGTCTGAAACTCCCAGTAGATCTGCTGCTCGTTGACCCCCGGCCACCTCTTGACACAGAGCATGAGGATCGGCGGTCGGATACTGGGATGGTCCGGACCAGAAAAATTCTGGAAAATACAGAGAACTGGAGGGATTCCTTGGGATTCCCACCAACACCTTGTTGATCCGAGGGTCCTGACAGTTCTGGGAAAGGGTCTCCGTGAGGAGGCGGGGGCTGGAGAGGAGGGGTCCCAGGAGAAAGACACAGAAGAGTCACAGGCACCAGCCTGGGGAGGCCCCCATGCATACCTCAGAGAAAGACCCTCAGCCCTGCCTCCTGTCCCCCAAGCCTCCACAGAGAGTCCATAAGAAACAGAGACTCTACTCACGATTTTAGGGACCCCGGCTCGGATAAGATTCACTTGGTTGACGTAAGGGGTCAGCACTTCCAGGTACAGGGGGAAGGAGGGTGCTGGGGTGGAATCGCTGTGACAGGCACAGAAAGCAAGGCCCCAGCTCTCAGATCCTCGGGTCTGCTCACCGCCGCCGGGTCAGAGAGCAGGATGCCAACTCCCACATTGCTGCCTGGCTCCAACCCCGAGCTACATCAGCGTGGTTCCCCCAGCTCACAGCTTCAAGATCCTGCCCAATGGCCCAAGCAAGAGCAGACTTTACAGGGGATCAGAGCCTGCTGGTGACAGCTCGCTGCAGGTCCCTCTACAGACCAACAGAGCGAGCGGCAGGCTCTGTGCATGCGAGGCCACCCGTGATGTCATGCCACCACCTCCCTCACCCCTTCCTGAGCCTGGCCCCATGATGAAGAGACGCCTTCATGCTCCACACCCCCACTTCCTGGGGTAGCCCCGGGGCTGCAGGGCTTACACCAAGGGCCCACGGGGTCCTGAGTGAGGGCTGCACAGGGTGAAGGGAAACAGCGCTTACCCATAGGCTCTCTGTAGGAGCAAATGAGCCACTTTCAAAAGCACTAGAAAAGAAAGTTCGAGATGAAACCAAACATACACCCTCCTGGCTCATTTCCGGGCCACCTGGAGAAACACGCTCCCGGGCGCTGGTCACAGACCCAAAGAGAGTCCTCTCCACGGCCGGTGATGGTGAGCATCAGAACCGAGAAAACGGTCCAAACGGGCTGTGGGGGTGACAGCACCGCCCGCCTGACGGGACTCCGCTCCTGAACTGTATACGTGCGTCATGGGCCATAAAAAACATTGGAGAAAAAAGGTACTAACGGGACTTCTTGGGACAAAAACAGCAGCCCTTACCTGAGCCACAGAGGAAGGCGTCGTAGGCAGCTTCATGGGGATACTTGGTCTCGACTGAAACATCCAGAAAGAGGAGAGAGAATACTGAGCCTTGATAAGGGCACAGCCTGGGGAGGGAAGTGTGTCTACTGAAGCACGCCCACTGTCTCTCCACACCCTGGGCACCCAACTCGACCTGGGTGCTCTCCCAGGGCTGTGAGAGGGACTGGACCCCCGGCCGTGGAGGGGGAAGCACACTGTTTCCCGGTCGCTCCACGTGAGGTGGGTTGTGTGGTGCACAGTTAAGGGCCCGGCTCCTCACTGGAAAACTGGCAGTTCCGAGTCCCCCGGGGCTCCCGCAGGACAACTCACAAAGCTCACGGCCATCGAGCCGACCTGGACCCAGGGCCACCCTATAGTACTGACCTAGAACTCCGCATTGGTAACTCGAGGTGACTTAGAAACGTTTGCAGAAAATGGAATCCAACGATAGTGGGATTTGTCCACAGCATGCTTGAAGCCCCCTCATACGACAGCCAGGAAAGCTCTACTGGGCAGCTCTGCTATGCCACGTGGGTTGGTATGAATCCGAACCAGCTCGGTGGCCCATCAAGTCAAGGCTGGAGCATGAGCCCCCACGGGCCTCCCTCCACTTGCTGCGCAGTGAGAGCCGGGCTCAGGACGGTCACAGCTGCCGCCCTGGCATGGCATGACCACCAAGAGAAGACCTGGGTCCAACGGGCACGTACCGTACTTTGTACACTTCCTCGAGTGAACAATCACGGGGCCGGAATTCCTCGTGGGATTGCAGTCGCTGGTGGGAGAGAGAAAACGGGTAAAGAACAACTCTTCTAGAGACGGTGCTCGCTAGGGTCCCATCCCTTAAGTCACTATCAATGAAAACATGTCTGCAGTCCTGGGCGCCTTTGAGAACAGACGCAGACAAGTGGGCAGGGGCAGAACCAGGGTTCTTTCCACCGTCCTCTTGCCCCCTCAGCATGTGACCTTGCACTGAGCCTGCCACTCATGTTGGTCGGCAGAGGGCCGCCAGCAAGCGGTCACCAGCAGGCCCTGATCCCGTGTCAAGCTCTGCTCTTGCTTGGGCCATTGGGAAGGATCCTGAAGCTGTGAGCTGGGGGGACCCTAGTTCAAGAGGCTCTGAAGAAAGCAGCTGGGATGCTTGTCAAGCACTGAGCACCATGATAAACTGCCCACCGTCCCTGCCCTCGGGCACCTAGTATCCTCCGTGTAACTACCACAGGCACAAGGCTGACTGCTTCTTTGAGCCCCAGTGCATGCTGGGACGCTTCAGCCTTCAGGATGCAGGGAAGATGCTTCCTAAAGCAGCTTGTACTCGGGGGGCCCAGAGCTGGGGGGCTGACATGAGAGCTGGGGAAGAGTCAGGGATTTCAAACTGAGAGGAGAGAACCGAGGCTCCCAAGAAGGGAAAGCTCAGCCAAAGCACTAGGCAGAAGACAGGCCCAGGCGGGAAGGGCCCGGAGGACGCGTGGAGGTTTCTGGAGCCACTGGCAGAACTGAAGCAGAAAAACAGAACTCATACTTGGCATGATTGCTGGTGGCAGTTGAGACATGAAGCACTAGAGGAGACATAACAGACTGCCTCAACTGAGCCAACCACCCCGGGGGCACTGAGGGAGGGCAGGTCTGAACCCCAGGGCACCGAGAGAGGGCAGGTGCTATGTTTCGTCTCCCGTACTCTGGCCATACTGTCTGCAGGGACCAGTCCCCGGAGGATGTCATGCTTGGTAAAGTAGAGGGGTGATGACAAAGAGGAAGGCCCTCAGCAAGATGGACAGACACAGTGGCTGGGGGTGGGGGTGGGGGTGGGGGTGGGGGTGGTGTGTGTGTGTTAGTCACAGCATCTAGCAGCAAGGAGATCTTCGTGTGTGTGTGTGTGTGTGTGTGTGTGTGTGTGTGTGTCAGTCACAGCATCTAGCAGCAAGGAGATCTTCATGTGTTTGCTGCCAAACCTGTTAGTGTCTGCACTGTGCTCAACCTCTCTGAGCCTGAATTGTGGCCGCTACATCATTTGGTGTCAACTTGAAGATATGAAAGTGTCGGGGTGGAGTCTAGCCTGTCAGTCGGGTCACAGCCTCGTGGCGCTTCTTTGTGGGCCTGACCTTCTCATACAGAGGGTCCTGAGAATGAATCAATCAATCTCAATCTCTCTCTCCTCCACCCCCACCCCCACTCTCTGCCTCCACCTTCATTCCGGCCAGCCACACTGAGACTTGCCCGAGCCCTGTGATGGGGCCACCATCATGGGATCCACACAACTCTGCACCCACTGGCCTGCGGTCTTCCTGCATCCTGCATCCTTGCATGTCACCGCGTGAGTCTGAAGAGGGATTTACGGACTGGTATCGGACTTATGGACTTGAGTTGGGCTGGGCTACTTTATGGATGCACGGTTACTTCTTACACAGAGATGAGTGTGTCTGGACCTGTTTCTCTGGTCAGCCCGGCCTAACACGTCTGCGAGCCAGGCCCCGTCATTCTTCCCACATCATGAGGGCGCTGTTTGGCACTGTTGTCATCGGCACGGGACCACCGGCTAACACCGCACGCGCTACCAAAAGGAAGGCACCCTTCAGGGTGGCTGTGCATGTCCAGGCACACCGCAGACAGCGTGCACCGGTTTGCTTTCAACCCACCGCGATGAAGAGAAGGCGGTAATGCACCGAGCCGCACGGTTTGGGGATTCCCGGTGGGGAATATAAAAGTTAGGTTTACAGTATGCTGGTTCATTAAGGGTGCAGAGATTTGTGAAAAAGTTTGAAAGCGTGAGCATTTCTACCATGTAACGCAGATACAAAGTGACTGTACTATTGGGAAAATGCACAGGTAGAGTTATTTGACTGCAATGTAGTTAATTACTTAACCGTAGTCTTAGCCTTTGTTACTCCCACAAAATGACCTTCCTTTTCCTGATGGGTCTGGGTGAGGGGTGGAGGTTGTGGAGGTTGTGGGGGTGGGGATACTGATTATGATTCAGCTGTGAGTGATGGTTACCATGGTTACTAGTAACTGCCACCCTACTGGGTACCATCTCAGAAGTGTGCGTGGGGGTGGGGGTGGTGAGATCCTCGCTACCCACGAGAAGAGGCAGTAGTAAAGCACGTCCTTTGGACCCTGAGATCCCTGTGCTCTGACGGCTGAAGCGTGGCCGGGGAGGAGCAGCAGCCTGAGACAGCCGTGGACTTCGCAGTGCACAGAGCAGGCAACGCTGAGTGCTGTGGGGCAGGCGGCTGGTTGAGCTGAGTGGGGTACTTCTAGGAGCTGGGCTCACTGACTCATGGAGTCTTCTCGCTGAGGTTTATGGAGGAGCAGCATGCCCTTTGGGCATTTATTGGCAGCCCCAAAAGACCTTGTAACATTGCCGGAGCAGAGCAGAGGCCACACCAAGAAGCTGAGGGCCAGAGAGAGGCCTGCCTGCGGGCACGGCAGAGAAGAAACTGTCCCAAGTGAACAACTGTATCTTCAGCATTTCTCACCTCACCTGTAACCTGCTAAACTTCCCTAATCAGCCCAGAATCTGTTCTGTGTGGTCAGCACAGGGAGTTCATGGAGCCAGTTCAAAAGCAGAGTATGCTGTGGAAACAGGGCAAGACAAGCAGAGCGTGCTCCCGGAGGTGGAGCAGGGGGCAGGGGCTCACCTGAGAAGCACAATACAGCAAAGCGCAAACAGGGTATGTCTGTATTAACCCGTTTAAGGCTTGCAGCAACCTGGTGAGTCACGTGCCACTATTTTCTCCCACGATCCACTTTGAGGCAGGCAGATTATGCAATTTTCCCCAAGTTATTTCTAAGGCCAAACTAAAAAAAACAAAACAAACTGCCATCCGGTTAGTTCCGACTCAGTGCAGCCTACCCAGGATGCCCAGGACTGTCAATCTTCACGGAGCAGATGCCCTGTCTGTCCCCCAGAGCAGCTGGCGGGTGTGAACTGCCGGACACCAGCCCACAGCCCCACCGGGCACCCTTCGTAAGGCTATGAACAGCAAAGCAGGGTTTAAACCCACAGCCCGTGCATTTCCCTCGTCCGTCCCTCCGTCTGTCTCTCTGTCACACTCACACACACACACACACACACAGCGTCTTTCACCCTCTCCCGTTCACTGGCACACAGCCCCCCTCTCTCATACCACCCCCCCTGAGTGTAGTCTCTCACAGTCTCTTAAACACACTGCCTTCTTGGTCTCCCTCCCTGTCTCTGTCTCACAGTCTGAGTCTCTTTCCCCCACAACCTCCCTCTCTGGTAGTCTCCCCCTCATATGCGGGCTCTCGATCACACACACACTGTCAACACAGGCGCACAGAGCCTCTCTCCTGCAATCTCCCCTCCCTCAGACACACACACACACACACACACACACACCGTGCCTCTGCCTCTCCTCCCAATGTGTCTGTCTGTCTCCCTCTCTCTCCCTCACACACAGTTTCTCTCAGTCCCTCGATTGGTCTCACAGTCTCATCTATCAGCCACACATACTCTCCCTCTTACATTCAGTCTACCCCCCATAAAACACACACACACACCCACACACACATCTCTCACTACACCATCTCACGAGCCTCTCAATATACAGTCTGTCTCTCACAAAGCTTCTCTAACCAAAACTCACACCCACACCACGCACACCCCCTCCGCAGAGTGTCTGGCACGGTAAAAACTTAAGAGCTACTGTCGTCCGGAGCACAGCGCTGGCTTTGAGGAACGGGGAAGGTGCCCGTGGGGCTAGTGGGTCAGGGACAATCAGTGGCCTAGAGGTCCCGGGCTGGCCAGGTCTGAATGAGGTCGCACGCAGCGGCGGGGGTGGGGTGGGGGTGGGGGGAGGTCAGGCAGAGAGAGGCGGAGGGAGTGGAGAAGAGCACTGAGGACCGGCCTGCGGGGACATTTTGGGGAGGACAAACACAGGAGCCCACAAGGAACGGGCTTTCGAAGAGCAAAAAGCCCCACCCGAAAACGAGCAATCTAGAGAGAGCGTTACAACAGACACCCAGGCGTGTGGGGAGGAGAGGCCAGCAGTGTGGGCAACCACAGTGGACAGGCAAGAGGACTCCAGGGCACAGCAAAGGCACCACGTCCCGGCCAGGCTGTCATCCCATCCAAATGACAGAGACCTCTCCATGGGGTGACCTCCCAGGACGGGGCGGAGAACAGAGGGCGGCAGGGGATGAGGCCACTGAAGAGGCCGGCAGGGCGGGGAAGAGCACACGCGGCAGAGGCGGCAGGGAGCACCGGGTCCAGCGGGAGGACTGGTCACCTTTTCTCCGTTAGGATGTGCTCCTTGACGCCGAGGGAGAGATGCTCACAGAGTGGGCAAGGGGCTGGGGAGCCAGCTGTGTCCTCGGAGGGCCACCCTTGCTCACAGCCAGTCAAGGGTTTTGAGACGAGAGGGAGAAAAAGATGGCAACAGTGCTGCCGAGGAGCTGAGGGGGGACGCAGAGGGGGGAGCGCCTGCCTTCGGCCTTAGTGTCATTTAGAGAAGGGGAGGTCTGATGGCCGCCTGAGGCGGGGTCCTGACTCTGGTGGTCAAGAGAAGACGAGGGGTCCAAAATGACTCGGGGGAAGGGCCCATTAGAACACGCATGCTGAGCAGCAGCACCAAGCAGCGCCCACGTGGACACGCAGCCAACAAGGCCGCAGAACCCAGGGCGTGCTGGGCATCTATTTTCAGGCGACACGTCCTCGCATCAGCAACACAGCTCAAACCAGCCAGCTGAGCCGAGGTTGCTTTGCTTCAGATGCCTCAATGCCAAGTGACACCCAGTTTCACCAGGACCCCTGCCCTGGCAACAGAATCTACCAACCTCAATACCACCGCCTCTTACCCAGAAGCAGGAGACTGCCATCCACAGCCCCACAGCCTTGGGGACAAGCGCAGACACCCCGGGCAACGCCCTGATGGGGAAGCCACGCGTCAGAAGCAGCTCCCAAACCAGGCTTCCTCACCTGTTAAGGACGTCATAGACTTCTGAAAGATTCGAAACCCTTGGGAAATTCAGTTCCTACCGGAAAGAAATCAGGAAGAATAAAAACATTTGCATTATTATCCGATTCAAGTGTCATTGAATGTTCCTTGGAATGACCTGGAAAATGCCAATCTTCATTCCTTAATTATGCTCTCGGGATTGCTAATATCCCTGGGTCTCCCTAAGGGACAAACATAACCCAAGGGGGGTGGGGCGGGGACAATAACACACTATGACCTACCTACACACACACACACACACACACACACACACACCCCAACTCATGGCCTCTTCAAAGCAGGTGTAGTGGGCAGTATGAAAAGTATGGAGCAGTATGATCTGTGCATTAAATCCCAACTGCTACTACTAACAATAAAGATCTACGGAGCAATGACAGGTTTAAACCCTCCAAGTTCAGCGCCATCTCGCTGGGAAGCAGCACAGGTCAGTTCCGACAGACTAGGCCCAAATCCTTCCCACTGCATCCGGGGATGTCCGCAGACTGGCAGCATCGTGGGATGCCGTCCTCACTGAACGCACATCAAGTCCAAACAGCAGACGCCTCGGTGGATCGGAATGTACCAGGTACCACTCCAGTTCGGTGGCTCCCTTCCTGAATGGTGAACCATCTGACTCCCTTTCCAGGGATTTGCGAGTATTTAAGAGGTGTGTGTATATCAAGCTCCAGGACTCCGACCAGGGGGAGCACCAGGAGGAGGGCAGCCAAGGATGGGGGCGGGGTACTTCAAAAAAGGGGCGGGG
>NW_022107431.1:8152644-8165627 GCF_000313985.2 Echinops telfairi
TGGTAGGACAATGGATCTGAGAGAGAAAGGAATTTCTTCAGGACCATTGTGAAGTCTCCTCATATATACGTTCCCATGATTCCTCTGGGGTACCAACACACAAAAGGGAATGAATACCACTTAATAAACTGTTTAAAGAACAACTGGGCTGGGTGGGGGGGGGCACACAATAGCAATGCACAAGAAGGAGAAGGCTAAGTAGGTGCTTCATGGGGCCGGCGCGGCTTCCCTGCAGCAGGGCTGCGGAGACCCACCTTCCAGAGATCCTTGGTGACGTTCTTGGTGTCAAGGAGAAGAGGGAACAGGTGGTGGATGTTCTGCTTAAACTGCTCGTAACTTTCTGAGGAGGAAGACACAGTCGGACGTGAGATCCCTTGCTGAAATAGTCAAGAAAACGCTTCAGCAGAACTCTCCATAAAATGAACAAGAACAAAAGCGAAATTGAAAACGACCTTAATCTTACGGTTACGGACCCCAAGTCTCAGACCAACTCCCCCCATGACAGTGTCTGAGGGTAGGGGACAACAGGGTCCACTAACAGAAGGAAGGGGTTCCAGCCAATGAAGAGGGGAGGCGGGCAGAGGCAAGAGTGAAACCAATCCTCCGTAAATGACCATTTGGAGAAGAACCAACTGAAACTCACTGGAGGGAGGGGCGGCTGGATAGGAGAAGTTGAACTAGTCGTGGGCAGAGCCTGTGCCCACGCACTGTCGGCACGGGGCGTGTTGGGAAACCTCTGCCCTCCCACATGCTCCACCCCAGAGGCAGCTGCTCTCGCTAGTTATGGGCACATGCCTCTGTAGCACGCTTGCGTGGGCATGGGTCAATTGGTGGGTCTGAGGCACTGAGCTATTGACTTCCAGGCAGGCATGGTGCTCGTGCAGGGTTCCACTGTGGTTCTGCCAGCACACATCCTCCCCGCTTCTCCTAAACCCCTTCCTCCCTGGGAGACCTTCACCTCCTCTCTCACCACCACCACCACCACGGCACCTCAGTCACTACAGACCCACTGCCCTCGCGCCAATACTGAAGCACGGCGAGCCTGTCGGACAGGGCAGAGCTGTCCCTGTGGGTTTCCCAGACCGCCACCACTTTCTCCGGATTCTCCAGATGAGCCTCCGGGTGGCAGCCCAACATGTCACCACGGTGTCCATCCATCGCCAAGCTCCTTGCAGTGCCGCAGCCTGTGACTGCAACACCGTCCCTCTCTTGGCAGGTTTCCTTCTCCTGGGGTGGTGTTACTGTATTGTCGTTGCCATTTTCTTCATTTTTAACAAGGGCTGAGTCATTTTACCCATCTTCTGTCAATACACGCACACCCAGACATGCTGTCAGTTTAGCTCTGGGGAGACCCTCTCCTGGCGCTTCCCGCGATGCCCACCCCAGCGCTGTGCTGTGGGCATCGGGCTTCTGGTGGGCCTGCCGTCGAGGCCAGGCCCGCTTGCAGCTGCCTTTGGGAAGCAGACTGCCAAGTCTTGCTCCGACGGAGCATCCAGTGGCTTCAAACCTCTGGCCTTCAGGCCAACAGTCGAGTGCTTCACCCACTGTGCCAACTAGGGCGCCTCTTGTGTATGACGGTCACCCCCCTTTTAAAGCTAAGGAAACCGCCAACAGGCATGCTCCAGGGGAGGTGTGCAGCAAGGATGGGACTAGGCAGGGGGAGGAGGGGGTATCTGGCAGAGCTTCGAGACCAAGCTTTAACTGCTGTGTCTCTGCCATAGGCCCAACAGAGACGCAGGCACGGGGAATGGCATGCAGTGGGCTGCTAACCATAAGGTCCGATGTTCAAAACCACTAGTCACTCCTCAGGAGAAAGATGAGGCTTACAGTCTTGGAAGCCCACAGGGGCAGTTCCACCCTTGTCCTACAGGGTCCCTGTGATTCAGAACTGACTGATGGCAGTGAGGGTTTTTTTGGAAGTCAGGATCAAGGAGCCTTGGTGGGCACAGTGGTTAACGAGTTAGGCTGCTAACAGCAAGGTCAGCAATTCAAAACCAGCAATGGCTCCGAGGGAGAAAGATGAGGCTTCCCACTCCCATAGAGGGTTCATTATAGTCTCAGAAACCCAAAGGGACAAGTCTCCCCTGTCCTGCGGGGTGGCTCTGAGTCTGAACTGAGGCAATGGCATGGACTTGGCATCACATGCCATTACAAAGGATGCTGATGAGGCCTTTAAAGACATCAATGACCGTATTTAATTGTGATGCTTTGGGGAGTGAAAAACAACCCAAACATATTATCATCAAGTACGAAAACCTCACATTAGAGCAGTGGTTCTCAACCTTCCTAGTGCCAAGACCCTTTAATACAGTTCCTCATGTAGTGGTCACCCCCCAACCGTAACAGTATTTTCATTGCTACTTCATCACTGCCATTTTGCTACTGTTAAGAATTGGGCAACCCCTGTGAAAGGATCATTGGACCCCCAAAGGGGTCACGACCCACAGGTCGAGAACCGCTGCCTTAGAGGCAGAAGCAACGAGGGACGACTCGAGCTGAGATGAACGGTGGTGCCTCTGCTTTCTACACTGGTCTCATCAAGTGCAGTGCAGTGGGAGGGACGGCCTGGTGACCAGAGAGCTGGGGGAGAGGGACCACTCAAAGGAGGTCTCTTCTCCCTTACAGGGGTCTCCCGCTCCCACTGCAGGAAAACAGGGGCCCTGGCCGTCCTCTGCAGAAACCAGACACCTGGAGCAGTGTGCGTTCGGGGAGCTGACTTCAGATGAAGCACAGCCAGGCACCACTCCCCTCGCCAGGTGGCCCAGAGGACTGCCCTACCTGGGAGAGGCCTGAAGAACTTCTCGTGAAGATGCAGCAGATCCATCATCATGTTGTGTCCCACTAAAGGCTGCTCGGAGCAAGTCAGCAGGTCAGAGAGGTGGGGTTTAAAGACACACCATCAAAACAAGCGGGCCCCCTAAGCCAAGAGGCATTTCTTGCCAAGGATTCGGAGTCAGAACCCACTGCAAGCCTGGTCCCAGGATCACCCTCGTCACCTTCACGCCACCTTGAGAGGCAGTCCAATTGGTTAAGTGTCCCCACCCCCTTGCCCCAAAGAACAGAAATAGAGCAATGGGGCCTTGAGGCAGGGTCTGGGGAGGGGTCGAGTCTAGACTGTCAGGAAGACACAGGCAGCCCTCCACCACCCACCTCCCCCCTGTAGCTTGAGGCCAATCAGAAGTGAAGTCCTCCTGCGCCTGGAAAGAACAAAGAAAGGGCAGCGTTCCACGTGGGCCAGGTTCTCCCCAAATTAACAGACCATGACCTGGTCTAGCTTAATCCAGAAGGCTGCTGTCAACCAGGGCTGGTATGGAAACCTGCTTGTACTGGCAACGGATCTGTTCTGTCTAGGGCATCTACGAACTACTATCAAAGGCCACCAGCGGGGCGGGCTGCCGCGTCCCTCACCTTCCGGGCCTTCACCAGCATCTGGAAGAAGACGGTAAAGCCCCGTGCAGAGAGGAGAAGCTTTTCCTTCCAGCAGTTCCCTTGCTCACAAGGGGTGTTCTCGAGGTACCAGCGCTGCTGCGTGTTCACTTTCTTCACCGTCACCTGGCAGGAGAAGTGAGACGAGGTCCCCAAAGCCCAGGCTACTGAGAAGGAAGCCCAGAGAAACATTCTCCACCGCAAGACGGAGGACGAAAGAAGGAACCACCTTTCGGAGGGCAAGTGGATGGGGGGTGGATGGGGGGAGGGTGAAATGGAAAGACCAAGGACGCCCCATCCCACGTGAACACTCACTTCTTGGTCCCTGAACACCGTCCAGATGTTAGGGAGCGCTTGATGCAGCACCAACTGGACTTCAAAGGCCTGAAACCCTACGGCAAGGAGACACAGGCTCTCACAGAACCACACACGACCCGGAGCAGCATTCCACTTCTCCAGGAAGAGAAGCCAAGGAGCAAACAACGACCAGATGGATGGAGCTATCAGAAGACAGCAGCTCCCCAAGAACAGCCAGTTCTTACGGAGTGCTCGCCTTTGTGAGGGGAGCCCTGCAGATGGGGGTGCTGTAACAGAAAGTGGCACAGAAGTCAAACAGCATCCAACTCTAAGAAGAGCGTTGGGGGTCTTAAATGCTTGTCTTCAAAAAAGCAGCCGTCTAAGCGAGGAGTCAACGAAGTCCACATGGAAGAAGCACACCAGCCTGTGTGATCCAAGGATTGTAAACAACATAATCCAAATCCGAAGACGGGAATGGTACCGGAGCTTGTGAACACTCGGGTCACAGAGGGCTACGATGACAGTGGGAACTCAAAGCGCATTTGCAGGGTCCACATGGGGATTATGCCTCCAGGAAGTTCCCTCGGACAACAGCCCAGGGATGGGAACAGCCTTGCCCAGGGCGCGCCGTACAATTGATGGTGGCACGCTTAACAAACAGGCCAAGGTGTGATTCCTTATCATTTGCTCCCCCTCTGGACCCATTTTAAATGTTTCCATTTTTAGTGTGTTTGCTTTGGAATTGAGGCTTCTCTCTTGTGTCCAGTCATTGTTGTTGGGTTTTGTTTGTTTGCTTGTTTCCTGTTTGTGTTTCACATGCTTGCCTGTCTGTAATGAAATCCAGGAGAGGTAGATCCACAGACAGACAGTAACTGATCACTGCTCATGGGCCTGGCACTTAGGGGAGGAGGAGAGGAACAGAGGAGGTAATGAGTACAAGGAGAAAATGTTCTGAAATTGTTTGTTTGCTTGTTTTTATCCCCCAGGGCCAGTGGGGCATCAGGAAGGTCAGCGGGCAGACCTGGGGTTATGTATGCTTTTTCACTTTGTTTTGGGTTTTTTTGCTAGTTTTTTAGCTCTTTTTATTCAATCTTTTTTTGTCTCTGTTATTGTTTGTCTACCGATGCAAGACAGGCATGGGAATCAAGCCTGAGGGGAAAGCCATGGGACAGGCCGTTCCAGGGGGACCTGTGGGGAGGAGGAGGCAGGGAAGGGAGCGGTGAGCAAACACTGCTATAAACAGGGGAACAACTAGGGAATTAAAAGCAACAACAATCCAAGGGCTTAAGCGGAGAGCAAATGTTTTGAGAATGATGAGGGCTTTACACAATTGATGTATGGACTGTGATAAGAGTTGTATGAGTCCCCAATAGAATGATGAAAAAAAATAAAGCAACAACCAGGAGCATGCAGAGCCCCTGGGGGTGTTGGAGCAACAGCAATCTAGCTGAGAGGACTGACTAAGAGGCAGGAGGGCGAGCGTGAAGGTGGGGCAGGAGGAAGGTGAAAGGGAACGGAGGAAAGATCCAGGAAGCAAAGCTACGGATAGAGGTATAAGCATAGGTATGCACTTATGTAAACATATTCATTCATAAAAATAGAGATATTGGCCTAGGTACATCTATTTATATGGCAATACACTGAGGAAGTGGAAGGACTTTGGGCCTCTGCTCAAGCCCTCCCTCAACGCAAGAACACTTCGTTCTAACTACCTGAAATTGATTGTGGTAATGACTGCACAAACCTTAGCAGGATCGAATGATTCAAATCTATGATATGTGACATATATGCCAATAAAACTACTTGAAGGGGAAACACAAGGCAGCTCTCAGGTTTGCCTGAGGCTCCTGAGCACCACAGCATGAGGTAGGGCGGCTTCTCAACACTTTTGGTCTCGGGGTCTCCACTCCTGGCTGAGCACCCCATGGACTGTGTGTGAGAGCTGTACCCGCTGTGCTCAATCCTGACACACCGTGGTCTGGCAGGGCAGAGCTGCGCCCATCGGGCTGCCAAGACTGGAAGTCTCTATACAAGCAGGGCGCCATGCCTTTCTCCTGCAGAGCAGCCAGGGAGATTGAACGGCTATACCCTTTCGGTTAACAGTCCAGCTGGAAACTCAAAATAAATCAGCAATTTGAAATGTTCTTCTAAAATAACAAGCCTCACTATACATTAGTCTAAGTGTCATTTTTAAAGAAAGATAACTTTTCCTCACTCAACAAAGTGTAGTGAGGGGATTTACATTTGTGCGAATCTCGTAACATCTGGCTGGAATCTCTGTACTTGTTGATATACGTGGTCCTTGCAGAAGCACACAATGACCCTCCAGTCTCACCACAGAGATGTGCAATCAGAAAACAAAACAAGAATTACTTTTCAATTACTCACAATGCTTCTCAAATCATTCTGAGCAATAATAACAATACACCCAAAGATGTTCTTTCATAAGAGGTTAGCTGCAACGTACAGTCCGATGATGAGAAGCCCTGGGGTGCCTAGGCTCAGCACTGGGCTACCTGCAAAGTCACGGTTCAAACCCACCAGCTGCTCCACTGGACAAAGATGAGGCTGTCTGCTCCGGTACAGACTGACACAAGGTGCTGTGAGTCAGGGTCCACTTGATGGTTCTGGAGAGTTGGGTCTGCCATCCAATTCTCACAGGTCGTTCCCGTGGGCTCTGTAACACCGCGGCTCCTCGTTTGGAACATAGTTCTGCTAAAGGCACACGGACCTCCCAAGTCAGCACCGGTCCCTCTGTGATGCCCCTGAGAGGCGCTGAGGACTCTCCTCTCTGCTAGCAGGGGGAGGTGCAAGTTTTCAAAATCCCGTTTTGATAGCAAGTGGGGAATGCTCTCACTAATGAATGCGGCCAGTGAGCGCCCTTGGATGGCAGGCTTGTTTTCATTCGAGAAAACCACAAATACCCAAGTCTACCTGACCACAGTGAGCTCTTCTCAGTGGAGGTGATGTTCCAGGAAAAAGCTGTGAGCCAGCTCCAAATGCCCACCTACACAGGTGCTCCCCAGGCGATCTCTGCAGGGAGGGGGAGGGGAAGGTGGGTGCACAGCAGGACCGTTTTATGCAAACCACGTGTGACCCTTCCACATTAAAAAGACAAGTAACCAGAGGCGAAGGTGTCATCTCATCAGTCATTACTATTTCTCTACCAAGCAGGCCCTTAAGTCAAATTGGATGCTGTTTTCCTGTTGTTGTTGTTGTTGTTGTTTACAGCAGTATTCACCGGGCAGATGCCACGTCCTCTAGAGCTGTCCTTCTGGGACACTTTCCTCGGGCATCCAAATTCCCTTGTGGGAGGAAACTCGCGTGAGGCACTTAGGTCAGCATCGAAAAGATGGTCAGAATGGGACTGCACTTCCTCATCCTCAATATTAACAGCCAACCAAGAAGCCTCTAGCATTTGATTTGGGCTAGAGCCTTGTCCAAGCACAAGGCTTCGAGTCTACTCCGCCAACACTGGCACCAGACACTGTGGCTGGGTCCCTGGAGAGAGAAGACCAGCAATACCCCCGCCCACCATGGCTGGCCCGTGACAGGGACCGGTCCTTGCACCCCCAGCACCCCCATACCTACCAGTGATGCCGGAGAGAGTCATAGAGTCCCCTTCCTCGGCCAGGTCCAGCCACTGCGTCACTCTGTCAATCACCAACTTGATCTGGTCTTTGTCCAAAGAACTGAAAACAGAGCGCAGGAAGTGCAAATGTTGCAGACACCACGCTAGAACCAGCAGACAGCGCAACAGGCTTCCGGGGCCTCGGATGGTACCACGGGATGCCGGAGAAGAAAACAGAGCCCGGGACCATTTAGGTCCTGGTCTTATGACACAATTGAACCCTGGAGGCAGAGGGCATTTCGTGTTGGGCTGCTCACCACAAGAACAACCATTAGAAGCCACCGGCGGCTCCAAAGGAGAGCGAGGCTGTGGGCCCAGGAAAGAGTCATGGCCTCGGAAGCCGCAGGGCAGTTCGACGCTGCCCTCCAGGGTGGCTATGAGTCAGCATCAACTGGAAGGCTGTGAACTTAGAGAACTACTCCCTTCCCCCGCCAGCATCCTGGGAACACATTTGGCCCATCCTGCTTCCCCAGGGCGGGGAGGAGAGGGCCCTGGGGTGTCAGTCTGGACGTGTCTGCGTGGGTTGCAGTGGCCCTTCTCTACAGCACCTGGTGAAATTCAGGAAAGGGGACTCCTGGGGCCACCTCTTCGCCTGGTTCAAAGCAGAAGCACGGACTGCTGTTTAGAGATCAGGAGCGACCTCTTGCCAACATTAAAACTCAACACCCACCCCCCACCCACCCAATATCATGATCCCAATTCTGCCTTGCAAATCTGGCTAGACCAGAGGATGTACATTGGTACAGATAGCAACTGGAAACACAGGGAATCCAGGATAGATGACTCCTTCTGGACCAGTGGTGAGAGGGGCGAGGCCTGGAGGGTGAAGGGAATGTGGGGTAGAAGGGGGGAACCAATTACAAGAATCTAAGTATAGCCTCCTCCCTGGGGAATGGACAGCAGAGAAGAGGGCAGAGGGAGACGTCGGACAGGGTAACTTATGACAAAACTATAATAATTTATGAATAATGAAGGGTTCAGGAGGGAGGGGAGAAGAGGGAGGGAGGGGGAAAACGAGCAAACGATATTGAGGGCTAAAGTAAAGGGCAAATGTTTTGAGATTGATGAGGGCAACAGGTGTACATATGTGCTTGACTCAATGGATATATGTATGGACTGTGATCAGAATTGTACGAGCCCTCAATAAAATAATTTTTTAAAAAGAATAAGGAGGGTAACAAATGTACAAATGTGCTTTATACAACTGATGTATGTATGGATTGTGATGAGTTGTAAGAGCCCCCAATAAAATGACTTAAAAAAAAAAACAACAACTCAAAAACAAAACTTACTGCCATCTATCCAATTTCAACTGGAATCGGCCCTACAGGGCAGGGCCGAACTGCCCCGTGAGTTCCCAAGACTTTTCCCAACTTTGAGGAGCCAGCAGCCTCGCTGCTCTCCCTCGCGCGGGGTGGGGCGGGCTCAAACCGCTGATCTTGCGGTTAGCAGCCCCAAGGGTCACCTGGTACTCCACCCCGGCTCCTTTCCAAATTATGGAAGGTTCAAAAATGGAAACTGTTCTGTCACGACAAAGAGTTGTGTTTTAATCTGAACCCTACCTACAGGACTTTTAAACAGCAGCAGTACTAAACCTCTAACGCGGCTGAAACCATCACCAAGACCAAATCGTCACACGTCTGAGTTCAGAGCTGCCCAATGTAACCCCCTGTGGCAAAGGCGGGGAATCTAGGGCCCAAAGGACGGCAGCAGCTGTTTCCAGTCACACACATACCCCCACCTCAGCCCCCGCCCCGTTTCAGGCATGCCAGGGGCCACACGCCATCCTGCCGCCTGCCCTGCTCCCAGTCGCAGTCCTGGTTGTCCACAGCCAGGCTCAGGGACTAGGGACAGGAGGGGACACAGAAAAGCAGGACAGTGAAGCGGATCCATCTTCACCGAGCCCCGAATCAGAAGGTCCCTGGGAGCTACCCTCTGAGCAGCCCTGGGGTGTCCTCGGGCTCACCCACCTTTCCACATCCCAGGTGCTCTGTGTCAACTGCCTTCTGCCCCTCCACAGTTCAGACCCTGGCTGAGCAAGCCAGCCTCCCCTACCCCCACCACAGAGATGGGCCAGCGGGTGCCAGGTGCCGGGTGCCAGGTGCCAGCTCCAACTCCCCACACTTCAGACTGCCGGCCCCCTGCTGCTTTGGGCCCAAGCATTCGCTGTTGCAACTCATGTACCTGCCACAGCGGCTTGGATATGACAGAAGAGGCAGAAATGAAGGCCCATGGGGCGAGGCCGAAGGGGCCCAGCTCTTAACGTCCCTGTCCCCAGGGGGGCACTTATTCTCCTGAGACAGAAGCTCCCCTTACCAGGTCCAGGCCTTCGCCCAGCCAGTTCATCAGCAGTGCCAGGTGGGCTTCCTTGCCAGACGGACACTCACCAAACTCTCAGGTGGCGTCCACTACGCACACAGCCCTGGAAGGCAAATCCCCCCAAACCCGGGGCTCCAACCTGGCTCGTTCTGACTCCACCCGCTGCCAAGGGTGCTCCTTCACACCCCAGACACACCGAGGCAGCACCCACATGTTCACGAGACACCCAGGTTAGAATGTCGATTTGGAGTCTATGGACCAGAGGGGCACAGGGAAATTCTCATGTGTAAAACCTGCATGAATGGGTGCCAAATCCTGCCCAAAACCACAGGGTCCGGGACCAGGGGGTAGAATTGAGTGCCCCAGCCCCTCAGAAGATCCAAAGGCCAGCCGGCCAAACAGCTCACAGCAAGTCAGTCCTGCAGGACCCAGGTTTCCCCACAAGCTCCGGAATGGCACTTCTGTGCATCTGAGCAACACAATAATGAAAGAAACCCAAAGAACCCCAAACTCGCCGCCGTCCAGTGGGGACCCTGCAGGACAGGGTGGAAGTGCCCGGTGGCTTTCTGGGGCTCTTGGTGGGAGTAGAACGCCTTGTCTTTCTCCAGAGCAACAGCTGGTGGTTTCAAACAGCTGACCTCGAGGTGAGCAGCCCAACGCTTTACCACTAAGGTGCCAGAGCTGTGGCACCACAGTAAGAATTCATTTTCCTCTGTCCTCCATTTGTAAACCCTAAAACCCACTCGGTGCCACGGACGGTTCCCCTAGGAGCTGATGCTGACAGAGGAAGCTGCTGAATGCCACGTCTCCCCTCCAGGGTGGGGCAGGAAGCACCCGCCCCCCAGAGGGGGTTCTCTGGGCTGGGCAGTGAAATGAGCACTACCCGCGTCACCTCTCTCTTGGCCACCGTGGGCTGCAGAAAAACAGAGCCCACACCACACCTGGCGAACAAAATCGGCTCTACCTTCGGACTCTCCAGCTCCCACTCAGGATACTGTGTTTCATCTTCCTCTCTTGTTCCTCGTTCATATACGGGATGCCATTCTTGAGAAACTGCGGAGCAAAGCGAGGAGATGGGTGTGAGTGTCTTCCGCGCCTGGAGGGAGGAGAGCGCTTTGGGGCCGAGTAAGAGGGGAAAGAAACACATGACTCGGGACGGCTGGATGGACGAACGTGAGCCGGGCCGGGAGCTGCTGGAATGGCCGCGTCCACCCCTCCCACGCCGTACCTTGTTATAGTCGAAGCCGTACTGATTCAAAAACTGAACGCTAGACGCCTGGAAAGAGAATTCTGAATCCAAAATCCCAAACGTTGTCGGGAAGAGGAAGAAGTTACATGAATGGGAGACATACCTATTTCAAAGAGAGAGGGGCACAGGAGGAACAAAGAACAAGATCACCGTTACAACCGAGGCTCCCTAAGTGGGCTCTGGCACGTGCTCCCTCTGTCCCCTAAGTCTTACAGAGTATCGGAATGTCCACTGGCTTTAAGGCCAGGGCCTGGTGGCAAAGTGGGTCCAGTGTTGGGCTGCTAACTGCAAAGTCAGCAGTTCAAACCCACCAGCTGCTCCTTGGGAGAGAGATGAGGCTGGCTGCTCATCTTTGGGAGACAAACTGAAACTCACTGCCATCAAGTCTAGTCTGACCCCACAGGGCAGAGAAGACCCTGAAGATTCCTGAGACTGCAGAGCTTTGGGAACAGAAAGCCTCCTCTCTCCCCCAAGGAGCAGAGGACAGCTGTTTTCAACTGCTGACCCTGTGGTTAGCACCGCAACGCTAACCCGTTCAGCCACGAGGGCTCCTTCTGATTTACAGCCTAGGAAGTCCCGGGGAGCGATTCTCCTCTGACCTAGAGTCGCCAAGTCAGAACCAACTGACAGTGGCTTTGCCTTTCAAGTCTTATGGCTGGTATTGGGGGCCAGAGAGGGGGCCCCACTCGGGCTTGTTCTTCGGTCAGAACGCACCACCCAGCATGCTGCCCGGTGACGAGTGGGGTCCACCCTGACAGATGAAGCATGCCTGTGGGTGGGGTTGGGTGGGGTGGGGTGGGGAGCAGTCTTTTACATGTCTTTCAAGTTAACACCACACCATGGTGATGGCTGTCATGAAGGTGCAGAGGAAGAAACAGGGTCCCAAGAAAGGCATGCTGGGCTTTACAGAGCAGGGAACCGGGGGGCACACAGGGTGTGGGGGCTCAGCCGCCTGAGGATGGAGAAGGCAAGCGGGCGGGTGCCCCAGATTCATACATACTTGTTGTACTCGCCTTTGACCCTGGAGAACACGGACAGCCCTAGAAGGGTGAGAGCAGAGCAATGGGCGCTTAGCGGCACAAGGTGCCGGAGCAGACAGACCACTCCCAAAGTGCCTGGCGTCCCAGGGCCCCAGCCTGGACTTGAGAACAGCTGAACACCTGCAGCTTCCAAAGGGACCAATCCAATGAGACACATGGGTGAGAGGGAAGGAGTATTCCACAAGAGGCAGAAAAGAAACCCCAGTGGGGAGGGGGCCGAGCTACTGGGGAAACTGGGTAAGTAGCTGAAATGATTAAACTCAGGACTGATGGCCTGACATGTAAACCCCCACCTCACTTGCCACAGAGAAGCTGTGGGTTTTGTTCAGATAAGATAGTTGCAGATACACACACACACACACACACACACACACAGGGTGAAGGGCAGGTGAGTACATCCTAAAGCAAACAGAGCAAAAGGTTAGCAACAGACGAATCTGGGGGAAAAGCAGATCTTTATTTTACGACTTAACTTAAAAGCCGTACATTCTTAAAATGGATTGGAGGAAAAAAGGAGAGTGAGATGTCCACTCTTTGGACAGATTCTCGTTTCAGGAAAAGCCGTAAAATGGGCTCTCATCAGCTCACAGAAGCGGAAGACAAGGGAGGTGCCAGGACATGCGTGTGTGAGGCCAGGCTCCGGCTGCTTTCGGTCTGTCATTTACAATAGCTCCCAAGACCCTAACTTAAAAGCAGCGTGTCCAGCGGGAATCCTGCCAAGACCCATCAACATTTTTAGCCCGTGGTAGGCGCTGCCCCCTGGTGGGGATCTGCTTAACTGCAATCCTACCCGCAGGGGTCTGAGAAGGACCAAGGAGTCCCATAGAATTGTATCATGAGCCATCTGACCTCAAAATGACTCTTTCCCTTGGTTTCAGCATGCCTTCCATTACTGAAAACATGGTACCAAGAAGTAAAATTCAAAGCAGAAACTAACTGGGTGTATTAGTCTAGGTACTTTGGAGAAACAAATCCACAGCAACTCATGTATAAGAGTTTTATGTAAAGAAAGTGTGCATCA
>NW_022107431.1:8167499-8169229 GCF_000313985.2 Echinops telfairi
ACCACCCATTTATCCCTCCGCCTTTCAATTAGCCCCACATGTGATTATCGGCCAGGTTGGCACAATTAACTAACTCACTGGGTCATGAAAGGGTTAAAAAATGAAATAGAAAATAAAAAATGGACAAGTACAGAAAGCCTAGCCACTCCCCCCAAAAACAAACACTACTGTGTTTAGGCAATAAGATTAAGAAACAGCAGATTGGAAGCATGTGAACTACCAAATTGTAATTCACGCTGAAAATATTGAAACAGAATTGTGAATGGCTCTTCAAACACAGAAAATCAAAACCCAAACAGAGCCAGACCCACTGCCAATGTGTCCATGCTGATTCACAGGGCCCCAGGGAGAACACAGAAGTGCCCCCAGAGGGCTTCCGAGGCGGAAGTCTTTTCAGAAACACACGGCCACAACCTCTTGCACAGAGGTTGGACCACCAGCCTTCTGGGTAGCAGCCCAACAAGTGACTCACCGGGCCACCACAGCTCGCTCGAGCCCAGAAGCAAACATTCAACTGACAGCTTTACTGTTCCAGAGCTTACCAGAGAAAAGATCAGAGGCCACAGCGCAAAAGATTCACAAGCTGCACTGCTCTGCATGGCCTGTGCCTTTGCTGCTACAGAGACGCTACATCAAGTGAGAGACTTCAAAACAGGGTGGGCAAGGGGAGCGTTTCACCAAGACAACCCCAGGGACCAAGGAACAACAAGGGATCTAAAATTGAGGGTGTGGAGGGCGTAGGCGGCCTGGTGGGGCTCCATCAAGGGCAATGTAACCCAGAGGAATTACTGAAACCCGAATGAAGGCCAAACAAGATAGTGGGACAAGAGGGAAGTGAAAGGAAACAGAGGAAAGAACTAGGAGGCAAAGGGCATTTATAGAGGTCTAAATACAGGCATGTACATATGTAAATATATTTATATATGATAATGGGGAAACATATCTATGTGCATATGTTTATAGGCTTAGTATTACGGTAACAGGCAGACATTAGGCCTCTACTCAAGTACTCCCTCAGTGCAAGAACACTTGGTTCTAATAACGATCGCTGAAGACAAAGCAGGTGCCTAAGCAAATGTGGTGAAGAAAGCTGATGGTGCCTGGCTATCAAAAGATAGTGTCTGGGGTCTTAAAGGCTTGAAGATAAACAAGCGACCATCTAGCAGAGAAGCAACAAAGCCCCCATGGAAGAAGCACACCAGCCTGTGTGATCATGAGGTGTCGATGGATTCAGGTATCAAGCATCAAAAACCCAGAAGAAAATATCGCATCATTGTGAATGAGGCAGGGAGTGCAGAGTGGAAACCCAAAGCCCGTCTATAGACAACAGGATATCCCCTTACAGAAGGGTCACAAGGAAGAGATGAGCCAGTCAGGCGGCAGAATAGCACCAATGAAACAGACAACTTTCCTCTAGTTCTTTAATGCTTCCCCACCACCACTATCATGACCCCAATTCTACCTTACAAATCCGGCTAGACCAGAGCATGTGCACTGGTACAGATAAAAGCTGGAAACACAGGGAATCCAGGACAAATAAACCCCTCAGGACCGATATTGAGAGTGGTGATACCAGGTGGGGAAGGGGAAGGTGGGGGGAGAAAGGGGGAACCGATCACAATGATCTACATATAACCCCCTCCCAGAAAGATGGGCAGCAGAAAAGTGGGTGAAGGGAGACATCAGTCAGTGTAAGACATGAAAAAATAATAATTTATAAATTATCAAGG
>NW_022107431.1:8169329-8177206 GCF_000313985.2 Echinops telfairi
AGAGAATGTTTTGAAAATGATGATGGTGGCAGATGTGCAAAGGTGCTCGACACAATGGATGGATGGATGGATGGTGATAAAAGCTGTATATAGTGATTTTTTAAAAGAAGTGGCCATGTACTTTTCAGAGGTCCTACAATAGGAAAAACAACAGAAAACTAACAAAGGCCAAGGCCAAAATGATTCAGAGAAAACACACATATAGCTGTTCACTGCCTCTCAATATCAAGAGGGGTCAGCAGAATCCTGCCCAAGGGTTGTTTGCATTTTAAAGTTTTACTGGAAAAAAACACATATAGTTTGTAGCTGGCTTCTCCCTACAACCAGCAGCTTTTTAAAATTACTATTAAAAATCATTTTATTGGGAGCTCGTACAACTCATCACAATCCACACATCCATCCATTGTGTCAAGCACATTTGTACATATGTTGCCATCATCATTCTCAAGCCATTTGCTTTCTACTTGAGCCCTTGGTATCAGCTCATTTCCCCCCTCCCCCCCTCCTGAGCCCTTGATAATTTATAAATTATTATTTTTTCATGTCTTTCACTGTCCGATGTCTCCCTTTACCCCCTTGTCTGTTGTCCATCCCCCTGGGAGGTGGTTACAGGTAGGTCATTGTGACCAGTTCCCCTTTTCTGCCCCCTTTCCCCTTCCCCTCCTGCTATGGCTACTCTCAATATTGGTCCCAAGGAGTTTATCTGTCCTTATTCCCTGTGTTTCCAGCCCTTATCTGTAACTGTGTACATGCTCTGGTCTAGCCAGATTTGTAAGGGAGAACTGGGATTATGATAGTGGGGGTGGGGGCGGGGAAGAAGCATTCAAGAACCAGAGGAAAGCTGTATGTTTCATCAGTGCTATACTGCACCCTGACTGGCCCATCTTCTCCCCGTGACCCTTCTTCCATCAGGGGATGTCCAATTGTCTACAGATGGGCTTTGGGTCCCCACTCTGCACTCCCCCTCATTCACAACCAATAGCTCCTAACAGTGTGTCCTTCTGTGGTTCACAGAACCACTCGAGGGCACCTGACAACCACAGCATGCAGCCCTTTATGGAGACACGTTGCAAGCTCCTGTTTTAAAATGTACATCAAAATAGCAATTCTCTTGTGTGTCTGCTGTACGGCTGTCGTCGCAGAGCACTTCACGGTTAGCTCGGCTCCCGGCGACCCCGTGTCCGAAAGAAAAACCACCACCCGGTCCTGCACCCCCTTCACGGTCCTCACCAATGAGGTCCTCATGGTCCTCATCCAAGCCCACTGATAGACTTGCTATTTCCATCCATCTGCTGGGTCTCCCATTTGTGGGCTGACCTTCCACTCTACCAAGCACGATGTTCTGCTCCCAGGACTGGTCCTTGCATCCCCAGAGTCCCCGAGATAAAGCCTTGCCATCCTTCCCCAGCACCACAATTCAAAGGCATCTATTCTTCCTGTCTTCTTGATTCCCTGCCCACCTTTCGCATACAGATCAGAATGGTTACAAACATAACGGCTCGGGTCACAGTGATATAGTTGCTTTGACATTTTAAAGAGGCTCTTCTTCGCAGATGTGTCCCGGGAAGCACGTTGGCTCACTTCTTGCTGGCTCCTGCCACTGAGGTTGATGGTGGAGCCAAGTAAAATTAACTCCTTGACAACTTCACTCTCTTCTCCCGTTAGCATGATGTCGCTTACGAGTCCAGGGGTGAGGATTTTCGCTTTATGTTAAGTTGTAATCCACAGGGAAGGCTGTGGTTGATCTTCCCAGTGCTTCAAGGCTTCCTTGCTTTCAGCAAGCAAATTTGCGCCGTCTATGTATCTCCGGTTGCTAGTCTCCTTCCAGTCCCGATGCCACAGTCTTCTCAGATTTTCTCAGCATACAGACTGAATAATATGGTGAAAGGACACAGCCCTCGTGCACAGCGTACTGGATTTTAAACATGCAGCATCCCTCGTTCTGTTCCAAGGACTACTTCTTGGTCTACTTACACGTTCCGCAGAAGCGCAGTAAAGTGTTCAGGAATTCCCGTTCTTCTCAACACCATCCATGGATCATTTTGATGCCTTCTCAGGGCCAACAAGACACAAGCAAACATCGTTCTGGCACTCTGTGCTCTCAGCCACTATCCATCTGGCATCAGCAATGATACCATTTGTTTGACATCCTCTTCTGAAGCCAGCTTGAATGTCTGGACATTTCCTATCAATGTACTTCTCCAACCCTTTTTAAATTACCTTCCGCAAAGTGTCCCTTGCATATTATTTAATGTAGTTTGATCATTTCCACATTCTGTTGGCTCATCTTTCTTTGGAATGGGCACAATTATGAATCTGCTCTAGCAGGTTAGCTGTCTGACAGATTTCTTGGCATGGATGAGTGAGTGCTTCCAGTGCTTCATCAGCTTTCTGAAACACTTCAACTGGTCTCCCACCAATTCCTGAACACTTGTTTTTGGCTAATGACTTCAGCACCATTGGTTCTTGATCACATGACCTCCTGAAATGGCTGACAGTCAACCACTTCTTTTTGACACAGTGACTCTGTGCATTCCTTCCATCTATTTCTTCTAAATAGTTTCACTGATATAAGAGGCAGTACCCCCCAAAACCGGAATTGCGCTGGGTAGAGCAGAGCTATCAAAGGCGAGCATTGAGCAACTCGCTCTGAGTTAGTACACTCAGTGGCGTTGCCTGGGAAGGTTCTCTCTGGTTACAGATGCACACTGTTTTTCATAAAAGCAGTTTCACGCAAACCTTGTTTATTGTGACGGTCGATTTAAGAGAACAGTGTGCATCTGTGAAATTTTATTTTCTGCTCGGGAAAAATGCTGCAGAAACTCTTGTGATGTTGAACACAGCTTACAAGGAAAGCACTATGGGAAAACTCAAGTGTACGAGTTGTTTTCTCGTTTCAAAAAAGGAGAAATGTTGACTGATGACAACCTCTTCTGGACATGGACGAAAATGTCGACTCGGAGTTCGTTCCCCCAGATCAGACTGTTAATCAAGCTTTCTATTTAGAGGTTCTGAAAAGATTGTATAACAGTGTACAACAAAAAAGGTCTGGTTTGTGGTAGACCGGGGACTGGTTTTGCCACCACAACAATGCACCTGCTCAAACAGCCATCTCAGTGCGCCAGTTTTGGGCAAAAACCAGTATGTTCTCTTGCCCCACGCACCTTAGTCACCTGACCTCACTCCATGGGGCTTCTTTTGTTTCATGAAAGGGACATGAAAGGTTAGTGATTTGATGACCTAGAAAAAAACGAGGGAGGTGCTGTCGGCGATCCAAACAGATCAGATTGAAAAATATTTCCAAGAATGGAATAGTAGATTTGACAAATGTGTAGTGGAGATTAATTTGAAGGTGGTAAGGTTGTTTTGTAAAAAAAATTTGTAATTACATAGCTTTGAAAAAAATTCTTTTTTGGGGGGGGTACCCCTCATATAATTTACATATCATAAACTTCAATCACATTAAAAAGAGTTGCACAATCATCATTATAATCAACTCTAGAACATTTCCCCCTTCTTGTACTCCCTTTTATTAGCTCCCCATTTCCCCTTTGACACCCCCCCAATAAGCCATTAATCAGTTACTGTCTCTATAGGTTTACCTATCGTGGATTTCACATACAGATAAGCCAGCATGCGTGAGTACACATACCCACACTATCAACAGCAAAACAATCCAGAGAAAAACCTCGATTGAAAAGCAGTAGCTATTAAAAACTAGAACACGTTTAAAATGGGCCCAGAGGGAGATTAAATGATAAAGTGTTAGATTTTAACCTAACTGCTTCTCCAACCCTCCACTTTCCATTGCGCTCTGCATGAGAGCTGCAATGAGAGCCCCTGCACGGCTTAAAACAATGAAACAACTTTAAAACGGGTCAAAAGGAAGGTCAAATGATAAGGTAGTACATTTTAACCCAACTACCTCTGCCATACTCAAGTTTACCATGCTCTCCGTCTGCTACCGGTAACAGTGCTACTCAATCCCCTGTGGTCAGTAGCCATACATCTTCTTCAATCTTCTTTTGAGGCTTCCTACATCCTTCAATAGTTTGTCCAAAGAATCATCGCATACTGCAATTCCAGGATTAAATCTTCTCTGTACTCCGCCTTGCAAAATGCCCCACGTGTTCTCCTTTCTAGTTTTCGAACCCCAGGTCTCTGCACATTTCATTTTTTTAGTTTGTCTTCTAGAGCCGCCCTTTGAAATTTCCTCTTTTGTTCTTTCGCTCTATCACTTCTTCCCCATCACCTTAGCTGATTTACATTCAAGAGGAAGTTCCAGAGTGTCTTCTGACCTCTAGTTGGTCTTTTCCTTCTTTGCCGTCTTTCACCGTGATGTCTTTGATTGTCACCCCACAACTCGTATGGTCTTCAGTCATTAGTGTCCAAGGCTTCAAATCAATTCTGGCGATGGTCTCTAGATTCAGGTGGAAGATACTCCAGGTTCTATTTTGGCTCTTAGGATCCTGTTTTCATTTCCTCAGCTTCAGCTTGAACTTGAATCCCTCTACTCAAAAAACAAAACTCGCTGCCATTGAGTCGATTGCAACTCACAGCGACCGTGGAGAACAGGGTATGAGTTCCTGAGACTGTAATTCTTTGTGGGAGTAGAAAGCCCCATCTTTCCCCCAAGGAGCTGATCATGGTTTTGAACCGCTAACCTTGCAGCTGGCAGCCCAATGCGTAACCACTTCCACCACCGGAAATGCAATGACTGGAGAAGGAAGCAGGTGTGTTCACTAGTGCTGGTCGGTAAGTCCCTGTAAACTCTGTGGGTGGGTGGCAGGAAGAGTTGGGCAAAGTCTACCAGCAGTTTAAAGCACCCGTTCTTTACCTCTCCACGTCCACTGCTACAGCAGAGCAGATGCATAGGTGCCTCACAAAAGGGGCAATAAGACACAAATATCAAGATGTACCAGACATGAATGGTAACAGAAGCATGCATGATTACGATAAGCAATTGGCAGACACAGTCACCATTAGAGCACGACACCACTGTTGAGAACGAATGCACGGCCGGTGTGTGCGGCTACGGGAGCTCTCCAAACCCCACTGACTGAATAAGGAAGGTGCAGAGCAAAGCGTCCACAGGATGAGCTTGTTTGGGTGCGTTTTCTTCAAAAACAAAAGTAAAACCATACACACTTTCCCCTGAAAGATGAACAAGAATAACACCAAGTCCCTTAAAGCTGATTTATTTCAGCATTTGTCATTGTGTTGTATCTCAAAAAACTGTGCTGTAGATCCGAACCTCTAGGCCTCTGGCTATAATCTCATCTGGGGATGGGTCTTTGTTATGTTAATGAGAAAGGGTTCTTGTGAGTTCAGGGAAAACTCATGGGAGTAGGAAGCCTCATCTTTCTCCCTAGGAGCAGTTGGTGGTTTTGAACTCCAGATCTTGCAGGTAGTAGCCCAACCTATAACCACTAAGCTACCAGGGCTCCTCTTCTTGAGTCAAGACCTTACATAATATAAAGGAGCCAATTAAGGAAACAGAGGTGGCGTATTTTTAAAAAAATCAGATGTATATATGTATGGTGATAAGAGTTGTATGAGCTCCTAATTAAATGATTAAAAAATATACACGAAATGTAACCATTAAAGAAAATACAGAAACAAAAAGTAAAGCCAAGCCAAAGACTAAAGACCTTTCCCAAGGGCCGACAAAAGAAAGCCATCCCCTAGGGCCCACACGCAAAATTCTAACGCATAGTCCCTTAAACAGAGAGAAAATAAATGCGTGTTTGTTGAGCCACCTACTGGCGGCATTTCTTATAGCAACGCCAGCGGACCCGGTTGGGGCCACAGTGCTGCCAGTGCAAGCTTCTGCTTGGTTCCAAAGAGCTAGGGCTCACGGGTGGAGAAAGACAGGGCTTCATGGCGCCAGGAGTCGCAGTCTCAGAAACCCACGGGGAAGGTCTACCCTGTCCTATAGGGTCGTTATGAGCCGGCATCGACTGATAGCCGCCGAGTTTGCTCTAGGGGGGTCTCAAAGCCTGCCCTGCCCCAAACTAGACCAAGCATGCAAACCGAAGCCGGCATGTCTGCCAAGGGGCAGGCCTGTTTGCACCAGTCGACCCCCAGCCAGCAGCATAGGCGGCCTCTTGGCCGGCTTCACACACAGCTGAAAGTTGAACTCACCAATCTGGCAGATTGTGAATTGCTGGACACTCAGCCTGGTCTTTAGATACCACTCGGAGGGCAGGTCAAACAGGCTGTGGGCAACAGGCGCGTCACCCCACAGGCACCGGGGCGCCTCGTTCCCAGAGGCCGGCCCTGCACCGCGACGTCCTCCCCCCACCCCCCACGCCCTCACCCCTCCCCCTCCCTCCCCACAGCCTGGCGCTGGGCTAACACGAGGGGGTGGCACAGCCTCTGCCGGACTCCACTTTACCTGATCTGCTGGGGTCCGGGCAAGTTGGAGCGCAGGCCCGTGAACTCTATGTCCAGTGCTGCGGGAGGGGGCGGGAGACAAGAGGTCCCACGAAGACCCTGACACCCCAAGGTGGATGCTTCGGGTGGCACACGTTCTCGGTGCCCGCAAAGCCAGGTGCGGTCAGGAGGGAACATGTAGGATGCAGGGGGCCGAAGCCAGAGGGGGCTGGCAACCTTGTGGGTCCACCCAGCCTCGCAGCGTGGGGCCAGCCTGGCTCTCTAACCCCCACCCCACCCTCACCCCCATCGCCTCCTCTACAGGGCTTGGAACCCTCAGGCCAGGCTGAGTCTAACTGGGGTGGAGCTTCCCCACCCCCACGCCACCCCCAAAGGACCAGACGCCGGCCTGGGCCCAAGGCCCTTCCCCTGCGCTGTCCGGGCTGCCCAGTCTCGCTAGCGTCCCCCAGCCCCTGCCCTGGGCGCGCCCCCCCCTCCCCCGCCCCCAGGGCTGCAGGCACCTTACCCACGAAGTCAGCCCCGAGAACCAGCTCCTGCAGCATGGGCAAGATCTGCTCGAACTCCTCGGCGCTCACGTCCATGGCCGCACAGGCCCACTGGAGGCCACGTGGCACCGCGTGCTGCTCACTTCCGCCTGTGCCGCCGCAACGGCCCACGGGACGCGCGCCCGGAAGGCAGGGACCACAGGGCCACGGGACCTGCACCGGTAGCCCGTCTCCACTCGGGCTCCCACCAGCCACGCCCCCACCACGCTGACCCTCCACCAATCCCCGGGCCTCCCACCAGCCCCTGCCTCCCGCCCCCACCAGCCGCACCTCCACCACCCGCTGCTACCTCCCCACAGGCGAACCGTGTACCACTTGCTCACTAGGGGCTGTCACCAGTCTGCATCCCATGCAAACAGTTAGCTCGCTGGGTTTGTTCATCAGTCTAACCAGAGGCACCTTGGAAGAGTCCTGCAGCTCCACTTCCCCCAAACCCAGCTGCAGACAACCCCAGGGGGCCCAGCTGTGCTCTGACAATCAATTGGCAGGGGAATTTCCTTGGGGTTGTGGCCTGCAGTCAATAGATGAGGGGGCTTCAAAAGGTATGTGGGAAAATGGGAGTTTAAAGATGATGCAATTTTTCCAAAACCGTTTCCCCCCCTCACATTTTATCTTCATATTTTTTATTTCTGTTCTTTTTTATTTTATTTTTTAAAATAATTTTATTGGGGGCTCATCCAACTCATCACAATCCATATAGCTATCCATTGTGTCAAGCACATTTGTACATTTGTTGCCATCATCCTCAAAACATTTTTTTTCTACTTGAGCCCTTGGTATCAGCTCCTCGTTTTTTCCCCTCCCTTTCCTCCCTCATGAACCCTTGATAATTTTTTTGCCCATGTTTTACACTAACCAATGTCACTCTTCACCCACTTTTCTGTTGTTCATCCCCCTGGGAGGGGGTTATATTAGATCATTGTGATAGGTTCCCCC
>NW_022107431.1:8179222-8180539 GCF_000313985.2 Echinops telfairi
TGGCAACATATATACGAATGTGCTGGACACAATTGATGTATGTACGGATTGTGAAAAGAGTTGTATGAGCCCCTAATAAAATGATTAAAAAACAACAACAACAACAGCAACAAAAGCCTGTAAATAGTTCAAGGTCTGTTTGTTGACCTTTAGGAGTGCTTTCCTGTTGAGTCTGATGGGGTGCCGTGCCCTGGCCCCACAGTCTATTTTTGGTATTCCCTGGGGACTTCGTTGCTCTGTTCCCCTTGCTGTTCTGTTGCATACCACCCTTAGTGTTTCACCTCAGCGTGGTGGGGTCAGATGGGGCACAATTCCCGCACTGTCCCCCTTAGCGCTATGGGTCAGTGAGGGACGTCATTGTCTCCTGGTGGGGCCAGCCCTATGGTCCTCTTATTTCTGTTCTTTCAATACTTAACATCAAGACAGAAGGCATTCAGCCCAGAAGTGTGGGCCTTAGACTTCTCTGACATGGGCCTCTCCCCATGTCATGAAACTTAGTCCACTGGTAGGACTGGCTTCCTTCGTACTCTGCCCTGTTCTGTGTGGTTAAAAATGTCCTGGACTTTTCCTTACAGAAAGCTTAAGTGGCAGAATGCTGCAAGGCCAGGAAACTGGTGCCCAGAGATCCTGAGCCTTGTAGCTTGTGGCTCCTAACTTGCTAAATTGTGACGTGCCAGGAATTACCCTGAATGTTTTTATAGTTTTGGTTTATGTGGATTTCTCAAATAAGTTGAAAAAGTGGTAACATTACGTATACAACTTTCACTTGAGGAACCTCGCATTATATTTAAACATCTTGATTCTTTTAGAATCAAGGTTTTTTAAAACCTTACTTGGCCTCAGCAATTAAACCTTAGATCATACATAATCCCTAGGTAATTATAAAGTCATAACTGCCTAATGATAGAATTAACATACATACAAAAACATGCATAGTCCCTTTTTTATATTTTATGAGTAATGGGGTCAGGGAAAAAAATATTTACACACACACACTAAAACAAGGAGTATTCCTAGCAATGACAGTCATTTCCACAGCTGGTCACGTGACTGTATCTATATTAGAACCATCGTCTTCTGCCCTCAGCGTGCATCTCTTTCGCTGTTTGGGTGACCTGTTAGTTGTCATGTTTGTATTGGGGTACTAGAGTTTCCTATTTACTTTAATCACAGGACATAGTAATACTAAAGTATGTTCTAGTGATCTCCTACATGTAGTAGCTTAAAAAAAATGTGGGGAGCCCACACAGAAGCAGCACACCAGCCTGTGTGATCACGAGGTGTCGAAGGGATCAGGTATCAGGCATCAAAGAACAA
>NW_022107431.1:8181105-8194023 GCF_000313985.2 Echinops telfairi
GACAACAGAAAAGTGGGTGAAGGGAGACGTCAGACAGTGTTAAGATATGACAAAATAATAATTTATAAATTATCAAGAGTTCATGAAGGAGGGAGGAGCAGGGAGGGAAGGGAAAAATGAGCTGATACCAAGGGCTCAAGCAGAAAGCAAATGTTTTGAGAGTGATGATGGCAACAAATGTACAAATGTGCTTGACACAATGAATGTATGTATGGATTGTGATAAGAGTTGTATGAGCCCCAATAAATTTTTTTTTAATTGTGGGGAAATGGAATTAAGAGATAATGGAGTTGTTCCACCCACTTTTTGAAGCTCCTTCACATTCAGTATATATTCTTCTTTACCTCCATCATGTAACATCAACTGGATTTCCCCTGGGTAATCAGAATCAGTCACACCACCCAGTAGGGTAACTCCCTTCTTTGTCTACTGACCCAGAGGCAGGAGGAGCCCAAAGTGGCTGGGTGGCATTCTCAACTTCCAGTTCAATGAAGCCAGTGCTGTGTCCTGGTTGGGAGCATTATTCCCTTTGGAAGAGACCTCTAGACCCACAGGGCATGGCATAGCCTGAACAGGAACCAAAAGTGTTGCCAGTGGGCCACCAGGAGTGACAGTGCGTGGTGCCACTCCCACCTCCATCCCAATTCCTGGACCTGTGAATCCTGGTGAGTGGAGAAATATCACTATGGTTTAGACACTGACTTAGAGCATACACCACCCTTGGAGAACATTGCCCCAAACCTGCTAGGTGTCCCCATCCAGCTGTGAAGTGATAGTAAGCCTTCCTGAACTGTTGGCGCCCCGTGTGTTTTGTTTGCCTTTGTAGTTTAGCTCAGGATGAGTTAATCGGCCTGGCTATCTTCCTTTAGAAGTTAGGTGACTGAAAGAGAGGAGCTGACACCAAGGGCTCAAGCAGAAAGAAAATGTCTTGAAAAGGATGATGGCAACAAATGTACAGATGTGTTTGATACAATGGATGTATGGATTGTGATAAGAGAGCTGTAAGAGTTCCCAATAAAATGATTTATTAATTTAAAAAAATTAAAATTACAGTTTCCAAAAAAAGTTAGATTACTGTAATTCTTATGGAAATAATTTAAGTCAAATCCAAACCAAAAACCAAATTCACTGCCATGGTGTCGATGCTGTCTCATAGCGACCCTGTAGGACAGGGTAGAACTGCCCCTGTGGGTTTCTGAGGCTGTGACTCTTTACAGGAGTAGAAAGCCTCATCTTTCTCCCATGGAGCAGCTGGCAGTTTCAAAATGCTGACCTTGCAGTTAGCAGCCCAACATATAACCAATTCCACCAAGGCTTCTTGTTTTAAGTAAAGAGGAATATTAAGTATATTCATAGTGAAATAAGTGGAGTTCAAATTTTTGTCATTTCAGTAATGCTTTAAATTTCCATAGTATTAGGATCGAATCACATTAATAGGTTGTAGTCTTAGGCTAAATACTAGGAGTGTTTATTAGAGAGGAACTAAACTGAAGTTTATTCTTTTGAGTCCCCGGAAAAAAGCAAGATAAACTGTTCAACTGCGCTGTCAGTGGGGCACAACCGTCACTGGCCAGTGGAGCAGAGGAGAGCAGAAAGAAGGGGACTCGGTGTGTGTAGACCACACTCTGCACCCACGCGCTCAAAAAACCAAACTCCCTGTCTTCAACTCAGTCTGACTCTTAACACCCTTTGGGGCAGGCTGTGGGGTTCCAAGACCGCACGTCCTTGTGGATCCCAAACAAAAACAAACGCACTGCCAAGGAGCTGATTCTGACTCACACTGACCCTACTGAACAGGGCAGACCTGCCCCCGTGCGTTTCTGAGACTGTCACTCATCTTTCTCCCGAGGAGTGGCTGGGTTTCAAACTGCTGACCTGTTAGCAGCCCAACAAGTAACCACTGCACCACCAGGGCTCCCTTTAGGGGACAAACTACAGGAGTATTAAGTGTTCTTTTCCCAAACTTCTCCTCTTTCCGTGTATAAAAACCCCTTCCTTGGTTTAAGGAGGCACAGAAACAAAATCTCACTTCCTTTGCTACACTGATCCAGCAGATCAAATTTTCTTCTTGCCAAAAGCCCATGTCTGAGTATTTTGGCTCGACTTTGGCAGCAGAGAGAGACGTGGCTTCCATAGCAAAAAGCTATATTTGTGCTAAAAAGGTCATTCTATTTTACTCTCAAACTAGCTGCTTCAGAACAACAGGGAACATGCTAAGACCAATGGATTCACTGAACATGGGCCTATTACCTCATTTCATTGGCTGGTAAGTGAGCTCCCTGATCCACAAAGGCTGTGAAGGACACTGTGGTGGGCAATAAAGCAGAAGCATTGTATGTGGAAAAGGCAAACGTGCACGCACAGTGTTCTGTTCCTGTAAGAAGAAAATGATGCCCTCTCCATGACGGAAGTGGTCCTGTGTAATCAGCCAGTAACCTGGTGGCAGGTTGCTTACAGGGGACCACTTCCATCAGAGAGGAATGGTGCAGCTTGAGGAATGTCACAGACCCAGTGTTGGTCTCTGTGGTTGGCAGACGGAGTGGGTACTTAGCAGTGGCTAAAGCCAAGTCATACTTGGTGTGAGTGAGACTCAATTAATTTGGCCCTTCCAGCCATGATACCTTACTTATAAGGGATTATGTGGCTGTGGCCTCATGTTGGAAGGCATGATCTGCTAACAGGAATGGGACAGGACTGCATTCTGGTTTTAGTAGAGGGTCTGAATGGGGCCACTCTGTTTAATGGTTATTGTAGGCACCCTTACTTATAATGGATGGAAGGAACTATGTGCTACTACTGAGAGGAGAAAGAAAACAATTTCTGGAGTGGCCTCGGAAAAGGCCTGGCTAATTACGATGAGTAGGTCAATGCCTACTGGAAACATCTTGCCAAAGAAGGTAGGGTAAGATACTAATAGGGTTCACCTGTTAAGTGAACAGGATTCCCTATAACGTCATCCTACTGGGTATAAAATGAGTCTACTGAGAAGCAAGAGGTGTGATCTTATCACCAGCAAGAGCCAGAGTGCGTCCTTTGGCACCAGCATCTGGTTTACCCCTGCCTGGCCTTCAAGCTCTGGACTGCGCTGCACCCACCAACATGAGAAATGTCCTTGAACTTAATGAGTTCCGTGGGATTTGCAAAATCAAGAGGCATGAGATAATATATTCAAGGGAGGAGTTGGGGGTGGAGAATGGAACAGGCAATCATCTCACAAGAGTGGGACTTTTCCAATCTCCAACTTCTTTGGACGAGTATGTTAAAATTCTTAGAAGTTATTACCACAGAGTGAAAGTCTGTACTGCTGAGTCCAGGCATAACCTTTGTTCATGAGCCCATTAGGCAACGGCAGTGGTGGCTGGGGAAAGGATTAGACAAACAGGTTCCAGAAAGTACAAAACTCACGTCATCCCCAAGGAAGCTGCCCTTCCAACTGCCGGCTGACCACAAATGATTACATGTCTGCCAAACCACTAAGATTCATGGTCTAACCAAGTTACCCCCAAGACATCTGCAGTCTGACCAGGGAAAACACCATTTATGGAGATCACCCCCCCTATGAGGTTTGTGTGGTGGTCATGCATTGGACTGTGATCCACACGGTCAGCAGTTCAAAACTACCAGCTGCTCTGAAGGAGAAAGATGGGATTTTCTACTCCCCCAAATTCACAGGGGGCAGTTCTACACTGTCCTGTAGGGTTGCTGAGTCAGCATAAACTCCATGGCAGTGTTTCACTAGGAGCCAGACCCTAATAGACTTTATACCTCCTATGTGTTCTACACTACGTATGCATTCGCTTGCCACAGGGAGTGCAAAAGCAGTGAACATTCCATCTATCGATACCGTGGTTGTTGAACTCAACTCAAATATCTGTTCATATACTGAAAAGTCTGAGAACGGAGCCTATTTTTCCCACAAGGAATAACGGAAAACCAAATCGTTGGTTTTGAGCCCCAAGGTTACACTTATACATTCATTTTCCAGGACTTCCCATCGTTATGGAGGCTTTCGGCCTTCTCACTACTGCCTCAGGCAGGCTGTCGCCATCCAGTCGTCTCCGATTTATCTACATGCCCAGCGACTTCAACCTCCTCCATGGGCTATTTCATGGTTAATGAGTCCACACTTTTTGCTACTTTAGCTAATTTAATCAGTTATTTTTTCAAATGTGGATAATGTTGACTTAGCCATGTATTCAGCAGCCAAATCAGACAAGTGGTGACCCGGTTGGGTATCATTCACTTTCTTTGGCGCCATGGTTACGCTATTTCACACACAAAAAGCACAACGATGACTGTTTTACACACTAACACAAGCACTACATGTGTCCGAGGGGAGACGCCATGTATGACTCACTCGATGCCCGTACAGGTTTCTTCAAGTCAGATTTTCAGTTCGACTATCGAGCAAAGTTACAAACACCAAGCAGATTTTTTTTCAAACTTTCTTGTTCAAGTAGTGGAAAGTTCGAGCTTGTAGCCGTTTGACAACTGAGGTATCACTGTAATCAAAACATAAGAATTAAAACAATACCTCTATATTCTTTAGCTTTAAAAGTTTTAATCCTGTAAAAGTTAAGATTGGGAACTGCCTTTCTCTCATGTCCAAGAGGGAGGAAAAATGCAGCCTTTCATTTAAAAAATAAAGCAAACACTGGGGTGAGGGGAGTGGAGCTTTATTTTAAACAACATCCCAGCGTTACATGACTTCATGTCATAAAACTTCCACGCTGGGGGTGTTCTCGATGCTTTCTTCTGATGGGCGCATGCCCTGTTTTCTCACGAGTTCAAAACAATGACGGTGTCTTTTCTACTGGTAGATCCTTCGAGGCTCCTCTAGCGTCACACCGCCTTCTGTCATAGCATTTTGCAGTCGCTGGATCTGGTGTGAAGGTTTAAAAAAAGAAAACGAACTAAGTTAGCATTTTAAGTAAGGCTCAATAACAGTAGCTCATTTGACAAGTGAGAGAAAGATAAACACAAAGATTTGCTCCTTGCAAACTTTACAGCCAACATTGTTTAAGAAACTGATCTTCAGAATGAAATAGGTACAAAAACAGGGAATGCAGAGATAGGAAAAACAGATTGCATTTTAAAATATCAGATGTAAAAGATGTTAACACATGAATGAGCAAGTACAATGGTTGACACTGTGGACTACAAAATCAACTACCCTGGGTAAGAAATGTAGTCTGTCAACATGAGCATGTTTATTTATGCATAAAATGGTAATAACCAACTCTACCTTTATGGCTAAGGAGACAAGCGGGTGTAATGGGTAAGCACTCAACTACTAGCCCAAAGACTGACAGTTTCAACCCACCAGCCACCCGTGGCTCTGAGGAAGAAAAGGCATAGTGCCTGGCGTCTGTAAAGATTACAGCCTCAGAAACCCTACTGGGCACTTCTACTCTGACCAGAATCTTCTTGCCGGCTCACCACCACAACCACTTTTCTGGAATGCCGTGAGACTGAAGGAGGTAATGTATATCAGAATATCTACCCCAGCGCCTGCCTTTTTCTTTTTAATGAGTTACTTGACAATTTTTTTTTATGAAAGTCTTTGAAATGCTATATGTATTTGACTTATTTTTATGTTCACAGCATTTTATTAAGAGCTGATCCAGACATCATACCATTCTGTAGTTCAGTCGCATCAAGCAGTGTTGTACAGTTGCTACCACAATCAGTTATGAAATATTTTCTTCCTTCTTGTACTCCTTGATGTCGGCTCCCCATTACCTACCCACCTCCTGGCCTTCCTCCCTACAAACCCTTATTCCAGTTACTGTCTCTGTAGGGTCATCCCTCTGGGCTTCATGCACCGGAAACAGAAATACCTAACAGAGAGTCAAGAAGCTACCAACTGCAAAAAATATATAAGCGGTAAAGCACAATATGAAAAAAAGAAAACCAAGTAGAAAATAGGAAAAACCAGATAAGTACAAAGTATCTAAAGGGAGATCAGGTGACAAGGTTTTAACCTTTTAAATTAGATTTATATTTTATTCTACCAAGTTGTCTCTACAAAACTGTCTGATTATCCAGTTATTCCCATCCCTCAATGATGGTAGAGGGAAATCACTGGAGGCTTACGTCCTGTGTGGATCCTGCAAATGTGTTTTGGGCCTCTAATCCATGCACAGCCTTCTGCACACCAGAATCTCACAACTTAAGCTCTCAGTACTATTCCTTCCTTCTGACTTGGATGACATAATTTACAATCCTTGGGTCACAGGTATTGGTGTGCTTCTTCTATGTGGGCTTAGTCAACGTCTCACTTAGATAGCTACTCGTTTGATACAAGTCTTTAAGGGCCCAGACTTGATTTTTTCTGATAGCCAGGCACCATCTAATTTCTTCACCACACTCTGCTATGGCACTCATATCTTCCATGTCTCCTTCAAGAAGGTGACTACTAAGCCGGGCCATGTTGTAGGAACTAATTGCTGTTAGACTGGAGGGAGGATTAAATATGAGACCAAAATTCATTCCCGAATATGTTTTCTATCCGCCTCTAGTTCACCTTAGAGATATCTTAGTTGTTGCATGGTAGAGGATCTTATAGATCCTCCTTGGACCATAAGGACCTTCTGTTTATAGTGTCATTGCTTTAGCCCATGGTAATAATTTTAAAACACTATTAAGAAAAGGAGATTGAACAAGTGTAGGCTAACTTCAAATCGCAATACATGAATGATTGACTTGTACAGAATAAATCCTACGTGACTGGACACTATTTACTCAACCAATGGGAGCTGGTGGTCAGGCAGAATGTACAATAATATCCACTGACAATGTCGGACACAGTCTGCCAGAATAGTACATCCTGCTTGTGCTATTAGTGTTACTACGTAAGTAAAACACACTTACCGAGTCGGAGGCTGCCTCCCAAGGGGTGGGCTGGTAGACCATGAAATTGATTCCCGCCCGTAAGCACCGCTCTGCTAGTATCTTCCCTACACTCTCACAGGCCACCACATTGGTGGTCCGATACAGGTGCTTTTTGATAGCCCATTCACGAGTGGATGCCGAAACCACAATCTTGCCATTTCGATGCTCAACAAATGCTTCGACATGATGCTGAGTCCTTATAACTCGCAATCTAAACAGAGAATAAGATAATCTACTCTAAATTTAATCATTACAAGTAAATAAATGCTTACATATTGCAAGAATGCAATGTCCAGATTTACTTCAAAATACATAACCTAGTTCTTATTTTGGAAAGGTGTTCTTTTCCTGCCTCTTAGAGGATGCGCCCCAAAACAATAAGCCAACCATTTCTACTTTAACCTAAAATATCAAGGAGAAATTTGCTATTTCTGAAAAAATGGTGTTTATTTTATGAAGAGATTTTCATGGTAAGACATGTCATTCTGCATAACTGCTTTTTAAAAAAATCAATTTATTGGGGCTCATACAATTCATCACAATACATAGATCTATTGTGTAAAGCACATCTATACATTTGTTGCCCTCATTATTCCCAAAATTTGCTTTCCGGTTCCCGAAATAATAACTGTTTTGTTTTTTTGTTTTTTTAACATTTTATTAGGGGCTCATACAACTGTTATCCCAATCCATACACACATCAATTGTGTAAAGCGCATTTGTACATCGTTTCTCAAAACATTTTCTCTCCATTTAAACCCCCGACATCAGGTCTTCAATAACTGCTTTTTTTATGGCAAGAATAAAATAATAATACTATAAGAATACAAATAACAAGTGAGAAAGAAAAGACCATCATCAATGTTTAAAAATGCTAGGGAGGCCGGCCACAGAAGGGTCTCCCAGTCAGACTGGGAAGCGCGGCCTGGCTCAGCATCTCTCAGCAAGCCAGGTATTGAATTTCCGGGATGGTTGGGGAAGTCAGGATTTGCCTAGGTCCTCCCCGAAGGCCAGGCAGCATAGTTCAGGGTACGCCTGGGGTCTCCAAGGACGCAAGGAAAACGGACTTCCTGCCAGCCTGGGGAAGCGAGGCTTTCCCCGGAGTCTTTCTTTAAGCCACGCAAGGGACTTCAGACCAGGCTGAGGAAGCGCCCCTTCGCCTGGCATCGGGTCTTTTGCTTCCTGAAGGTCAGTCCAGGGGGACAATATTGGACTTTTGATTTTGGATGGCTATGGCTACTGTGCTTTCTTGAGAGGCACTGTGCGTTTATGTAAAACACTCTTTATTCATGAGTTTCTGTGAATTTGGTTCTCCAAATTCCCCAGACCATCACAGACTTTTGTTTTTTGGTAGATATGTTTATGATGCTTTCTTGAGAGGCAGTGTTGGTTTATATAAAACACTCCTCATTCACGAATTTTTAAGAATTCGGTTCTCAAAATTCCCCAGACAATCACAGTCACGTAGCTGCACGAACGTCCCTTCAGTCATATCTTTCGCCATTTTTACTTCCATGAGCATCATATTTTTCTCTACCTACAATATTGACACACGAGAATGCTTGAAATCCGTTGAAACTTTGTCAGGAAAGGTCAGTAATTGCTTTTACATCATTTCACTGGTGCTTCAACCGCTTTCTCATATCTTAGGTCCAGACTTATCTCCAGGAGATTCTTGAAGTAATTATCCTTCTAGTGCTTGGCTTGCTGTACTAAATGGGGTCTCAACATTTTGACTTATTTCCGCCCAACCCTTACCTCCTTGACTTGCTTGGATGGGAAGGAAAACCGTGTGTCCTGCATTTCTGATTTGACTCACCTGCGGTTATGTTTTTCATTTCAAGAGTCTTCAGAGGAATAAATATTACTGTGGTCAACAATCAAAAAAAAAAAAAATGCTAGGGAGGCATTTTGTCATGGGACAAGAAAGAAATGCTTGAGCCCAGAACAAATTCAGGTTGGGTCAAGAAGGAGGTCAACTAACCAAGGATCAAGTTCAAGCCAGCATCTCCAAGTTTATGATCTCTGACAGTAAAGCTGCTTGAGTCCCTTGCCTGTAGCTAGAGAGGATCTGCCAAGGCTTAATCTGACTACACACTCTGCAGCTGGATTTTGGGCTCCCACTGTCCTCCGTTGCCTTATGCAAATTGGGTGTTCACAAGTTAAGCTCTAACACTTTTCCCTTCGTCATATTTGGATTTTGTTGTCATCTTTGGATAACACAGGCTGGCGTACTTCTTCCTTTTGGACTTGACTCCTAACTTAGATGGCCCAGACACTGTTTCCAATTGATATGCCAGCAATGACACAATTAAGAGGAATGGCATTTGTTGTCAACAAGTTTATTTCAAGATCTAGCTTGAAGTGCAGTGCTGTATGTAATAGGAGAATCTCTATTGGCCTTCAAGGAGATTCAGTTAATACAACTATTAGTCAAATGTATGCACTAACCACAAAAGCTGGTGTTGGAAGAAACTGAAGAATTCTATCATCTTCTGTCTGAAATCGATCAAACATGCAATCAAGATGTACTGGTAATTATTGGTGATTGGTATGCAAAAGTTGGAAACAAAGAGGAAGGAACCAAACAAACCAAACAAGCCATTCGTCCAGGTGGACTCATAGGAATCAGAGCCATCGCACAGCGACCGCAGGGGTTCCTCATTGGGCTGTGAGCCACAAATCTGAGTTCTAAACCACCAGCCATTCGGAGGGAGAAAGACAGGGCTTTCTACTCCCATAAAGAGTCTCACAAACTCACAGGAGCAGTTCTACTCTGTCCTGTAGAGTTGCTATGAGAGAGGAACAGTAGTTGGACAATATGGTCTTGGTGATAGAAACGAAGTTTGAGATCACAATAGAATTTTGAAAGAACAACGACTTGTTGATCTCACAAATGCCTTTTTTCGACAATATGAAAGGTGATTAAACACATGGACTTCTTCAGAGATGGAACACACACAAATCAATCTGACAACATCTAAGGGAGTAGCTCAGCATCAGCAACTAGAACCAGGCCAGGGACTGACTGTAGAACAGACCATCAACTGCTTATATGTACGTTCAGGTTAAAGATGAAGAAAATTGAAACAAGTCCACAAGAGCCAAAATACAGCTTTGAGATATCCCACCTGAATTTTGGGAATATCTCATGAACATGTTTTTTGTTAAAAGCACTTTATTGGGGGCTCTTACATCTCTTATAACAATCCATACACCAATTGTATCAAACGCATTTGTTCATATGTTGTCATCATTTCAAAACATTTTCTTTCTGCTTGAACCCTTGGTATCAGCTCTTCTTTTTACCCTCCCTCCCTCACCCTCCCTCCCTTGTGAAGCCCTGATAAATTATACATTATTATTTTCATATCTTACCCCACCCACTGTCTCCCTTCACCCATGTTTCTGTTGTTTGTCCCCCTGGGGGGGGGGCAGATTTGATACACTGAACACTAATGACTGAAGGCCTCAGGAGCCGTGACAGGCATCAAAAACATCAATCATGAAGCAAGCAAAAGGTCATTAAAGAGAGAGGAAAGAGACCAAAGTGGCTATCAGAAGAAACTTTTAAACTTGCTTTTAATTGTAGAGTAGCTAAGGTATATGGAAGAAATGATGAAGTAAAAAAGTTGAACAGAAATTTCAAAGGGCAGCTTGAGACAAAGCAAAATAGCACAATGAAATGTGCAGAGACCTGGAGTTAGAAAACCAAAAAGGAAGAGCACGCTCAGCATGTCTTAAACTGAAAAACACTCAAGGAAAAATTCAAGCCTGGAACTGCAATATTGGAAGATTCCATGGGCAAAATATCGACTGATGTAGGAAGCACCAAAAGAAGATAGAATACACAGAGTAACCGAACCAAAAGAAGTGGCCAACATCTAACCATTTCAAGATCAAGAACCAGTGGTACTGAAGCAAGAAGTCCAAGTTGCACCGACAACACTAACCAAAAACAAGGCTCCAGGAATTGATGAAATACCAATTTAAATGTTTCAATAAGCTGACGAAGCCCTGGAAACACTTACTCTTCTATGCCAGGAAATGTGGAAGATAGCTTCTTAACCAACTGACTGGAGGGTACCTATTTTTATACCCACTCCAAAGAAAGGCAACTACACAGAAAGCTGAAATTATAGAACAATATTATTAATATTACACGCAAGTAAAATTTTGCTGAAGATTATCCAACAATGCTTGCAGCAGTATATTGACAGGGAACTGCCAGACGTTCATGCCAGATTCAGAAAAGTATGTAGAACAAAGGAAATCATTGCTGATGTCGGATGGATCTTGGCAGAAAGTAGAGAATATCAGAAAGGTGTTTACTTGTGTTTTCATAGCCTATGCCAAGGCATTTGTGTGGATCAAAACAAACTATGGAAAAACTTAGAAGAATGGGAATTCCAGAACACTTTGTGTTTATGCGGAACTCACACATGGATGAACTGAACAGGAAAAATAACATAATTTAAAATCAGGAAAGGAAAAAAAAATCAGGAAAGGTATGTGTCAGGACTGTATCTCATCATACTTATTCAACCTGTATGCTGAATAAATCATCAGAGAAGCAAGATTATATGAAGAAGAATGCATAATCAGGATTGGAGGAAGACTTATTAACAAGGCTCGATATGCAGATGACAAAACCTTGTTTGCTAAAAGCGAGGACTTCAAGCACCTGCTGATGATAATCAAGGATCGCAGCCTTCAGTATGGATTACAACTCAATGTAAAGAAGACCAAACTCCTCACAACTGGACCACTAGCTAACATGATAAATGGAGAAGAGGTTGAAGTTGTCTTGCTTGCATCCACAATCAATGCTTGTGAAAGTAGCAAACAGCATGTTGCATTGGGTAAATTTGCTGCACAAGCCCTCTTCAGGGTACTTAAAAGTAGGGATTTTAAGGACTGAGGTGTGCCTGACACTTGCCATGGTATTTTCAGTAGTCCCATATGCATGTGACAGTTGGACACTGACCAAGGAAGACCAAAAAGAAGCAATGCATTTGAACTGTGGTGCTGGCGAAGAATATGGTTGAAGTACTGTAGACTGCCAAAAGGACAACCAAGTGTATCTTGGAAAACATACAGCCAGAGTGCTCCTTAGAGGCCAAGGTGGAGAGACTTTGTCTTATGTACTTTGGAAATGTTGTCAGGAGAGACCAGTCCTTCTTGGTACAAAAGAGAGGAGTCTCAAACTGAGATGGGCGTGACACAGCGGCCACACGATGGCCTCAGGCAAAGGGGAAATGTGAGGACGGCACTGCTTTGTTCTGTGGTACATGGGGTCTCTATGGATTGGAACTGACTGGTGGCACCTAAAAACAACTACAACATATATTAATACTTGCAATATGCCAGGCACTGTCCTAATTGTAAGTATAAAGCATGTTTCAAATCTATTTTCTTCTTTTAGATGTAAAAACTGGCATAGAAAGGTTAAATAAAAATGTGTACAAGGTTAAAATTATTAAGTAACAGGCCCGTGATTTAGGTCCTGGGGCCCGATTTTAGGCCTAATTCTCCTAACCACCATGAGTGATTTACAAGAGGTAATTGTAAGAAAGAGAGCAAAAGTAATGGAGGATGTAGAACAGTGTGCAGTGTCCTAAGATCTCTATTTTCCTCAGCACAGAAGACAGGAAACAGAAGAAGTGTTTGGATTTTATACCATGTGTAAAGGCAAAGATGAGAAACAAAAGCAGACAGACGCATTATCTCTAAGATAATTTCCTCTTACAATATTGCACAATTCCACAGATAGTATTCTGATAGGGCACACAGAGGGAAGAAGCTTGAGAAAAAGGTCTCTAGTTATTTCAACAATTCAACAGGTTGTATATTTTAAAAGACTTAGATTTAAGATGTCCATGAGTTCCAATTTGAACTCCTACCTGTGTACTCTATCATCACAACTTCCATACTTGATTACCATAATACCACCTGTGTACTCTATCATCACAACTTCAATACTTGATTACCATAATACCACCTGTGTACTCTATCATCACAACT
>NW_022107431.1:8194123-8207602 GCF_000313985.2 Echinops telfairi
CAATACTTGATTACCATAATACCACCTGTGTACTCTATCATCACAACTTCAATACTTGATTACCATAATACCACCTGTGTACTCTATCATCACAATTTCGATACTTGATTATCATAAAACCATCTTCCACTGTTGGGGACAGGGATGACATATTTGTTATCTCCTTGTGACAGGTTTCCACCATGAATTGAATGAATGCATGACATAAATATATGTAATTTGTTCTTATAGCTTTATACAGGTATCCCCCACTTTCAAAAGTTTACTTACACCACTTCACGTAAGTCCTGAAGAGAATTATCATTTTTATGAAAAAAGGCAAAGTTAGGAGTCCAAGTTTGTTTTGCAGCAAGTTACTAAAGATTGGGCAGCGTGGACCCCAGCAGCAAGAGTGGTATCACCAAGCTCTATCCCCAGGATCCACACTCAGCACATCACTATCAAGCCACCATAACTTTGAACTGTGTCTGTGCACAATGTTAGTGGTTTATTTGTCTGTTTTTTATTTTTTAGGTTTTATGTGTTATTTACTATGATCTGGTTGGGCCTGGAAATGCTAAAAAATTATTTTTTATAGAAAGTGAAGGTATGGTAATTGCTTGTTTACACCATTCTGGCTTCTACAAGGTTTTGCATGCACACTGCACTTTTGGGTAGCAGAAGAAACCTGTGTAGACATGAAGGGAAATTCTATTTGTAATGAATCCTTCCCAAGCAGATGAGCAGTAGGTAAAACACCTACATGTGGCTGCTAGGTGGTGTTCATTTAGTGCCCTGGTTCTGAGGTCAGATAGGACAAGTTTAAATCTCAGCTCATTTTGAGGCAGTTACTTTAGCCTCCCTAAGCTTCAATTCCCCTGCCCATATAAAATGGGAAAAGTAATTGTACTGCCTCATAAAGCAGTTTTAAGGATGAGAAAGTGCATACGAAGAAACTTGTACAGTTGCTGGAAGAAAATGTTCAATGAAGAACCATCTTTATAACAAAACATCTCAGGGCTAGAATAAGAAATTCGAGACTGGTTTTCCTGGTTGTGCAATGGGTGACACCTGGTTACTGACCAGAAGGTTGGCACTCCTTGGAAGAAAGATGTGACTGTGTGCTTCTGTATAGGTTACAACCTTGGAAACCCTGGGGAGCTGTCCTTCTTCTCTGTCCTCTAGAATTGCTAGGAGTGGGCATCATTTGGGCTGGGGCTTCTACTCTGTTTAGAAAACTGGTCTTTTTGCTTCTACTCTTGTCCCCTTAAAGTTGTATTATTCCCTAACAGCCTGGACGATCTTTATCAATCTTATCTTTAAGACTCATAACTGAAAACGCTCCAGGGCTTTCCACGGTAGTGAAAAAACGTGCTCACCTTTATTTACAAAGCTACATCTGTCCTCTACCTACCCCGCCATTCTCATCACACTACTCAGCCCTTTGCCTACTGGGCATCAGGTGCATACGCCTTTCTGTTCCATATACTCGGCTGCTCACTTCCACCCTATCTTCTCTGCTAGGAATGAGCTTACTGCCATTTTCTGCGGGGTTTGGTTCCTTCAGTCTTTCGGGTCTGTTTTTAAGGTGTCACCCCCTCAGGGCAGACTCAGCAGACACCCAGCCCCGCACTCTGACATCCTCTCTGTGAGAAGCATTTACTGTTTCACCCCATGTCAACCTGCCTCCTGCCATCAGAGGCTTCCTAGCACCGGTCATAGCTAGCACAAGGTCAGGGTTTGTTGAGTGAAAGGATGGCAATTTGCAGGCTACCGCGCCCGAGTCCACCTCCTTACCTGTGCCAGAACTCCCGAGAGGGCCACACTGTTCCCCAACCTCGTTCTTTCCTCGCGACTGCCAAGAGCTCCAGGTTCCGGGGATTCCGGTTTGTGAACTCAGGGGCAACAGCTTCGTTATGCACAGGGTCCACTTCAGGATTCCTCGCCGGCTGGGAACAGGTTGAGAGGGCCGCACACCCACGCTCTAGGAGATGGAAACCATGAGACTTATCTGAAAGATGACTACCACGAACAGAGCAGACGGGTGGTGTGACCTGTCCCATCTGTTCCCGCATTCCTCCAGCGCAGCAAGAACCACGAAATGTATGTTTGAGCAAATGGTCCTTAACTGATGAACTGTTGCCACCACAATGCTATTAGATCAATTACTTTCCGAGGGTAGATGTTGAGTAAAATATGCGACTTGCACTTTTACATTTATCTTGGAGGTTCTGGGCAAGGTATCTGAGAAAGGGCAGAATAGTTACCGGGGTTCCTGCAGACAGACAACAACGCCCACAACCGCGGCCGAAGCGCCATCGCTGAAGTGTCGGAAAGCGGCTTCTTTCGCGCCTCCCGGGGTCGCAGCGGCCCGCCGGCGCCGCTATACCTATCCTAGAAGAGGCTGGGAGCCGCGGAGGCCATGCCGTTCCCCGCCTCCAGTCACTTTCACCGGAACTAACAGTCCCTGCAGCTGAATGGCCAAGCGAGCCATCCGTCAGATCCATTCCCCCAATCACTGCTTACGTTTAGACGCACGCAGGACTGGAACGGACCAACTATCTTGCAGCAACGCTTTACGGGGGTGGAACGTTGAGTCCACTGCTACCCTTTCAGCTTTGTGGGTGGCTTTGAAGTGCTTACTTAAGGAGGGCGGCAACTCTTCAAGGTGCCCTGTCTTCAAGGTGTCCGTTCAAGACTCTCTAGTCACTAAGTTCTGAGCTACTTTTGGGGGTCCGCACACATCCGATGATTCAATCTATAAAACTGATTTAAAATCCTCAGGCTCAAGGGCTGAGGATGCTGTATTCTTACATGTTAGTAGGCCGGTTCTGAGCCATAGCGACTCTATGTGTGCACAACAGAACAAATCACCGCCAGCCCTGCACCATCTTCATAATTTCCCTATGCTTGGACCCATTGTTGCAGCCACGGTGTCAAGTCATTTATAAAACCATCTTAAAAGCTTGAAGGTAAACAAGCGGCCATCTAGCTCAGAAGCAACAAAGCCCACATGGAAGAACACACCAGTCTGTGTGATCAGGAGGTGCCGAAGGGATCAGTTATCAGGCATCAAAGAACAGAAAATCATATCACTGTGTGCTCACTTCTATGATACAATCGCTGAAGACGAATGGGTGCATAAGCAAAGGTGGCAAAGAAAGCTGGTGGTGCCCGGCTATCAAGAGATATAGCGTCTGGGGTCTTAAAGGCTTTAAGGTAAACAAGTGGCCATCTAGCTCAGAAGCAACAAAGCCCACATGGAAGCACACCAGCCTGTGCGATCACGAGGTGTCCAAGGGATCAGGTATCAGGCATCAATAGAACAAAAAAATCTTACCATAGTGAATGAGGGGAGGGGGGGAGTGTGGAGTGGAGACCCAAAGCCCATTTGTAGGCCACTGGAGATCCCCTTGCAGAGGGGTCTCAGGGAGGAGATGAGCCAGTCAGGGTGCAATGTAGCAACGATGAAAAATACAACTTTACCTAGCAAGTCTGGTTAGACCAGAGGATGTACACTGGTACAGATAGGAACTGGAAACAGGGAATCCAGAGCAGATGATCCCTTCAGGACCAGTGGTGTGAGTGGCAATACTGGGAGCATAGAGGGAGAGTGGGTTGGAAAGGGGGAACCGATTACAAGGATCTACATGTGACCTCCTCCCTGGGGGACGGACAATAGAAAAGTGGGTGAAGGGAGATTTTGGGCAGGGCAAGATATGACAAAATAATAATTTATAAATTATCAGGGGCTCATAAGGGAGGAGGGAGCGGGGAGGGAGGGGGAAAATGAGGAGCTGATGCCAGGGGCTTAAGTGGAAAACAAATGTTTTGAGAATGATGAGGGTAATGAATGTACAAATGTGCTTTACTAAATTGATGTATGTATGGATTGTGATGAGAATTGTATGAGCCCCTAATAAAACGATTAAAAAAAAGAGGAAAGAAAGAAAAAACCAAACCATTGAAAAAAAGTCCAAAGAAGTCAGCCTTGGGGAATAAAACAGCCATCTGGAGCTGGCTGGCGGCTCCTCTGGGCTAAAGATAAAGCAGTGGCAGTTGGCACGTTTGTTAGATAAAACGAGATGTGCTAGGAGCTTTCGTACATTCTCTCAAGTAAAACACCTCGCAAATGGACCGTGTAGCTGTGCCTGTCTGCCATTACAAGATACAGAAACTTTATATGGCCATTTAGGAAGTGCTGAACCTCTGGTTTCCTGCTTATGGGTGTGTGTGTGTGTGTGTGTATACATATATATAAATGATCAAACTATATACATTATATATAATGATTAAACTCTTCCTCTTCACGCGGTGTGGCTGAATTGGTTTTTTGCGTCGCCCCTAGCAAGACCCCACATTAGGTTAAGGATCCCCAAAAGGCACTGGGAGGAAATCGGACATGGCAAGATAAATCTTTCAGAACGGGGGGTTGTCTTCCTAGAAACAGTTTCTCCCACAGAGCTCAGGAAAGAAAGCATCGGTGGGGACCCGGTCCATCCTCGGGAGCTCCAGCCAATTACCCGGCGCTCCCTGAGCATCTTCGATTGGAAGAAGACGCAGAAATGGTTTAAAGCTAAACCGTGGGGTATGCTCAGATCCAGGGAGAAAAAGTGGCTTCCTAGTTCCTTAAAGTAGGATCCCATACCGGCAGCTCTACCCTGTCCTCTGGGGTCTCTGTGCAAAGGAACGACCCCAGGGCGGCGAGCTTTCTTGGAGTTTGGCTGAGAATCCCAGGCAGGTTTAGAAGAGGACCTGCTCGTCACCACACCCCTCCCCCGCCTCAAACCGCCCCAGACCCCGCCCCGCGGACCCGCTTTTCTAGAAGTCACTGGAACGTCTCAACTCGCATGCGCATCGTGCCCGGGGGTGGGCGGGGGCGACCGCTCGCCCACGCGCCTCCTTTCTCCAGAAGCCCTTGCCCCTGACGTCCGCTCGCCGCGCTTCGCGCCCTTCTCATCCGCACTCTAATTGGGCAAATGTACCGGCACGCCTCTGAGCCCACCCTCTTCTGCTCGTCACTTCCGGCGGCTTCGGGCTTCTCTTCTCCCATCCTGCCCCGCGGTCGTCGGGCTCGGGGAGGGGTCAGCGAGGCCCGCGGTGTTACCCAGCAGCCCCCGCGACGTCGCTCGGCCCGCTCCACGCCGTCGCCGCTGCCGCTGCCTTGTGTAGGGAGGGAGCAGACCCGGTGGCCCGCGGTGTGAGCGGAATTTATCGTGTCTCTCGCCGCGAAGATGGAGGGGCCTTTGTCTGTGTTCGGGGACCGCAGCACCGGGGAGGCGATCCGCTCCCAGAACGGTAAGGGCGGAGAGGCCTGGTCCGCCCCATGGTCACCCTCTTGGCATCTGTTCACCACAAAGAGCCCCCGGAGCCTCGCCGGCCGTTTTCCGCTTCTGGGCGGCGGCGGCGGCGGCGGCGGCGGCGGCGATCCCGGCGCGGAGGGTCTTAGCGCAGCACGTGAGCGCCGCGCCGGCTGGACGTGGAGCCGGGCCGCGCGCCGCCGTCGCCCGGGAGCGGTAGGGGGGCGCGGGGGTTCTCGGGTGCACGGGCGCCGGCGCCGAGGTCTAGATGCAGTGCTGCCCTGTGCTAACTGACCGCTTACCCTTGATAGAACGGGCCGGTGACGGCGCAGTGCAATAAGTAGTAGGTTCTTCTCAAGGTAGGACGGAACGCGATTCGTACCTGAAGCCTGGTTGCTGTTACTGAGCTTCGCTTTGAAAGCCTTTTGTAGATTTTCTAGTACTTGGGCGAATTTTGACATAAAGGCAGCGCATCTTGTCACTCTGTTACTGCATTTTCAGTTCCTGGTAAAGAGCTACTGTAATGGTTTGTGGGTTTTTTGTTAATTGCTTTAAATAAAAAATGTACTTTGCACAGACACGCCCCCAAAACAGGCTTTTAACTTACTGAGGGGAGATTTGTGTAATTGAAATCCTAGAGATTGGAGCTCATTTTAGCTGCCCTGGTGCAGTAGTGGGCTACTAACTTGGCTGCTAACCACAGTGCCAGCAGTTGAAACCACCCGTTTCTGTGTGGGAGGAAGGTGGTGAGGCTTACTGTCCCCTAAAGAGTTGGTCTCAGAAACCCACAGGAGTCGGCAGGGATTCAATGGCAGTGAATTTGGTTGAAATGATTTCCCTTAGAGTAGTAGATTTTTCTAATTTATTTTTCCCCGCCTATTGATTACTTACAGTTATGGCTGCTGCTTCAATTGCCAATATTGTAAAAAGTTCTCTTGGTCCAGTTGGCTTGGATAAAATGCTGGTGGATGATATTGGCGTAAGTACACTCGGCTGTTGTGTGTATGTGACCGTAAAGAAAAGAATAGGGCTTAAACCATAGCTATTTAAATGGTTTCTTACCAGAACCGTGGTATTTGAAGACTAATGATGATGGTGTGCCTGATGGGGTTAGGTTGATTGCAGGATGTGTTTCTGAGAGTGATTTCTGTTGTCTACCTTACAATTTTCTTAGGATGTAACCATTACTAATGATGGTGCGACCATTTTGAAGTTACTGGAGGTAGAACACCCTGCAGCGAAGGTGCTTTGTGAGCTGGCTGATCTTCAAGACAAAGAAGTTGGAGATGGAACTACTTCAGTGGTAGGTCCACTTTGCAAAGTTTGACAATTCATACAGCACAGGAGTTTCTTCCTGTAGTCAGTCCCCCTGCCTTGTCTTTTTTGTTTTCCCATTTGACTACTGCTTCAGATCTTACTAATAGATTGAAGTGGTTATGCTTGTGGGATAGATTAACATTGCCATGATCTGAAGAGGGAGGATTATTTTTTAATGTCCTCCCCCTATATGAAATGGCTGTACATTTATATAAACCTTGCCTTTACAATTGTGTGTGGGAGGTGTTATTTTGTTAAGCATATTTTAGAAGTTGACAATCAAGAATTCCTTATAGAAATGTGAGAAAGTGATTTGCTGTGTGACTAATGAGTGGGAAAATCAGTGAATATCCCGAGGTAATTTAAACTCAAAACATCCAACACACTGAAGTAGAAACACTTGTATGTTGAGTACAGCGATGATTCCAGCCAAAAAGGTGGTGGCACTGGTGGTGTAGGGCATATTTATGGATTAACATTCAGCCTTGAAGGAATGGCTTCTCCTAGATTAATGTAACTGGCCTTTTGTCTTGGTAATTTGTTTTATGACCTGTCGAGCAAATAATAGTTTCCCAAAATTGAAGTCGTTTCGTTTTAATTTTCATAAACTAGTGAAAACCAGTTGGCATCAAGTTGATTCATAGTTGCAGTGACCCGATAGAATATTTAAATATATATACATATACATATATTTAATTTTTTAGGAAGTATATATTCTGAAGGGCATTTATGTGTGGCTGAAGTACTAGTCTTTTGATTTGAATGAGCTAACCATTTGTGCCACCCACAGACATTTAGTATTCTGAAAGAAGAACTGAAGTGAGTCCAAAACCAGATCCTAGAATTGGGTAGAGAATTTGAGTAATCAAACTCTGGATTTAACTTCTGTTGGGTATTTAATTTATGTAATGGGTATATAGTCCTAGTATTGTTCCTGCTGAACTAATTTCTTAGCCAGAACAATATTCTGGCTCCTAATTCTTGGCATTGCGGAGTATGAAACACAGTGTAGAGTTTTATACCCTATCAGTTTTGTTTATTCACCATTGTGGTTAATGTGTGCTTGCTTTAGTGTTGTTTTTACATACGCATAATACATACTAAACATTGTCAGACTTCAGAGCTTTAACTGTTCAATGTTTTCTCAACAGGTTATTATTGCAGCAGAACTTCTAAAAAATGCAGATGAACTAGTCAAACAGAAAATCCATCCCACATCAGTTATTAGTGGCTATCGACTTGCTTGCAAGTAAGATTGTTATTTGATGTAATCATAAAGACATTGCTTTTAAATTTGATGGGAAAGAGCTGAAGTTTTAGTGTTCAGACCAGTATCGTTCCCATGTGACTACCACTTCAACTCTTAATAATAGATTGTAGTGGCTATGCTTGTGGGATAGAGTGATTTTTGCCATGATCTGAAGAGGGAGGTTTATTGTGTCCTCCTCCTATATGAAATGGCTGTACAGAAAATGAAGACTCATTATTTTGGTACTGTGTGCAATTTGATAGACAGTTTTGAAGTGTTGAGCAGTGGGCCTGTTTTCTCACTCGTGCCTTTAACAGGGAAGCTGTGCGTTATATCAGTGAAAACCTCATTATCAACACAGATGAACTTGGAAGAGATTGCCTAATTAATGCTGCTAAGACATCCATGTCCTCCAAAATCATTGGAATGTATCCTTGTGGGTAGTACAATAAAGTAGCCTTTTTCAAAAAGTAAGAGCTTAGGTTTTTATCCTTGGATGATGATTATTGCTATTGCCTTACAGATAATATTGTGTTGAAATTATGGGGGAGGGGTTACAGTGATAAAATTTAATATGTTGATATTCCTGCAGTATTTTGTTAACCTAAATGCTGGTGTGGGGGTTGATTTTTCTTTGATGAATGGAATTGCTAAAAGGGCATCCTTTTGAATTACTCATTCATTTTTATGTATAATTTGTCTATTCCACGTGTTATCATCCTTAAATGTTGGCTTAGAAACGGTGATTTCTTTGCTAATATGGTGGTGGATGCCGTACTTGCTGTTAAATACACAGATGGAAGAGGCCAACCTCGATACCCAATCAATTCTGTTAATATTTTGAAAGCCCATGGAAGAAGTCAAATGGAGAGTCTGCTCATCAGTGGCTATGCTCTGAACTGTGTAGTGGGATCCCAGGGTAAGAGTTGGGCTTGGGTCATGTAATGGGGATGGGGGACCACAGGTTAAATTGAACTTTTTGTGGGCGGTCTACTGTATCTTTACAGATGAACTACCCAAGATGTGTGAGTGAACGGCTCTTAAATGAGACGGCAGAGGGGTGCATTAATCACTTAGTTTCTAGTAATTTAAGCATGCAACTTACAATGAATTACCTTTAACAGCATCTTTCATCCTGTGGCTCATGTAGCACAATTAAAGGCTTAATCTGTTTGTGTGTTATATGTGTATCAGTACTTCTCATTGTTTTGCTGCTAGGTGTTTTATATGAAACGTAGTGTTGTTGGACTTGGCAGTGAGAAAACCTAATGCTGTGTTCAATTTCAGGCATGCCCAAGAGAATCGTTAATGCAAAAATTGCTTGCCTTGACTTCAGCTTGCAAAAAACTAAAATGAAGCTGGGTGTACAGGTGGTTATTACAGACCCAGAAAAACTGGACCAAATCAGACAAAGGTGGGTATAGAAGTTCTTTTTAGCCTTTAAAGGGATTACTTATAAATTATACTTGTGTGTGAAAAGGACTAACCATGACATTAAAACATAGATTCCCAAACTTAGTTGACCTACTGCCCCTTTTCAGAAAGAAAAAAATACTATGATCCTAGATAAAGTACAGCCCTCTGGGACCTTCCAGCGCCCCCACTTGATAATGTAGCCCATGTTGGGAAACACTGCCGTAAACTGAAAAGAATGCTTGCTTTGTTGAATAGACAATGGAGCCAGATAAGAAACAACTCTTCATTACGAAGTTGGTGGTGAAGTTTATATCACAGACATGATCTGGGTTTTTGTGCCATCCATGAAAATGGTTTGGGGGTGAAAATTTGGGCTTATGTGTCTGTTGATCGTGAAGGCCAGGAGTTTGTATCTATCTAAGTACAGTTCTTAGCTTGAGCCAGGGAGGGCTGATGTAACCTATCTTTGCTTTATAGAGAATCCGATATCACAAAGGAGAGAATTCAGAAGATCCTGGCGGCTGGGGCCAATGTTGTTTTAAGTACTGGTGGCATTGATGATATGTGCCTTAAGTACTTTGTGGAGGCTGGTGCAATGGCAGTTCGAAGAGTTTTGAAACGGGACCTTAAGCGCATCGCTAAAGCTTCCGGGGGTATGTGTTCCGCCAGTGGCGCGTGTAATCCTTTATGCCGATACACTTAGTTGGGTGAAGGATCTTTTTACGTTAGGACATTGACACTAAGCAGCTTCATAAAAAATGTTTACGTTTTCTAGTGACATATGCACCATTTTTATTGGGAAAGGCTAATGGAATTTACTGGGAAATTTCATGGAGTTTGTTCACTAAAATTGTCAAGATTCCATTTTATAAGGACAGCTGTGTACCTGAACATGATACCACTTTTAACATAGTGAAGTCTTCATAAGGAAGTTGTCTGAAGGAGCAAGGTTTACCGTTTTTGTAATCATCTTTGTAGCTACTGTTCTATCAACCCTGGCCAATCTGGAAGGTGAGGAAACTTTTGAAGCTGTTATGTTGGGACAAGCTGAAGAGGTGGTACAGGAGAGAATTTGTGACGATGAACTGATTTTAATCAAAAAGTAAGACCTGCTTTCTAAATTTATTAAAAATTTATAAATTGTGTCCCTGGGGGTGGTGATGTAGGTCAGTCTGGACTGCTAACCACAAGTTTGTCAGTTGAAACCAACCAGTAACGTCCTTCTATCAAAAATGAGACTTTCTACCCCCTTAACACAAGGTTTACAGGACACCTCATTTTGATCCATTTCCTTAAAATTACAGGAGCCCTTTACATTAACGATAACAGATGGATATTCAAATTCATTATAAGTCTTTCAAGTTTTTTTATTAACGTGTCCATAGAGATGGTATATTAAAAATGTCCATAAACCTAGTGTTAAAGATTATGAGTTGTGTACTATTAAGTTCTATTCTGCTCTATAGGTTTCTTGAGTTGCAATTAGTTTGATGGCACTAAGGTGTTTTATATAAGGCTTCTGACATTGCCATTTTCCCATTGATTTGCTGCTATTGTCTGTCAGTGATATGAGCAGGTATACGCATGGAATAAAATGAGACCCTTGCAAATTGAGATGAAAATAATAATTTTCTCTCTTCTGCATGGCCTGGACATTGGCTTTGGTATATAGTATGTCTAACTTAACCATATATACTGGATTTAAAAAAAGTTTTACTGGGAATTAGTACATATACATAATTCTATATTTCAGTCACGGCAAGTAGAATTGTACAATTGCTACCACAGTGAGTTTAAATTGTTCACTTTAAAATGGTTTATGTGACATTAATCTCAAATTTGTTGGGTTTTAAAAAAATCATTTGGGGGCTATCATAGTAATCCATACAAATGTTGTATCAAGCACATCTGTACATATGTTGCTATCGTTTTGTAAACATTTTCTTTTTGTTTGAGCCCTTGGTGTGCAGGATTTTTAAAGGGACATTTGCAGTGATATCCAAGTGTTAATTGTAGACTGTTGCTTATTTCTCCACAGCACGAAGGCGCGCACGTCTGCATCCATTATCTTACGTGGGGCAAATGATTTCATGTGCGACGAGATGGAGCGCTCCTTACATGATGCTCTCTGTGTCGTGAAGAGAGTTTTGGAGTCTAAGTCTGTGGTTCCAGGTGGGGGTGCTGTCGAAGCGGCTCTTTCCATATACCTGGAAAACTACGCAACTAGCATGGTAAGCACTGCACTCTCAAGCAGCGTTAGCATTTTCTTAGCCCTTTACTGAGACCTTATTGCTACTGAGGGTTGAGATTCATTTTCCCTTCCTTTTTTCATCAAATTGTCTTTTCACGTAGGGGTCTCGGGAACAGCTCGCAATTGCAGAGTTTGCAAGATCTCTTCTTGTTATTCCTAACACCCTTGCTGTTAATGCCGCCCAAGACTCTACAGACTTGGTTGCAAAGTTAAGAGCTTTTCACAACGAGGCTCAAGTTAACCCAGAACGTAAAAACCTAAAATGGTAAGCATGTTATTTCCAAGTTATTTTCATCAACTGTATATTGTATGTGTTGAGGTGCATGATAGGTGTAACTAATAGAACAAATGAATACCTCTTCAGCTGTGTTGGTGGGTCTTTAACCCAACGCCCAGTTCTGGTGATTCAAGACCTGGTGTGATTCTGTTAGCTTTTAAAGGCTGCTTTGTAAGAGGCTGTTTTATTTTTAACTGCAGGATTGGTCTTGACTTGGTCAATGGAAAACCTCGCGACAACAAGCAAGCAGGGGTGTTTGAACCAACCATAGTTAAAGTCAAGAGTCTGAAATTTGCAACAGAAGCAGCGATCACCATTCTTCGGATTGATGATCTTATTAAATTACACCCAGAGAGTAAAGATGATAAGCACGGAGGTTATGAAGATGCAGTTCACTCAGGAGCCCTTGATGGCTGATGTGCTTTCTTTATTTATAAATTTGTTAGATGCACTGGTCAAGTATTAGGTTCACATTAAAATTATAATGCTGTCATGCCTTGGGTGGTTGTTGGATCTGTTTACACAGGTAGGTGAGGTTAAAAACAAGTTTCATCCTCTCTGAACACACATTGCTATACCCATCCCCCCACCAATGCACAGGGCAGCAACTCCACGCCGCCCACCGGTTCTCTCCAGGGTGTGTAACAGTGTCACAAGAATCCGACAACCAGATGCCCCAAGGGGGTGACCCAAGGCTATGGCCCCACCTTGGATGTTGATCTGTAGGGAAAGAGAACTTATTGGTTAATAGTCCTAAATTATTTCCTTCCACCTCTTTTTTTTTAAAATCATTTTATTTCCTTCCACCTCTTAAGATAAAATCGGACCTTTATCTTAAATCTATAAGTAATTCAGAGTCTGGCATCCATTCCTGACTCTCCTTCCCTCAGAAACTTAATACCTTGTGAATTTAGGAAGTGAGCTAACACAAAGGTTCACTACACCCCCAAGTTAGAGGAACATCAGTATTTAACTGATGGGGGTAAAATAAGTTCCATTTAAAGATGTTTTGCTATCTATAGTCAACTATAGTGTGAAAGTTGTAAGTCGCTCCTGTTTACCTTTTCTGGGCTTAATCCCAGCTCTTTAGCTATTACTACAGAGAAGACTGCAAAGGCTTCATTGACTTCAAAGGTATCAACATCCTCCAGTGACCAGCCAGCTTTCGAGACCTAAAGTAGATGGATGCAGTTATTGTAAAAAAGAACAGTAAACATGGGCGCCTGATTCTCAAAAGATCTATTAAAACTGCAGCTTTAGGTTGTGCAAACAGTCTGGTAATAACTCATTTTGCCTTGGTGACATCAATTTTGAACAAAAGTTTATTTTGTTTTATTAGGGGCTCATACAACTTATCACAATCCATACATCAATTGTGTAAAGCACATTTGTACATTAATTGCCCTCATCTTTCTCAAAACATTTCCTCTCCACTTAAGCCCCTAGCATTAGGTCTTCATTTTCCTCCCCGCTCCCCACTTCCTTGTGACCCCTTGATAAATTTTTTTTTTTTTTTTTAAACAAAAAACAAACCCTTGTGTCGAGGGCTGACTTTCAATAGATCGCAGCGAGGGAGCTGCTCTGCTACGTACGAAACCCCGACCCAGAAGCAGGTCGTCTACGAATGGTTTAGCACCAGGCTCCCCACGAACGTGCGGTGCGTGACGGGCGAGGGGGCGGCCGCCTTTCC
>NW_022107431.1:8208706-8209370 GCF_000313985.2 Echinops telfairi
TCTAGACCTCTATAAATGCCCTTTGCCTCCCAGCTCTTTTCTCTATTTCCCTTGACTTTCCTCCTGTCCCACTATCATGCTCAGTCCCCTCCAGGGTTTCAGCACTTCCTCTTTGTAACATTACCCTTGATCCTGCCCTACCAGGCCTCCCACCCACCTCACCACCAATTTCGATCACTTGTGTTCCCTTGTCCCTGGGTTTAACACCATATCCTTTCCCTCCACCTCCCCCTCTCCCATGTCCCCCCAGAACTGTCGATCCCTTTGTTTTCTCCTCCAGATTATTGAACAAAAGTTTAAATGTTAAAAGTTTTGAACCAATAGAATGCATAATCCACATATTTTGCTGTCCCAGGAAAAAGTACTAAAGACTAATAGGATGAGTTAAAAGGAAGACAGAAACAAGCACACCCATGGTTTTTGCAGTGGAAAGATCAGAGTAAAGGTTCAAAGAGGTGAGGGAAACTACAATAGTCTGCTTACTAACAACATAGGGGTGTACTCACAGCTTGCCGTATTGCTGGGATTGGTCCTGTTCCCATAACAGAAGGGTCTACACCTACTTGTGACCAAGAAACTATCTCTGCTAAAGGTGCCAGTCCACGATTGACAGCTGTGGACTTACTCATAAGGACCACAGCAGCGGCACCATCATTCATTCCTG
>NW_022107431.1:8209885-8249462 GCF_000313985.2 Echinops telfairi
CCTGAAGCATTAGCTGGAGTAACAGTGCCTGTTCCATCTGTAATAAAGTAGGGCTTGAGCTTGGATACTGCCTCCATGTTGCTCCCCGGTCGAGGAAATTCATCTACTTTAACTTCAGTAAGACCTGGAAAAAATGGAAAGCCAGTTAGCCAAGATGAGAGATGCTACCGTGTACACCACAGCACTTTGGCATATTACTCAGACAAAATCTGGGGCTCGGGGAAGAAAGGCTCACTCTAACATGAAGATGATGGTGCCTTACACCAGCTCAAAGGGAGCTTGAGGAGGAGGGGCCTCGAATGAGTATTTTGAGAGGCTTAAAAAGTTCGAGAAATGATAAACTAGCAGCCGTCTAACTCAGAATCAAAGCCCACATGGAAGATGCACACCAACCTGTGATCACGAGGTGTCAATGGGATCAGGTATCTAAGACCAATAATAAAACCATACCCAAGGTGAATGGGCAGGGATGAGGTGGGAGGGCATGGAGTGGAGACCCAATTCCCATCTAGAGAACTGGAAATCCCCTCAAAGAGGGGTCACGGGGAAGAGATGAGCCAGTCAGAAGTGCGGTATAGCACCAACGAAACAACTTTCCTCTAGCTCTTTGGTGCTTCCTCCCCCCCACTATCATGACCAATTCTACCTTACAAACCGATTAGACCAGAGCATGTACACTGCTACATTTAAGAGCCCCCACAACACACAGAATCCAGGACAGATAAACCCCTCAGGGCCAACAAGGAGAGTAGAGATACCAGGAGGATAAGGGGAAGATGGAGGAAGAAAGGGGGCATCAATCAAAAGGATCAAGCTAGAACCCCCTCTCAGGGGGATGAGTAACAGAAAAGTGGGTGAGGGAGCAACAGAGGATGATGTAAGAGGGAAAAAATAATCTATAACTTAAGTGTTCGTGAGGGAGGGCAGGCAGGTGAGGGAGGGGGAAGAAATGGGGAGCTAATATCAGGGGTTCAAGTAGAATGCTTTGAAAATGATGATGGTGGCATATGTGCAAATGTCCTTGACACACTGGAGGAATGTATGGATTGTGATGAGATGTCAGTGCCCCCAATAAAAATATTTTTTTTAAAAGTTCTCGAAACAGCTAATTGATGTTGATCACTCAGCACTGAGAATGTAATTAAAACCACTGAATCATACACTTAAGATAGTAAATTTTACGTTAGGCATCTTTCTCAACAAGAACCGCAACAAAAAATGCACCGCCATCAAGCCGGTTCCAACTCACAGCAACCCCCCTGGACAGGGGCGAACTGCCCCTGGCTTCTAAGACTAACTCTTTAGAGGAGTAGAAAGCCTCATCTTTCTCCCATGGAGGGATTGGCAGTTTTGAACTGCTGACCTTGTGGTTAGCAGCCCAATGTGTAACCACTATGCCACCAGGGGTTTATTTTTACATTAAAACAATGTTTTGTTTTTAAAGAGCTCAAGAGGAACTCAAGTTTGGAATTGAAATACAAGGTAAATCAATGTACATTTTGAAAACCCGTATCATACCAGACAGCAATTTCTTGGAAATCTGTACTCTTTATCTCTGGGCTCCACATTTTAGGCTATCAGGTATCACGCGTGTCCTCAGCATGTATGCTCCTAAGATAAGGTGACCAGATTTTAACACTGGTAAAGCGGGACACCATTGATAAAACTCATATCCTGGCGAAATAGCCACATGGCAGCCGAAAACTGTATACCCTATCTTGTGCATTCTTTCCAAAAATTGGGACTATTTTTAAAATGCTGCAGGATGAGGGACAAATTGTTTAAAAACGGGACTGTCCCGCCACTGTCCCACTCTCTCAAAAGAGAGTTTGATAGGATACACCCATCCACTTCCACTGGACAAGGAGAACACCCATTCCCTTTAGTTTCCAAGCCAGAGTGATCGTCCTGGTTGGAGTGGCCATCTGTTTATGAGAGGACAACTCTTCTTAAGAACCCTTCCAGATCTTGCTCCTATGTGTCCCCTCTTTTGTACCCTTCTGGGCGTTAAGAAATCCTTAGATGGGAGGATGAAAGACTTCATCTCAAGAACGTAGGACGTCAAGCTCGTTACACAGAGGGTCAATGAAAAAGAGGAAGACTCTCAAGGAAATGGATTAACATAGCGGCTGCAACATGGACCAGACATGAAATGTTTCCTTCTGTTGTATACAAGGTCACTATTGAGGCAGAACTGACCCAACAGCACCTTACAGAAGTGTTAAGTAACCTAGAGGGCTCAGAAGAACCAATAGGTCAGAAAGGTGGTTCTGAGAACTCCATGCTTATAGCTGACACAGTGAGAAACATCCAATCTGAAGCCAGCAGGGGAGAAGGTTGGGTCTCTGTGGACTTCCCCAACTTTACAGCTGCATCTACTTAACTTTCACTCTGTCAGATGGTGTTGTCATTTAATGTGTGAGCTCTTACCCAGGTCTGGGTAGCTAGGATGTTAGTTTGGGGGATCTGATTCATGTTGATCCTTACCGTGATGTTGGCAAAGATGAGGGAATTTACCAGTATGACATAAATAAGAGCCAACATCTTTAGAAACATGAACTAGTTAAATGCACAAATAAGTTCTGATTTCCACTAAACTAAAACTGCATTATGGAGCCCTAGTGGTTTAGTGGGTAACAACCTGCTAATCAAAAGATCAGCAGTTCACAAAAAAATCATATTGCGAATGAGGGGGAATGTGGACCCCAAGGCCATCTGTAGGCAACTGGACATTCCCTTATTGAAGTGTCACAGGGAGGAAACAAGCCATTCAGGGTGCAGTGTAACAACGATGAAACATACAACTTTCCTCTAGTTCCTAAATGCTTCCTCCCCCACTAGCATGATCCCAATTCTACCTTAAAAATCTGGCTAGACTAGAGGGTGTACACTGGTATAGATAAGAACTGGAAACACGGAATCCAGGATGGATGATCCCTTCAGGACTAGTGCTAAGCGTGGCCATACTGGGAGGGTCAAGGGAGGGTGGGGTGAAAAGGGGGAACCAATTACAGGGGTCTACATATAACCTCTCGGGGGGACAGAAAACAGAAAAGTGGGTGAAAGGAGATGTCGGACAGTGTAAGATATGACAAAATAATAATTTATAAATTATCAAGGGTTCATGAGGGAGGGGGGGAATAAGCTGATGCAAGGGGCTTACATGGAGAGCAAATGTTTTGAGAATGATGAGAGTAACAACTGTACAAATGTGCTTTATACAACTGGTGTATATGGATTGTGATGAGTTGTATGAGCCCCCAATAAAATGATTAAAAAATCAGCAGTTCGAAACCACCAGCTGCCCCTTGGGACAAAAATGAGGCATTCTGTCCCAGTAAAGATTTACAGTCCCAGAAACAGTTCTGTGTCCAATAGGGTTGTGATGAGTCGGAATCCAATGGCAGTGGTTTTGGTTATGGTTTATGGTGGTGCCGTCTATCTAAGCACCGGACTGCTTGCTGGAAAGTCAGGAGTTCAAAACCACCACCATTCCAATCCTAACTCTAGGCTACTGGAAGGAAGATGAACCTCTCTGTTCCTGGAACGTTTTACAGTCTCAGAAACCTATGGAGCAGTGGTTCTCAACCTGTGGGTCGCAACCCCTTTGGGAGTTGAATGACCCTTTCACAAGGGTCGCCCGACATAACACAGTAGCAAAAGGACAGTTATGAAGTAGCAACGAAAATAATTTTATGGTTGGGGGGGGGGGGTCACCACAACATGAGGAACTGTATGAAAGGGTTGTGGCCTTAGGAAGGTTGAGAACCACTGCTATATAGAGACATAATGACTCAATGGCAGTGGGTGGGTATAAGGTAGTGGAACAGAAATGCAGATCACATAATTCTATGCAGTCTATTTTGGTTTTCCTTTACAAACTCTTTACTATTAATGTGTCGCTTAAATATTCCTCCCACAATTCATTTCCACATCACAGGAAACAGATTCATCAGTGCCCTAGAAGTTCCGTATGTACCTGCTGATCTGACAGACTAGTTCCTGTATCTATAGGCCCTGCAGAAGAAAGTGGCTGAAAGAAGTGCTTTGTACAAAATGTTGCTATGAACCGAGTCCCAGGACTTCGCTAGCTATAAAACACTTGATACTCAGGTAGTAAGTATCAAGGCCAATCTGGACATCAGAGCAGTCATCAATCAGGAACTGTATCAGAGCTCTCCACACCAAATAATGGCCAAGTGACGTAGAAGGCTTCACTGTGGAGGAATCTAAATGGAAGGGCACACAGAAGGAACAGGAAGTACCGGGAGTTCACTTCTGAAGAGATTTGGCCCTATAGAAACAGCAGCAGGCCAGTTGGAGCTTCATAATAATCAAGAACCAATGCTCTGGTTTCCCACGAAGCCAGCTGTATGAACACATCAGTTCTGGACACTCTGGAAATAACTACTGATAGTTGGTTTCTTCACTCAGTAAACTATTACAACCACCCCGCCTTCACATTCAGATATATTCAGATCTATCCAGATATACCTTTACTGGGAAAGAGAAAACTAAGATCCCTACTCTGGACTCACAAAAGATTATCCTACAAACCCACCTTTTCTTGAGGAGACAAACACTGGCACAATCTCTTTGTTAAAGTGGCCAGCCTTCTGTGCATTCTCTGTCCTGTTTTGGGACAGAACTGCCAACTTGTCTTGATCTTCTCTACTCACTTGCCATTTTTTGGCTACATTTTCAGCTGAAAGAGAAAAGGAGGGGAAAAAACAACAGACATTTTTATGAACTGGCTCTTGGGAGCTGAAACTTTTCAGATCTAAATAAGCACGGACTGAGCACGCAGTATGTGCTCAGCGGTCACCTTGCCACCACTGGCAAGGAATACAGAAATGTTCGGGTGACTCTTGAAAAGCCATTTTCTTTTATCAGCCTCCAGTTATTGCCCTAACAAACTAACCGAAACTAGGAGGCTTCAAACCATAGAAATTGGTTGTCTCACCACTCCGGAGGTGGCTACAAGTCAAATTGAGGATGGCGGGAGGGCCATGCCCTTTGAAGGTTCTCTTCCAACTTCTGGTGCTTCTTGAAATCCTGAGTTTGCAGATGCATCGATCAGTTTTCACATGATACTTACCTGCTCTCTATCTCTGGGTCTCTTGTCTTCTTTACTGAGAGTCCTGTTTCAGTAAAGGCCAACCCTACTGTAGTGTGACCTCATTTACATGAAAACAGCTTGAGACTCTCTTCCTAAACAAAGTCACAATCACAATTACTAGGAATAAAGACTTCAATGTATCTTAACATACTGTAACATAGTCATTTGATTTTTCTGCCTTCTTTTCTGTATAGTTTTAAGCTTATAGAAATCTTTTTACCAATTGTTTATATTTTCTTCCACCTGTCTGTCATTCTCTTTATTAGAACTATCTGAGAGAAAGTTGGAGTTGCCAAGCCCTTTTAAGCCTCAGTTTCTTAACTTCAGTATATATGGTTTCCCTAGACACAGTCCTTCTCTTACATAACCAGTGAACAAACTCAGGAAATTTAATCTCAAGACAAAACAGGCAGGTGCCATATACATCCATTGGGACAATATCAGTGGTCATGTACGCTCAGAGTCCAACTCCCATAAAGCATATAAAACTTTCAGATGCACACAATGGTTTATAAGATAGAAATGCCTTTGAAACATGAATCAAAACACGCTAAAGATGGTTTGGCATATCTGGAAGTGTTTGCAGTAAGTGTTATAGTAAGAAAAACATTTGGCTGACATTTGATAAAAACCACACTGTACTCTTCTGATTTACATACAAATTCAACTTAGGAATGGAATTTGTTTGCAATCTGGTTCTGCCCATATGTAATATAGTGTCCACAAAATATCCAAATCACGGACCAGTGGTTAAGAGTGGTGATACCAGGAGGGTGGGGTGGAAAGGGAGAACCGATTATAAGGATCTACATATAACTTCATCCCTGGGGGACGGACAACAGAAAGTGGGTGAAGGGAGATGTCGGACAGGGCAAGATATGACAAAATAATAATTTATAAATTATCAAGGGTTCATGAGGGAGGGGGGACTGGGGAGGGAGGGGGAAAATAGGTGATGCCAGGGGCTTAGGTGGAGAGCAAATGTTTTGAGAATGGTGAGGACAATGAATGTACAAATGTGCTTTACACAATTGATGTATGTGTGGATTGTGATAAGTTGTATGAGCCCTAATAAAATGATTTTTAAAAATATATCCAAAACACATAATGTCCTATTTCACATAATATATCGTGGACCTTTCTGTTTCTTGAATGTTTTCTAGAAATACCACAAGTGAGTGGCTTAAAAAAAAACCAAATTTATTTTCCCACAATTTACGCAGGTAAAACTGCAAATTCAGAATGACAGTTGAAGGGAGAGATTTTCTCTGTTGAATTTGAGGGGAGGCCCGAGTCTCTTTTTAATTTGTTCCTTAGTGGCCTTTGTGGGGCATGGACTTACCTTCTCTTATTCCTGCTTCTGAGCCCATCTCTTTTTAAAAAAATCATTTTATTGGGGGCTCATACAACTCATCACAATCCATCTATCCATCGTGTCAAGCACATTTGTACATTTGTTGCCCTATCATTCTCAAAACATTTGCTTTCTACTTGAGCCCTTGGTTATCTCTCTCCCTCCGTCCCAGCTCCCCCGCCCCGCCCCATGAACCCACGACAATTTATAAATTACTATTTTGTCATGTTTTACACTGTCCGATGTCTCCCTTCAACCGCTTTTCTGTCATCAGTCCCCCAGGGAGGGGTTATATGTAGATCTTTGTAATCGGTTCCCCCTTTCTACCCCACTTTTCCTCCACCCTCTCGGTGTCACCACTCTCACCACTGGTCCTGAAGGGTTCATCTGTCCTGCATTCCTTGTGTTTCCAGTTCCTATCTGTACCAGTGTACCTGCTCTGGTCTAGTCAGATTTGTACTGTAGAATTGGGATCATGATAGTGGGGGACCCATCTCCTTTTACATCTCAAAAATGACTGGCTTTAACTAATACTGGCAGAAAGTTCCCTGGCTGTTCACCCACCTCGTCAACATGTACAGTTGTGATTAGATGCAAAAAGTTATCTCACTTGCACGCGATTTGTTGCTTTATAAAATGGAGTTTGAGTATCGGTTTGGGACAGAGAGACTTTTTGAGCAATAGTTGACTCCTGATCCCCAGCTTTTAATAAAGCTTCTCATTTGAAAAAAAAGAATGAATGGCTAAAAATTCTCTCTACATGGATAGGGCTTCATTAATGTAACAAACAACACTGATTCACAGATCAGACTATATTCACATGTATAGGGGTTATCTTTCCAGAACATGGTTTGGGGGGGACACAAGTTAATCCATAATACTGATATTGATATATTTTTAAACCATGGGCCAGTTCTTTTGTGGAATGTTCCCTAATGTGGGCATGTCTAGTATTTCCTCATTAGGTTAAGACTGAGTGAAAAGGCAGGCAGGGAGACAATAACTAAGTGCATTTATTGAACCCGTATGATGCCAGTTTATCTCAGGTGACATAGCTTTGATCAATTAAAGATGCAGCCATTCACCTGGTCTCCCTTTATAAAATTAGTATTTTCCATTACTAAGTAATTTATGAGATTTATACAATTAGTAATTTGATGTCATCAAATTCTCACTCCACTGATTGAGCACTCATTTAGGGACTTCTAACTCCAAAGTGTTCCCTAGATGGATCGGCATTCTCTTGTAGAGAAGAGCTTTCTCTTTTTCCTCTGTTTACTCTGTTCTTGACGTCAATATAGAGTGGTTGTGTTTTCATCTTACTTAATGAGGTATAATCCAGTACTATCATGATTTACTCTTTATAATAGATGTTTGTTTTTTTGAAGCAGTTTTAGGGTCACACAAAACATACAGAGTTCCCCAATATGACCTCTTTTCGAATGCTCCAGTGGCGCAAACAGTTCCTGCGCAATAATTTTAAGGACCCCTTTTCTCCCTTTGAAATTATTAACATCTTGCATGTCTCTGGCACAGTAATTACAACTGATGAGCTGATCTTCCTATGTCATTAAGTCCAGAGTTTACATTAGGGTTCACTCTGTGTTGTATACGCTCCGTGGGTTTTGACAAACGAACATCACGTGTGTCCAAAGTGACATCACCATTTCACTGCTCTGGAATGGTCGTGTGCTCCGCTTCTATTCATCCCTTCCCTCTTTGTACCGCTCCCATCATTTATTTATTGTGATCCTTCAATTGTCCAACATTAGAGCCGTGGGAATTCCTCTGACTCCCCTGTGTCCTTTTGGAGCACCTCTAGGATAAGCCCTTACATGTTCTAGCAATTTGTCCCAGAGCTGGACTAAGGCATTTCTGGAAGGAAGTCTGGTTCCTCTCAGTGGAGAATGAGGATTAGAAACAAAGAACTGGACGTGAGGACTGCTCGCTGAAATTGTCGTGCCATTGTTTCAAAACCTCTCTAGACGCAGATACTGTTTGTGCCATATAGAAGTAGTTCTTTACTCGATAGTAGGTCACCATACTTTCAGCCGTCTGCCTTACCTGTAACACCCATGTGATAGTCGTGAAATGCATCTGTAAGACCGTCACAGAGTATACTGTCAGTCAGAGGCGTCTCACCTAGCCTGACTCCTGTTCTCAAGTGAACCAGATGAGGAGCCTAGAAACAAGAAATACAAAAAGATTTGGGCTTGGTTATAATTCACCCTCTCTTTAGGATCCCACTAGGGTGCGGTTGGATTGCTAACTGCAAGGTCAAAAGTTTGAAACCACCAGCCACTCCTATGATGAAAGAGGAGACTTTCTGCTTCTGTAAATAGTAAGCCTCTCAGAAAACCCACAGGGGCAGTTCTACCCGGTCCTTTAGGGTCCCACTGTATCAGAACAGCCAAGACGGCAGTGAGCGGACTTTAGGATCCCACTCAAAACTATCTTAAACATTTCCTTGGTCATCTCTCCTCTTCTTACCCATTCTACCTTTCTGTCAGGGTCTAGGCTTGAAGTCTCAGTAGTTACAGGACTACTCCATGCTTACTCTACCTGCTCATTCACATTTCTGCAGCAAAATCTATCCACTCAGCGTCCCAGCTACTAAAAAGCCCATATCCATTGCTGTTGAATCAACTCCGAGTACAGCTACTTCAAAGTGTTTCCTAACCTTTATGGGAATGGACAGTCAGATCTTTTTCTCTTGGAGCAGCTAATGGGTTCAAACCAGATCTTTTGGTTAGCAGCCAACTACTTTACCACTACATCAACAGGATGTGCCCAGTGCAAGAGATCATTTGATTTCTAGACTGCTGCTTCCACATGAGCATTGAGGATACAAGCAAGATAAAATCTCTCACCATTTCTATCCTTTCTTCATTCATTATGTCTAATTGTGAGAACTTGGTTTCTTTACGGTGAGTACAATGCAAATCAGACAAAATGCTGCAGTCCTCGATCTTCATGAGCAAATGCTTCAAGTCCTCGCATTCAGCAGGCAAGGATGTGTCCTCTGCATATCACAGATGGTTAATACGCCTTTCTCCAATCCTGATGTGCTCTTCTTCATAAGAGGGCAGCTTGTCAGATCACTTAGCATACAGGTTGAACAAGTAAAGTGAAAAGTTACATCCCTGACACACATCTTTCCAAATTTAAAACCATGGAGCATTCCCTAGTTTTATTCCAGCAGCTGCCTCTTGGTCCATGTACAAGTTCTGCGTGAGCACAATGAAGCATTTTGGGATTCCTATTCTCAATGCTGTCCGTAACTCATGGTGGATCAACAGTGATGTATCTTTGGGAAGTCAATAAAACCAGAGCAAACATATTTTTGATATTCTCTGCCTTCAGCCAAGGTCCCTCTTGCCACATCCTCTTCTGAGACTGGCTTGACTTCCTGGCAGCTCTCTGTCGAGGTACTGCTATAACTGTTGTTGAATGATCTTTGGTAAAATCTTATTTCCATGTGATATTAATGATATTGCTCGACAATTTTTTCATTCTGTTGAATCACCTTTCTTTCGAATGAGGACAAATATGAATCGCTTCCAATCAGTTTGCCAGGTAGCTGTCATCCAGACTTCTTGGATCCAAACAAGTATGTGCCTGGCACACCGAATGGAGAAGAGTACAGTCACAGGTAGCTCTTCCGAGGTCAACAAGGATTGGACCTGCTAACCATTTGCAAGAAGGTAAGTGGTGTGGAAGTTACATAACCTCTTCTTAACTTGAAAAGGAGTAGTGTAGTCTTGTCAGTCAGGTCACAGCTTGATGACCTCATTTGGAGGCGCTACGGAGATAAGTAGCACACTGGAGACCAGACACACTCTCTCTGCTGTCTCCCTGTGAGACATTCCTGTTGACAAGTCACATGGAGTTATGCTGATGGCAGCCAGAGCCTTGAGCTGGAGGAGCCATGTGGAGACTCACGCCAGCGCTAAGATGCTTCCACTGGATCCACAAGATGTTCTACCTACGGGCCTGTGATCTTCCTGCGCAAGCAGCATCATTGCACGTGTTGCATGAGTCTGAGGACGAATTTACAGACTGGTATGGGACATATGAGCTAATATTGGACTTGTGGATTTGATGTGGAATAGGCTTGGATGTTTTCTTAATATACAATATCTCTTTGATATAAAGTTCTCTCTTATACACATGAGTGTCTATGAATTTGCTTCTCTAGTCAACCCAGATTAACACCAGTGGCAACATCTGTTTCTGACTTTTCCTCAAAAATAATTTCATATGACTAATATGATGGGTTGACTTCAAAAATGATTTTAAATCTTTATTTGCTTGCTTGTTCACTACTTGGTTAAGCCTTGCTATCCATAAGTTTATCCCACTACACCACTGGTTCTCAACCTTCCTAATGCTGCGACCCTTTAATACAATTCCTCATGTTGTGGTGACCACCCCCCTCAACCATACTCTTTAAAATTATTTTCATTGCTACTTCATAACTTCAATTTTGCTACTGCTATGAATCGGGCAACCCCTGTGAAAGGGTCGTTCAACCCCCAAAGGGGCCGCGACCCACAGTTGAGAACCGCTGCACTACAACATAGTGGTGAATTTCTGAGTGAGAGATCAGGGAGAGCCATCTCCTCTGATGCCTTACCTTGCTCATATTTTCCATGCCTCCTGCAACCACAATGCTGGAGTCTCCTACCCCGATTGACTGGGCTGCAAGGCACACAGCTTTCAGGCCTGACCCACAGATCATCTGGCAGCTCCAAGCCGGAACAAGGTAGGGGATTCCTGCTCCCACACTGGCTTGTCGAACAGGATTCTGCCCACAACCTGGAAGACGCAGCACAGATGCTTCTCAGAAGCAGAGGAAAATGACAGAAGGCCCTCGCCTCCTGCCGGTTCTGAAAGGCCATACCATCAGCTAAGTTCCCTCCAGAGGTTGATATGCCAGTGAGCCCTCTCCATCAGCCCTTGAAGTACATATGGAATTGTACTGTACTCTAGTCTGTGGGTGGCACAAATGGCAATGAAGCTTTCGACTTTAAACTGAAACATTAGTGGTTCAAAACCACTTCAGAGGAACTACAGAAGGGCTGACAAACTGCTTCCACAAAGTTAGTCTTGAAAACATTATGTAGTTCTCTACATATGAGGGGTCACCATGAGCTGGAATCAGCTTGACAAAAACTGGTTTGTTTTTGTAATTCTATTTTCATTATATGCATGCTGCCCTTCCTCCCTAAGGATGCAGATCATACAGAAAGAGCTAATCAGATCTAACAGACTTATTAGGACTGAATGAGGTAATACAAGGAACACACAAGCAAAGGAATATTCCTCAGTCAACACAGCCTTTCTCTTACTGATTGCGTGTGATTCTTTAGCAGTAAATGAGACAGCTACAAGAGCTTTTAACACTTGCCTCAGCAAGGCAAAGACTAGTCCTCTGGGGTAGAGAGGGGCTTGCCTGTGGGCAAGGAATCCATGACAGATAAACCCTCAGGTCCAATAATGAGAGTAGCAATACCAGGAGGGTAGGGGGAAGGTGGGGTGAGAAAGGGGGAACTGATCACAATGATTAACATATTAACACCCCACCCCCCAGGGAGACAAATAGAAAAGTGGGTGAAGGGAAACAGCAGACAATGTAAGATATGAAAATAATAATTTATGATTTATCAAGGGTTCATGAGGGAGGGGGGAAAATGACCTGATACCAAGGCCTCAAATAGAAAGAAAACGTTTTGAAAATTATGGCAACGTATGTATGTACAAATGTGCTTGACATAATGGATGGATACATGGATTGTGATAAGAGCTATAAGAGTCCCAATAAAATGATTTAAAAAAAAAAAAAAAGAATCAGCCATGGTTACAGTTACTGATGGTCCTGGATCTCCTTCCACCTCACCAAGTGAGAAGAGGTGAGATTCCTGGCCATGGCATTTCCTGATTCTTTGAGTGGAAATATGGAATTTTAAGAGAAAGAACAAGGGATGTGGGAAGTGAAAATTTTAGTAATGGTGCTGGCTGCTATCTGCAAAGAAGCCTGGTTACAAATTGGGCTGCTAATTGCAAGGTCAGCAGTTCTATTCTAACAGCTGCTCCAAGGAAGCGAGGGGAGACAATGTCCTCATAAAAATGCAGTCAGTATTACTGCCTAGCAAAGCTTCGGGCAGATAGCACTCAAAGGCATCATGTATAAGGAATTTCTCTCTCATCTTAAGTGCCATTTTTACACAAAATGGTTTTGTTTTTGCTTTTTGTCTTCCCTATTGAAGTTGAAGGGTCACTGCAAGTCAGCTGAAGAGGGCAATGTTTGGCTCTCCACTCAAAGTGCTCATCAAAAACAATGCTAACAAAATGAAAATAGCAGCCACAAATAGCAAAGAACAATGGAGTAACTTAAAAAAATGTGCTCTTAATCAAATCCCATTTTTCTCTTTGGAATTACAAGGCAGTAGTACTACCTAGCTGGTCTCTAATATAAAATTTTGTCTTGAAGCATGGTGTTACATGGGTAACAGTCTTCACACCGGGCACTCATATGTGGGCGTATCTGCATGTGGGTAGACCCGCCTGGAGATGGATAGAGGAGCGGAAATATGTTTTCCGATGGTCTTAGGCGACCCCTATGAAAGGTTGTCCAATTCCCAAAGGGGTTGTAACCCACAGGTTGATAACTGCTGGCATTAAGGCAGTTCTACCTGTCCTGACTCTCCTTGGTGGATGAGATACCCTACTCAACCTCTTTAAGCCTAGTGGGATAGTCAAATTGTCCCAATTCTCTCATGAGGAGAGCAACCTTTTATTTGCTTGACCCCACCTGCACAAAGGTCATGTTAGCAAGGTATCCAACCCCTGGGTGGGACAGAAGCATGTCATTTGCATAGCTCCACCCACTCACTTGATAGGCATTACAAGTACAGCTAAAAGGATCATATTGTGTAATTCACTGCACAGCACAATGACACCACTGACATAGCTCAGACACTGGGGATAAGAGAGGCAAAGAAAGGGCTGGTTGTTCTCAAGTGCAGGGAGTTGTGTGGATACTTTTGCATCATTGGGTGGTGCCATTTGGCGTTATCACATGGGGCTAGGGCGGAAAGAGAAGGGGCTGCGGCTCTAAAGTGCAGGGAGCTGTGTGCACTACTGAGCCATGGAATGGTATCCATTGACCTAGCCTACAGAGGCTAGAGATGAGCTGACTAGATGTTTGACTGTCAGTTTATCCAAATTGCCACACTCTGAAGGCCTGCTGTGGACTAGACTTTGCTTTGGATACATAAATTCAATCTCCAACTGGATCAAAAGATTCTACGGATTAAGGCACATTTCGTCTCCTCTAAGTACTGCTTTGACAGGGAAAGTAATTTAAATATTAGCTATTTAAAATAAGGTAAAGGCATGAAGTGGGTAGCTTACACACTTTTGAGGATAAGCTTAGTCTCAAAATGAGGGGGACAAGGAGGAGAACCACTGAATGGTTTCCTCTTTTTCCTGATAGGTCTCAGTACGAGGGTGGGTAAAATGCTGACACAACCATGTTTCAGCTGTGAGAATAATTATTAACAGGGTTAATTGTGATTGTAAGACTTATTCTAGAAGCTATAACTATATAAAGATGGACGAAATCAGTGGGACTTAGGGACTGCAGTACTGTGGCTGCATCTAAATCCTGTCAAGGTTTTTCGATGCCAATATCCCTGTAAAGCTTAGAACAAGGACGCAACCTCTGTTTAATTTTATCAGATCCCAGAAAGGGTCAGTCTTTTGGAGAATGTGCCTAATCAGATGACTATCCCAGCAGACCTGAAAGGCTGGGACCAAAGTCACCTCACCTACGGAATCTTTGCCCTAATGAAAAATTAATTCATTGTGATTGTTTTGGACTGGCAAAATGACTGGAAGGAGGAAATTAATCATTCAAATATGAAATGGCTGGAAAAGCCAGGAAGTGGGCTGTGCAATGTGGTGAACGGATCCTAGCCAGTCTTTTTAACTTCAGGTCACAGCCCGATGGTTGCCTGCTTGTGGGCATGGCCTTCTCATGAGGAAGACGTAAGGAACTCTCCCTCCCCGCCAACCTGCCTTGACTTTCCTGCTTGCTGGACACTGAGAGCTGCCCAAGCCCTGCCATGTTTCCACCGACCTCGGATCCACAGGACTTTGCACGCACCACCGGTCTGAGAGCATCCTGCACTCTGCATCACTGCATGTGGCCGCGTGAGTCTGAAGAGGTACATATGAACTTTTATTGGACTTATAGACTTGAGGTGGACTAGGCTGGGATGTTTTCTTGATATAGAATTACCTGTAGATATGAAACTCTTTCTTCCACATATATGAGTATCACTGGATTTGCTTATCTCGTCAACTGGGCCTAACACAATGATGATGATTTTTTTTCCCACATGGAGACTTGAAACTTTGATATTATAAAAAAGGAAAGAAAACTGAAGATTGTTTTTCACCTGTATAAGGTATACCAATGGATCATCTTAGAGTTGATCTAGGAAAAAACTTTGGTGTGTGTTATAAACAATTAACTGTTAAAGTTATTATAGGTTATCTGTATTTAGAGATTTTCACCTGGAGTAATCTGAGGTGAATTTGACAATTTTTAATGTTATGTTTTAAGTTTTAACTTCCATTAAGTAATTATTTGCTGTCAAAGAAACCAACATTGAACTACTCAACAAAGATAGTGCAATAACTTGAATCAACCAACTAAAACATTTCAATTCACTTGAACGAGAAAGATATTTAGTATCAAGAGACACTGTGTGAATGGCAGAATCTCAGAGGTTGGTCAATTACCGTGGCACACATTCTGGTTACTTTGCACAGTATAGATAACGCTTACCCAACAAGGCAGATGCCAGGTCAATGGTCAGAGAGAGATCTATCTGCAACCATAGCTGAAAAGAGCCTGTTCTAATTCAAGAATTGTATCCTAGGCATTCCTGAATTGTAAACTTTTACTTCTTTAATGAACCTCATAAATGTGATTATGACCTGTAAGTTCTGTATGGCCACTGGAAAGAATGATCAATTCTGGTAGAGAAGTAGAGTGCCATGAGAGGAACAGTCGAGAGGAGGTATGTCTGATCTGTGGTGCATACGCAGCAACCTTGGACTGGTGATCTTCAGTCTTTCCCCATTATGAAATTAAGGGCAGGTCAATAACTCCCCACCCACTCCTCACCATGCCATTGTTACACAAAGTAAATGTAGTCTCCTAATAGCTTCAGGCCATAATGAGGTGAGAACTAGAGTCAATATCTGGTCATTCTTCTCCATCTGCTCATGAATACCCCTTGTTTGCACCAGGGTAAAGAAATGTCAATAGTCTCAGTGTTGTGTAGGTAACGATCCCTGAGATTTGCTTTTTAAAAAATGAGTTCAGGGTAGGATAATGCTTAATATCAATAAGTGACTCCTTAGTGGAGCAGTTTCATGTATCAATTAATAACTCACTGCCCAAAATAATAATAATTTATAAATCATCAAGGGTTCATGGGGGAGAGGAAAGTGGGGAGGGGAAAAAAACGAGGAGTTGTTACCAAGGGCCCAAGTGGAAAGCAAATGTTTTGAGAATGATGAGGGAAACAAATATACAAAAGTGTTTGACACAATGGAAGTATGTATAGATTATGTTAAGAGTTGTATGAGCCCCCAATAAAATTATTTAAAAAAACAAACAAAAAACCTCACTGCTATCAGGTCGATTCCAACTCACAGAGACCATATAGGGCAGGGCAGAACTGCCCCTGTGGGTTTCTGAAACTGTAATTTGTCACAGGAGTGGAAAGCCTCATCTCTCTCCCTCAGAACAGCGGGGTGTTTTTCAACTGACAACTTTGACATTAGCAGCCCCACGCATAACCACTGCACCACCAAGGCTCAATGTCCCAATTAACAGTAATCTCAAAAGTTAACATTTATCTACTCTTACATGCAATATTTCACTTAAAATTTTATTCAGCAATATGCGGTAAAGAGGAAATGACTGACCATCACACCATCAAAGCTATGTCTGACTGAATCCCTAGGAGTACAATTATTTTTATCTCTAATTTATACTCAAGATAATGAAGTCCAGTGACCTTAGCCAACTACACAGAATTACTCAGAAATAAATGATAGAACTGGGATTTGAAACTATGTCATCTGGCCCAAAACCTTTTCACTCAGTCCCTTTCATTATTCATAACTACCCCTTTCATCAACCGTGCGTGCCTCTGGATGGACTGGGTCTGCCAATATTCCAGTTAGTGGTGCTGAACCACTTGCATTACCCACGACTCTCTCCTTTTCACATCTCACCCATCTCCTTCTTTACGTTCCTCTTTATCTAGCTCAAAAGTGAGCTCGATGGGGCTAAGATCTTATCTGTGTAGTTGGAGCCAGATCCCTAGCACCTAGCATGGTATGGGTACATCTTACTGAACGAGTGACATTTCAGGGAACATAGAGGGCCAAGTATACTCTCTTATAGGGAATGAGAAAATGATGTATGATTGTAGTCTAGGTTCATTCTGGAAAAGTTTATTAAAGAAGCTATTGGCAGAGATTGGCAGATGGGGGATAGAATGTGTTCTAAAAGTAGAAAATCCATAAGCAAATATATGGAAGTGAGAATGCAGGTTTGTAAGAGTGCAGTGTTCCTCACAAACCTGACCATTGCCTGGGTGAAAAATCGAGTTACCTGCTGTTAAAACATGTCCAAATATGACCTCAGACACCTCAGCTGGAGCCACACTAGCCCTCTTCAGGACTTCTTTGATGACAACCGCACCCAAGTCATGGACAGGAACAGTAGATAAGGAGCCATTGAAGGAGCCTAAAACACAACAGGGGTGGGGGGGTACAGATATAAAGTAATGCTGAAACCTAACAGTTTGGAAGGAAGTCCACTTATGGCCCGGGCCTAAGGCCCCTCACATGCAAGCACGAATTTGAACCTATGAAGAAAGCCACCAAAAGGTTTGCCCTTTTGCTGCACATGGCTCTCCAAACTAGCAAGTCTAGATAAAGGTGGCGGACACGTCACAACTCGTTACAGTTGCAAATGGGAGTTGTGACATTCAGAATGGCTTACAGCAGCTTCTGGCCAGGGAAAAACATTGCCATGTATTTACATAAAATTGAGAGGATGAATACCTCCCCATGAATCCCAAACAAATGAAGTCAAGAGATCTTGGTCAAAGGGCTTTGAAAACTCTAAAGAACTAACTACAACAGTCCACCGTCATTGTAGGAGCACAGCTCACCCCACACCTCACGCACGCTTCCCTGGCTGGTACCCCCACAGCTTGGACTGATTCCCGTTGGTATCTTCGGCCTCCAGTCCAGTTTTCGCCACCTTCATTCCACCCCAACACAGCTAACTCCTCATTCCCTCCTCCCATCCTCCCCCATCCCGTTCATTCCCATCCTCCCCCCATGCTCTTTCTCTCCAGGTCAGCGTCCACTGCCGCTGCCACGCCCCCACCTCCCCCAAGCTCAGTGCCCTGAGTTCATTTCTCCCCTCCTCCCCAGCCGGCCCCTTCATCTGGCTATTTCATTCCCTACCCGCCCCCCCTAACTTGTACCCTCAATTCAGCCCACCATCCCTGGTCATCCTCCCCCACTCCCACTCCCATTCAGTTCAGAACCCCCGTGAGCCCGGCCATCCCCATCCCCACCACAGGTGGGACAGATGGCTCGTCCTGACGCTGGCCAATCAGAGGCCTCAGGAGAAGGCGCGTCCCTCCGTCAGCCAATGGTAACGCCGGGCCGAACGTGGCTCTACTTCATGGAGCCAATCAAAGCCCGCGGAAGGGCGGCCTCTCGGGCAAAATACGGCGTGGTTGGGGGAGGCGTCCCAGGCAGTGGCGAAGCTAGGATTGACGGGCACGGTGCCCACCGCCTACCCTCCCTCCCTCCTCTCTCTCCTTCCAAGGGATCTACTCGCCCCTAGTCCCCTCCTCAGCCGCGGGGTCTCCCGGCCCCGTGCACCGTCACCCGAGGGGTCTCTCACCCAGCTCCCCGGCACTCCCTCTTCAGCCGCGGGAACTCTTCGCCCGTGCACCCCACCATCCTCAGCCGCGGAGTCCCTCGCTCCGCGTCCCATACTCCGCGTGGCGGGCGTACAGACAACTGGACAATACGGACGCCCGCCCTCCGACGCCACTCACCGATGGCGGTCCGCGCCGCCGAGACGATAACCACGGGGTCCGGGCCTGCGCTCATCCTGCCGCCGCCGCCGCCGCTCCAGTGTGAGGCCGGCCCCGCTAGCGACGAGTTCAACCCCGCCGCCCAGACGTCGCCCGGGGCGGGGGGCGGAGACAACCACGCCACGCCCCCACAGCCTCCGCGCTGCCGCCAGTGCGCAGGCCCGGGGAGAGGGCGGGGCGCCGGCCGGCCCCACGCCCCCACGCCCCCCCTAAACCCTCTCATCCTTACACCGCTACACCCACACACCCTACACCCTTACACGCCACACCTCACCCCCCCACATGCCTGGCCCTCTGACCTCCACCCACGTCCCAGTACAGGTGGAGCTTCGGACCCTTCACCCCCAAACAGCTTTCATTGTAAGCTGGGTTCTGATGGGACTCCCACATCCCACCTCTCCTATGGACTCTCCTAGAACAATTGAGTGTAGTTGCTCCCCTCTCTGCTTTTCTCTCCCATCCTGACTGAGGGTTTTTGAAGCCAGTGAAGTTGCGGTGACAGGACACGGTGTCCCGGCAGCCCGGGGACAGAGTTCCCGGTTGGGAATGAAGAATTTGAGTCCTGCCAACTGCAGGCCTGGGCGCGTTCTGAAGCGCAGATTGTCCTCAACGCCTACAAAGTTCCCAGGAGGTAGTAACTGGGCTCTCTCCTCCACGCAAATCCACGGGAGAACCTATCTGTGCCGCTAGCCTCTTCCTATTCCAGACCAGCTCTAGGAGACGCCCTGTGAGGGAGGCAGGACTTCCTTTGGTGGATGTCTGGAGCGTCTGAAAGGGGAGGAGCATAGAAGAGCCCTAAATGACTTTCTGTCCCCTAGGAGGCCAAATTCAAAATCTGGCCCCAACCACTTCTTGCCTCAGCTCTGGCTACCTCCTCTACTGTCCCCTCACGCTAGCCCCAGTCTAGCCCGACTCCTGGAACCCTGGGCTCCCACTGTCCTGGAAGAGTTCAAATCCTTGCCTCCGTACTTGGGTTTCATACAGCTTGCTCTGGCTCCGCCTAGATGGTCACCTGCGTCCTGATGGAAAGTGAAACCTTCCCAAGTCCTTTGTGAAAACCTCCTCTAGCTTTTCCTTCACCCCTTCACACTGCCTAATTCTGTGTACAACTTTTGATGGTGAAAGCAATTCACATTTGTAACTGCCACCTCCATCCCAGTCCTTCCTCATTCCCACCCCACTCCCAGAACACACAGCAATTCAAGCTTCTCATTCTCTGAGAGGTCTTGGTGCGAGGTTTGTATGAAGAGAACTGCTCTTCAGTTTCAAAGCAATAAATCTTTACAGAAGCAGACTGCCTCATCTTTCTCCCTCAAAGTGGCCGGGGCTTGAACCAATGACATTGTAGGTAGCCGTCCAGTGCCCAGTGCTTAACAGCGCCACCAGGACTCTTTAAATGTTCCATCAAAACAAAACAAAAACCCCCCACGGCTTTTGAGTCAATTTCAACTCCCAGGTTTCTGAGGCAACAAAATATTAGTTCATAGCCTCATCTTTCTCCCATGGAGCGGTTAGTGGGTTTGAACCTCTGACCTTGTGATTAGCAGTTCAACACATACCATCAGGGCTTATTTAATTTTTAATTATGAATTAGGTGGGGGGTTAATTTCAAACCAATCTGCATCCAACTGTTCAAGCCATTCATCATTTGGTCCCCCCACCAGAACTCCTTTAAATGCTCCTTAGACACATCAAGCTGAACAAATCTCTTCCTATTTTTTCTAATCAAAGCGCCAGTGAGTGGTATGAATAGTTTGTTAACCAAGCCAGAAATTTCTCCATGGCACGCCACTCAAATGTCACTTCTCCCAGGCATTCTTGTCACCTGCAGCTGATGTGCCCTCACTTTCGCTTTGCACTCAAATGTTCTAATTCCTAGTTCGATCCACCTCCTCTACTAGACTATAAATTTGCAAGGTTATCTCATGAAACAGCTTCATGCAGTGTCTAGCATGAGATTAAGTGCAACTGAGTGCAAACATATACTTTATGGCAGTGCCTGCCTATATGGTTAACTACCATCAGTCTGTTCCAACTTGGCGAGTACAATCAATATTCCCGTCCTGTGCCTTCTTCACAAGTGTTGAGTCCATTCTTGTGGCCACTGTCATCCCATCTCGTTGGGAGTCTTCCTTTTTTCATTGCCTCTACCATGCATAATGCCCCTTTCCAGGGACTAGCCTCTCCTGATGCAAAGTCTGTGAGACAGTCTCACCATTCTCTCTTCTAAGGACATTGGTAGCTGTACTTCTTCCAAGACAGATTTGTTCATTCTTCTGACAGCCCGCAATACTTTCAATATTCTTTGCCAGCACCATAATCCATAATTCACAATGCATTAATTGTTCTGTGGTGAACCCTTATTCATTGTCCAACCTTCAGTGTCTAGCACAGGAATATGCAAAGGCTGTTCGTAATACAAGGAATCTATTCCATGGCTTCCTACCAGCCCTATCGAGAAACTTAAGAGCAAATCTTTGCTATCTGCTTCTTACACACAGAACCTGTCCTCCGAGGCTCATTACACAACTGCTCATTGATATGCGTATACTTTTTTCCCCCCAGTCATTTTATTAGGGGCTCATACAACTCTTATCACAATCCATACATCAATTGTGTAAAGCGCATTTGTACATTCATTGCCCTCATCATTCGATATGAGTATACGTCTATGTTATCTTATGAGCCAGATGAGGCTGAGTGAAGAGGTGGGGGGAAATGGTGAAGAAGAAAAGAATCATTTAAAAAATTATCTCTAGACCTAGGGCCATATGCTACCTAGAGTGGTAAACTGGAGTGAATCAGGAGCTACCATGAACTCCACCTGTCTCCGATGGGCTAGAGCAGTGCTGGCCAGTTACTCCCAAGGGGTCTTGCTCACCACCACTCGTGGCTCAGTTCCACAAACAGTAGTAGGTGTGTAGGCAGGGTTTTGGCCAGAGGCAGGATTCACCAAGTGAAAGAGGAGCAAGCCACAGCATGGACCAGACTCGTACTGCAGATGCGCAACACACTCCTTACCAGGGTAGCCCAACACTTCCATGATGGGTCAGGATCAAAGCTAATGCCATTATCCACCATTGAAGAGCCGTATGCAATGATTGAGAGGACAAACCACAATTTAGGATAAGAAACCGGGAATGTGGGGGAGGGGGCAGAGGGAGGGGAAGGGGGGGGTTGAAGGAAAATGAGCTGATTCCGGGAACCCAAGAGGCAAGCGAATTTTGGGAATGATGAAGGCAACAAATGTATAGATGTGCTTTACACAATTGATCTATGTATTGCGATGAATTTTATGAGCCCCAATAAATTGATTAAAAAAAAAAAAACCGGGAATGTGAAGAAAATTGTCAGAAGTGTCTCAGAACCCAGTGGTCAGTTACATCACAGATAGCCCAAAGGGCAAGAGAAGGAACGTATTGAATTCTATGTACAAGCACTTTAAACTCTTCCCAGTCATGATTCCAACCCTTATCTGAAGAGAAGGCAAACAGGCAATCTCAAAGAAAATCCTGTGTCTCTTCTCCCTCCCACTCCCCACCCCATTTGATAGCCCTCTTTGCATCAAGGGCCAAACAAATCACTTCTGAGGCACTACTGAACCAAACCTTCTTAGCCAGCTGATTGCACTGGTCACCCATATTCTTAAAATTGTGGAGATCACGATTTCTTATTGCATTCCTATTTCGTGTCATTGTTCCCATCTCTAAGTATTTGTCACAACAAGCAGCAATCATTGAATCTCCAAGCACTCAGACGTTTCTTTTTTAGTGGTGACAGAAGCAGAAGCAAGAAAGCTAAGAGCACAACTAAGGGTCCTTAGAATCAGGATTGGCTCAGGACCACCTTCAAGGGGACACTAGCCAAGAGCTTAATGACAGCTTGAGAGAACCAGGTGGAAGAGGCCTAACCCTTGGTGGTTCCTTAACCCTCTGTAGAGCCCAATGCCCCTTTTCTCTAAGTGGGGATAACAAATGCCTGCCTCACATAATGAGATAGTGAAAATAATACACGTAAAATACTTCAGTCCTTGGCCTGGAAGCACACAACGTTGGGGGGAAAATTGCTGGGGCTTTTAAAATATCTTGGAAAAATTCCACTTCATATTAATTCAAATTTTCCATGAACTTTTAGTAACCCCCACCCCACCCCCAATATTAGTACAACTCTAGTTATGATCATCAATGTTTTCTTCCTAATCCTGAGTTTTGGTCAAGCTGTTCGTTCTTAATATTAATCTTCTTGGGGGAAAAACTCATCCAGTTCCTGTTTTTGTCAAATGCTACATTTCTCTGCTTCCAGGAGCTACCCAAAGTCTGCTCAGGCACTCTCAGTTGTCCCCTTTAGGGATAAGTAATGCACTTTTAAGGCCCAAATGGCACCAACGATGTGTGTTGCTAACCAAATGGCTGGTGGTGGGAACTTGACTAGCAGGCCTGCTTCGCTGGAGATGAAGCAAGCAGAGGCAGTTCTACTCGCTACCACATGGGGCCACTATTAGCTGGAATTTACTTGGTACCAGAGGAAATCCATCCAGGTGGAGTTTTTGATTTTCAAAGATGTCAAGCTCAAAACCGAAAACAACCTCATTGCCATCTAGTAGTTTCGGGCTCACAGTGACCCTCCAGGACAGGGTAGAACTGCTCCTGTGGGGATCCGAGACTGTAACTCTTTAGAGGAGTAGAAAGCCTCATCTTGGTCCCATCAAAGACGTCACAGTCTGTTTCATTAAAGGGACGAGCTGTTCTCTCTTGGCAGAAATGGTCAAATTAACATTTGTATTTGGACAAAATTTGCATTTGACAAAGGGCTTCACTCTGAGATACTGTAACAGCTACATCCGCTGTAGTTTTGAGCCTGGCATTGCGGCCGGCTTAGCAGCTCAACAAGCATTAGCGTATATGGTGCTCTTTTATGGAGAAAACCTGAAGCACAGAAGTGAATTTGCCCGTCATGTAGCTCTCACGTAACACAAAGTGGTAAAAACCTTTCCTCCAGAAGACTCCTCAGCCTCCCTATGATCTACCGGCTCCTCCTATTCATTATCAGTTATACCAGCTGAGAGAGCAACTCCATGCCAGAAATGAAGTGTTGACTACATACAAATGGGCGGCTTTATGTTGAATTAGTGAAGTACTGAACTCAACAGGAACTTGAGTTGGTAATGTCACTTAACAGGTCTATGTCAAATTTTTTCAATTGATGATTTACACCAACAATCAAGAATTGCACTTTTGTTTACATTCCGGGAGTTGAAGTAAAACTACACAAAGGCTCCCCCAACTAAAACCACTGTCAACGAGTTGATTCCAACACCCACAGAACAGAGAAGTAGGGTCTCCTACACCTGTTGGTGTAAACCACCCACCTCATGGTTCTGCGAGCACTTAGTAGGTCTGGATTAAGGACTTTGAGTCAGCAGCCCCACACTTACCCAACAGGCTGCTAAGGCTCCCTTTCAAAGGCAACCAAACCAAACCAAGCCCACTCCTACGAGCTGGTTCTACTCATAGCAATCCCAGTGAAACGGTCCCTTTTGCACTTTAGAGACGGAATGTTTAGCGCAGAAAGCCTCTCCTCCAGAGGAGTGGCTGGTGGGGTCTAACCTTGGACCTTGAGGTTAGCAGCCCAACGCCTAACCCCACCCCGCCACCAGGGCTCCTTTGCAAGGGCCATGGTAGTTAATACATCAGGGGAATATTTAGTATTTCAGTCTAAACCAAAATGTTAAATTGTCATAAGCAATTTAATTTTATGTACCACTCATTATTCACCTAAGCTGATGGCACAAATCAAGTAAGAAACAAGTCATTACACCACAAGACCACAGATACACCTGTAGACCAGCTAACAAAGCAAACACACAGCAGGTAATTTTAAATAAGATGCTCCACATTTTCAAGTTTAAAAAGCACTTCTGAGATTTTTTTATTATAATGCATGCCGACTGCAACGATTTTGCTTCTAACAAAAATGACAATTCATTTCAACTGTGCAAGGAGGCTCCACAACATTTGTGGGAAAAATCCATTCTTTCATTTATTCACTATTTTTATATTCTAAAGCCATTCAACACCGCAGACCTTGGTATTTAAAATTTATATGAGGAGAAAATGATGCACTCTTTGACAGATTAATATCTTGGAAACATTTTCTCCTTTAGTCTACTAATTATACTTCCCAGCCCATAGGTTTACTAATGTATTAGCAGAGATTGTCTTAGTAAAAAAATCAGTACTAGCACTGGGCAGTGTTTTAAACAAACAGTGCTGACTACATAGAAAGAAAACAGTTCACAAAACCAGACTGGACTGTGGTCTCCCCTTTGGAGAGTGTTGAAGGACAAGTCTGTGAAAATGAAAGACAAATTGTAAACACCACCACAAACAATGACGAAGGAGGAAGCTACAATAAAAATTTTTATTTAGGTTTGGTCAGTACAGGTAAGATATATTGGAGTCACAGAGCAATATGCATTAACAGGATACAACGGTTTATAAAAACTGAGCAACTATGCACACAATTTCTTAAACATTCAGTCACTTAAAGAGCAAACGCACAGATGTATGTGGAGAAAACTGTATCTAACACTGAAAACTACTCTAGGGCTCCACCAGCAAGTCAGCTCTTAGTGATAAAAGTACTGTCCTGGGCAAAGTGGCCGTCCTCACCCACATCCACTACAACAAGTCTGACTGTTGTGTAAGCAGAACAGCATGAGTCAGAATGCCCTTACACAGCACAGGTTCTAGATATACACACATTTATTTGTACAGACATCATTGTGTTATACTTTAAGAAAGATTTCCATTTACAACTTCACATTAACTCATATAAAAATAACGACCCTACACAAATGTTCTTTTAACAACATTTAAAGTAATTAACTGTTACAATTTCCAAAGTGGCAGAGGTATCGAAGCAAAAAAAAAAAAAAAAAAAAAAAGGAAAAAACAAAACCCCCAAACAAACACACACAAAAAACCCCACCAAAAAGGCAAATTGTGACAAAAGTATGCATTAATTTTCTGGACAGTATCCTTCCTCAAATTAAATGACACTGTATAAAAATTTGCTAGAAGAAAATATTACAAAACCGAACCCTGTACACTCACACTTGAGTCCAAGCCATTCTGGACGTGGCGGGAAACCGCAGTTCGGTTACCTTTCCCGCTCACTGCTTTCTCCTCTTGAGGGTCGGGGTTGGAGTCTGTGTCATTTGAGTGGTGTGTGAGAGAGTTTTCACTGCCCGTGGGAGAGTCTACACTTTCATACCCCGCACTGAGTTGGTTTATGTAACTACTACCTCCTCTGCCAGTTCTCTCGTCAGAGCTGTTGGAGACCTTACTCCCATTCCCTGGAGAAGGAGGAAAGCCGTCTTCAGCTGCGCTCCCCTCCCTATGAAATCCAGACCCAGACGTCCTCTGGTGGGAGGAGCTGCCATTACTTGGTCCGTTGGCCAGGCGACTGCAGTCTTTACTGGTGGCCTCAGCCTGCTCCACAGGCTCAGAAGATGTAGTCCTGCTGGTACTTGGGGCAGAGGCTTGAGACTGCTGCTGATACTGAGCCAGCTGCTGGCGAGTCTCCTTCAGTTGCTGCTGAAGAACTAGAATGGTACTCTGCATTCCCTCAACTTCTTCGTCAAGTTGAATGATGAAGTCATTCAGTTCTGTGCAAAGGAGAGCCAAACCTACTTTAATCTCACTTAGCACATATATGTGACTATTTAGTGGCTCCCACAAAGCCAGGCAGCCAGTAAACATTTATCAAGCAAACAAACAAGTCTCAAAGTACAACACTATGTTTTAAAAACTGTGCTTAGAATTTTAAAACAGTAATGCAAGGATGAGTTTATTTGGGGGACAGATAGCACTTAACATCAAGAGTTTATATTGAGCCAAACTTCTAACCATGTATAAGGGGGCTCCAGAAAATTTCTGGGAAAATGGAATAAAAGATAATGGAATCTTTCTATCATCTTTTGGAATTGCCCCCTTACAAGTGGCTAAAGCCAGAAAACTCAAACCCAGGTTTACTGCTGGGCCAAATGGCCAGGCCCTTTGTTCACCAGCAGGCTTGGCCTTCAAGGAAATAGCATGGTCCCCTAATACTCCAGAGAGGCCCATGTGGTTACTTGCCTTACTGGATCCGGAACCACAGGCCACATAAATAATTGCTGGAAATTGTCTTAAAATTCTTAAAAAATAAAAAACTTCACTGCCATATTAAACCAACATAAATTTTACAAACATCAAGAGTTAATTATCCACTTGAAAAAGTACTTTTTTTGTGGAAAAAGTACTTTTTAAAGACATTATTTGACTACAACTCTTTGCAAGTAAACTATCAGATACACAAATTCTCACGTGAATGTTCCAAGATTGTCTTTTCCTTACTATACTATTCTTCCTCACAAAAAGGAAAACCACACAGAAACAGCACGCTTACAGAGGGAGAGGGTGGGGGGAGAAACTTGGGTTGTCTTAGCAAACCTAAGAAAAAAAATAAATTTCTTATTCATGAACAGGATGTCACAAATACAACCAATGATCTATTTCAGACTACCAGGAACAGCCAACCATTCCTAAGGTTGGCTTGGAGAAATGTCTCAAAGAAGCTATTCTTCTGAGTAAAGAATATAAATCCACACATCTATTTAACACTTTAGGAATCTAAAGGTCTTTCTAAGTGCCTCCCCACCACCCAGAGTAAACTCTTAGTTTGCACAATGAACAATGGAAGAGGGTGGGAAAAATACTACCACCAATAACAAACCAACACTAACACACACTAGAATAATTTTGTCTCTTTACTTTTCTTCTCAATTAGAAATGTTCCACTTCCAATTTTCAATGAGTAACTCTAGGTAAAGGTTAGCAACGTATGGACTCGATAACCACGAGTCATGCCTGGCAGTTTTTAAAAGCCAGTGCAAAGTTAAGCAAACTTTTCAAAACATCCCTTACCATCCTGACTGCTTTTAAGCTCCTCACTATATTTCTTCTGCAAAGCCAACTCTGCTTCAAGCTGTGCAATCCGTCCCTGGGACAGCTGCCTTCCAAGCTCTTGATTCTCCTGGATAAGCATCCGACACTTCGCCATTAACTTTTTGCCTGTTTGGCTGCAAAGGAAAGAGTTATTCATCACAAAATGAAGACAACACTCTCAACATGCTTCTTTGCTTACAGTTATTATGGTGATCAATGTAGCATGTACAGAACTGTCACAGTAAGATGCCCTATAATTACCATCTTCTTCTCTGGAACACAGCCATCTTCTGCATCTCAGTGTTGTGTCCAAACAGCAGGAAAAAAGAAACCTTATGTAAAACGTGCCCCACATGGCCATTATTGCCTCTATTATATTAATCATTGACCTGAAACCAATCTCACTTTAAATTATAATTCGAAATATGAACAGGTCAAGTTTATATCAACATTAATGATTTTAAGGTCCTTATTGGCTTTACTGAGCAGGAAAGTTCTTGCAAAGTTACATGCAACATATATTACAAATGTTTATTTCTTTGAGATATACCACAAGAAAATCAATACCTACAATCAGGCTTGATAGTCAGTTGCCCCCCCCCCCCAACTCAAACTGAATTTGCTCAGGGTCTCTTGCTTGTTCCATGACAAAAATTTCTTTCCTGGCTTTTAAAATATTGTGGTCCTTTCTTTCTTACTCAGTTTGTATTATCTTTAGAGTACTATTGTTTTATCCTTACTACTTTATTTCATTTTTGTTCTTTATTGTTTCTGCTGGGTTTACTAGTTTGTGAAGCACACACGGAGTGGCTGCACAGAGATAACTGATACAAGGATTTGTAAGGGGTGTGTGTAGGGTAGATGGGGAGGGTAAAAGGACTTGAGGGGTAAACCATTAAGGCAGGTGTGGGAGGGAACACTAGAACTGAATGTGATCATACAACTCATTTTAAAGGCAATTTAACCATGAAGTGGGGAGTGGGGAAGATGTTCTAAAATGGATTGTGGTAATGAATGTACAAGTCTTCTTGATATGATTCAACAACTGAATTGTACATGTGGATTATGTGCCAATAAAACTGTAAGAGAAAAAATAACTACAAATAAGAATGGTGATATTTATTCTTGCTGGAAATGCATGTAGCGGTCTTCATAATAGGCACTGTATTCAATTACACTACTCTCGCACACTTGCCAGAATAGATCTACTGCATGGAATGAGATGTGTTCATTAACCAGTTTTTGTTTTGTTAAGGCTCTTTATAGTCACCAATCTCTTATTTAACTAATTTTTTTGGTTGTTGTGCAGTCTTAAATTGGGACACAGCCGCAACAAGTTTCTATCAAAGTTGACACATAATTGAGACTTTAGTCACGTTATAAAATAATATCCTTAAAGACACAAATCTAAGATAGGAGTTGCTTATAAGTACTAAATATTTACTAACTCCTTTACTAAAACAGGAGTGCCATCCTGTCAACACACTGACTTCCAACTGCTAGTGTTGCATCCCATGTTGTTGTGTGCCTTGGAGTTGACGCCAACTCAGAGAGGCCCTACAAAACAGGGCAGAACTGCCCCTGGTGTTTCCAAGACCACTCTCTATGGGGACACACTGTCACATCTTTCTCCCATGCACTCAACCAATGCACCACCAGGGTTCCTTGCAACTTGTTAATTCAGGAATCTATATATAATTATCACAAAATCGTTATCAAACACTGTCATACATTTTTTTTAAAAGTTGTTAAACCTCAGCAATAACAAGGGATTGTTGGATGACATTTTAAAGGGCTGATATAGATATGTGATATTTGAAACTTAAATAGGAATAGTTTAATAAGACTCTTGTAATTGAGTTAAATACAGAATGAGCCTCCTGGTTATTAGTGGTTTGTTTTTTTTCCCCCAATGAAAAAATAGGAATGAAGCATTTTGGTACTTCTTTCTTTTGGTAGTGTTTTCAGTTGCCTAATATATTACTTCAGCCCATACTGAGCCTGTCATCCTGTCATAGAACTTCTAAAAATATTCTTTGAAGCAGTATTGCAAGGGTCTTTAGATCTAGTATGTGTAACCAAATTTAATTCAGATAAAAGTTTGTGATTTAAACTGCTTTACAACCATGTGTGGTACAGGAAAACCTGGGTCACTAATGTTCAAAGGAGCCCGCAGAGAAAGCCAAGAATGAGAAGGCGGCTTTCATCAGGCCGCTTTCTTAGCTCCTGCAGCTCACTGCTACTGCAGCTCCACTTTCCCACACCAGCCCTAGAATTCACAGGGGCTGAGATGCCCTTAGGACCCACACGAGGGGGAAACCGAAAGTATGCAAACATCCTCTAAGACATCGGAGCCCCCCATTTACTGCTGGGGCTCCACAAACCATTTTCTAGCATCTGTGTTTTCCAACCAACTTGGCACTTCTTCCTTTGTACGTGAATTTAATGACGATTGGGACAGAAGGCACCTGTAAAACTAAAACATTAATTTGTAACTTAATTTAAAACCCCACAGGAAACATCACAAATCCTAAGACAAAAAGTATCTCATTGATAAAAATCCATACCTTTTCTTTCATAAATTCCTGTTCTCAGATAATCCCTGTTTGTAAAATTCAATAGCTAAGACAAATATTAAAATAAAAACTGTTTTTAAACATGCTGTCATTTTGTCATTTTATTAGCGATGTCATGAAAGTCACATTATGCGTTATCACATCACAAAAAGGAAAGACGAGAATTCAATGAAAAGTGAGCCGCTTTGGAACTTGTTAAAATGAAGAAAAAAATTCCAACCCGGTAATAAAATAAAAGAATCCACAAAGTGATTAGAAAAACTTTCAAAGGAAAAACTGAGAAAATCAAATGAACACCATGTATTTGCTGGCTATGAAAGGGAAGAGCTGGGCCCTTTGGGAAAAGATGTTCACCCAATGACTTACATGTTTAAATGCAAAGTGAAAATGGCCACCATCCTGAAACACCCCACACTTTTAAGTGTCTGCACTGTCCTGAGAACCAAATAGCTGACTGACTGAGGTAGAAAGGAGAACTACTTCCGGGAATTTTCTCTCTCAAAAGTAAAGCCAAGATTAGGTGGGTGAATGGCCATTCTATTTAAATTACTCCCCAAACTGTTTGAATGATTGTTTGTTCCACGTAATATCCCATATAGTCTGATTTAAAGCTAATTTTTATTAAAAATGCACCTGTAGGTGATCAAAATAAAAAATTACGTAACTATAAAAAATAATTTAGATGTACTAAAACATGGGAAGACATTCAGGTTATTAAATGAGAAACACAAAGGGGAAAATAAAACTGTAAAACACCTGTATAAATGGGATAATCACATTTGTGTCAAACACACACACATAAAATCATCTGTGTACATGTAAATGAGCTTGATGATAACCCAAGAAGTTAACAATGGTTTCAGCTAGTCCAGAGACTAGCCTGGGTAAGGTCAGGGTCATTCCCAGAAGTGACCCTCAGTTTTCATCACTACTTGTTCTACACTGTTTCAATTTTATACACAACCATGTATCACCTATTTAAAAAAAAAAAGACCTCAAGGTGACCACTACCTAAGTGGCAAAGGAAGGTGCTTGTTATTTTGAATCCATGCTAATAACACAACCTTGAGTTACTTGGACTTCTAATACTTTAGGCATTTCCACTGTTACCTACCCTGGAGCCTTAATGCTGCACAATAAGCTCATTTTGAACAGATTATTACTTACCCTCCAACCCCCACAAATGGTGAGAATTTTAGAAGCGAATTTCTTGCTGAAAAGTCACACAAACAACTTCTTGAACCCACCCTGTTGCCCCACAAACCAGTTCCCTAAAGCACAAACATACAAGATACTTACAATTGATTTGAATGATTAAGAGGGAACTTAAGTCACCCTTGTTAAAACTGCACTTAAACGCTGGGACAAGCTGGAACATTTATCTTCCACTCATCTTAGACTCCATGATCACCAAGTAAAAATTCGAATTGGTGACTTAAGAGAATGAGCTGACGAAAACATTCACCTCCAGGATTGGATGGAAGCATGAAGAAAGTAATTTCTCATTTATCTAAATGAGCAAACAAATTTGCTAAAATGATCACTAAAAACCTTTTCAATTCAGTGTCTCACTTAGGCCAGCCCACAGTTCAGCACAGTCCTGCCTCAATCTTCTGGAAGGCACCCTGTGAAGCTGTCCCACATTAATTGCTGATAACTGCATATCTTGGGATAGTGTCAAAAAGTGCCCAATGTCAAATTTCCTTCTGTTTATGGTAGCAGCTGGAAAATAGTAGGTCTGTCAAGATTGAGACACAGGGAGCCTTTTCCTTCACTCTGAAGAGCACAGCAACAAACGTTTTTTTTTTTCCAAGAGCAACCTGCTCTTCACAGCCCCCCAAATTAAAAGGTTAAAGTACAACAAAGTCATCATAATATACCTCAAACTTAAAAAAAAAAACCAACTATTTCAAGGCACATTTAATATCATGAGTGCAATACAAAATGCCCCAATACAATGAAGGAACACATCCCCCACTACCACCACCACAATGCACTTTCAACAGGGGCCTGTTAAATAGAAGAGGGATTCAATCGATTTCATTATTTGGGGGGGTGGGGGGTGGGGTTGTCGACGTCTCATCACAGCCAATATCCTTATACAATCTAGTTATGAAATGAATGTTTATAATGCTTTGAACAGTTCGAACCTGAGTTTGACAACCACACCTCCATGTTTGTACAGTCCTTGGGAAGATTGTCTCCAGCATTAGAGATCATTCAGAGAACACACCATTGATTAAAAGCATGACTTAAGGCTCGATCGAGTAACAGAGCCCCTAACAAAATGGTTCATGTAGGAGCTACTCGTACTGACATCTATCAGTTGATTCTCTCGACTATTGAAAGATGGTTCTTAGCAAATAAACCCTTTCAAGGCAAAATGACCTCATTGCAGTTCTGACCACAAGTCCAACAACAAATCATAAAGTCCACAGTCTTATTGGCAAAACTAATATACAGTGTCTCAAGGTCACTGTGCTCAAGGTTAAGAGTGATGCATATTCCATTTTTCTATTTTACTGGAATTTTACATGTTTAATTCATGATTTAAAATCTCTAGGTTTTCATTCCTCCAAACTGTCTGAAGACACCGTGTGCCACAGACTTAAGACTTCTGCTTCTCCCTCTATTTTCTTCAAAGAGAAACATGTCTCTCAAGTGTCTAAAATTCCTAGAAGGGGAATTTTTCGGAGGCAGCCACTTCTTCGGAATAGTCCGATGACATCAGGCCTCTGAGCAAGGGGAGGGGAAGAGAGAAAAACTGAAATACAAGGTTCATCTGGTAAGTTTTGCATTAACCATTACAAGCTGGACAATATAAGAATGTGGCTTTTTGGCTCAAAAAGTCTGAGTCTTGGTGTGGAAACGAGTACTTGGCTGTCCCACCACAGCTTTCTCGCAGTGGGACTGTCAGGGAAGTCTTGACTGGGGAGTATGATTTGTTTACCTATCAGGCGTAAACTTCCAGGCACTCAGTTCATTTTGGGCTTGTTCCAGTTTGTCTTTAGTCTGTTCCAGTTCACCTTTCATTTTTAGGAAAAACAAGTTGATTGCTGGGTCCACCATGGTTGATCTCAGTTGGGCAACGCTAGGCTGCTGAACTTGCTTGAGGTACTGGATTTGGGTCTGTGCAAAACCAAAGAAAGAATTACTACCAAATCAAAGGAACACAGCCTCTGCCCCTTTGACCTGAAACATTCTCTATTAATCTGAAGTTCTTCCTAATGAAATTAAGGTCGCTTGATTAGATTATTCTCATATTTGGAGCCTTTAAGAAGCTTTATAAAAAAAAAAAAAGAAGCTTTATCTTTCCAGCCAACCCAAACTGTAGCCCCCACCCCGATACCCACAAATACATCTATATACATATAGAAACGCTGGTGACACATTGGTCAAAGCATTCCACTGCCCACCGAAATGTCATCTGAGCTCACCAGCCGCTCTGTGAGACAATAATGTGGCAGCCTAAGTCTGTAAAGATTTACAGCCTTGGATAACATTTAAAATCCACTCACTGGGAATGGGGTTGGGTTTTTGGTATATTCATGGGGGCTTGAAAAAATCCCCGGGAAAATGGAATTCGAAGATAATAGAATTGCCCCAGTATAGCACTGATAAAACACACAACTTTCCTCTAGTTCTTCCTCACCCCACTATCATGACCTCAATTCTACCTTACAAATCAGATTAGACCAGATCATGCACACTGTTACAGATAAGAGCCCACAAGACAGGGAATCCAGATAGGTAAACCCCTCAGGGCCAACCATTAGTAGAGATACCAGGAGGAGATTAGGGGAAGGTGAGGAGAAGAAATGGGGAATTGATCACAAGGATCAATCTATAACCCCCTCCCAGGGGGATGAATAATGGAAAAGTGGGTGAGGGGCAACAGAGGACGATGTGCGATATGGAAATAATAATCTATAACTTATCAAGGGTTCGTGAGGGCGGGCGGGGGAGGGAAGGGAAAGAAACAGGGAGCCGATTATCAGGGGCTCAAGTGGGAAGAGAATGCTTTGAAAATGATGATGGAGGCATATGTGCAAAGGTGCTTGACACACTGGATGAATATATGGATTGTGATGAGATAAGAGCCCCCAATAAAAGCATTTAAAAGAATAAAGAATTGCCCCATGACATTTTGGAAGCCCTTTTGTACACATGTATATAAAATACTAACATCCACTGTAAAAAAAAAACCAAAGTTTAATTATAAAGACAAAGTTTAATACTCTATTCATTGTAAACTGGCTAACATAGACTTATAATGTTACTATAAGTTATGTTATAATTAAAGAATGTTCCCAATAAAAAAATAATTATGTTTCATGTTAAAATGGGATAAGATTTTCATCATCTTTCATTATGCAGTAAATATCATTTATGTGAGAGTTTTAGTTTACTACTGGTTTGTTTTATTTCTGCTTATGGAAATTATTCTACATGATAATTTAAAAATACATATATTAGGTGTACGATTAAAATTTGAGACACATGCACCCCTACATTAAAAAATATATAGTTCCCACATTTACATGGAAAGGAACCCTAGTAGTTCAAAGGATTAAGTATTGCATTGCTAATCCAAAGGGCTGTGGATCAAGCCCACCAACAGCTCTGCGGGAGAAAGATGAGGCAGCCTGCTCCATAATGAGTTATGGGGTCTTGGAAATCCTACAGAGAAGATCTATTTCCTATAGGGTCATTATGAGTTGGAATTAACTCTACAGCGGCATGTTTATGTTTACATTATAGCTAAATAAAAGCAACACTGTACAGAACCAAAGTAAATGCCAAGTATTTAATTATGCCAAAGTAAATAATTCATTTTTCATCTTTTGAGATTTCAGTTACATTAACTGTAAAGTTGGAGGAGAACTGATCTAGTTTGTTGTTTTGTTTGTTTGTTTTTGAGAGACTAAATAAGCCAGCTGTAAAATAATAAAAAATTAGACTAGAATTCTAGTCCTCAGGTCTCCTGACTCCGAGTCTAGCCTTTTCCACCCACCCTCGGAAGCTTCCAATTTCACCCTCAGTTGTATACTACTTATTAGCATTCTAAAAATGTACCTCTAAAACATAAAATACAGTTTTAATCAGTATTGATGTCATGACTTTCTTCACACACACAAAAATCTGGTGCAAAATGCCATGTTCCATGCTAAGTCTTAAACGGGAGTAAAGTTAAAATTTCAACAAGTTGATGTCTAGCATCCATTTGTTAAAAGACACAAGACCAGGAATATATTTAATACTGTTTCATTGAGCAAACAGAAATAACCTTTCATTTAGGGAGACTTTGAAAAGCATAACTTGGGACGACCACGTAGTGCCAATCAGGCTGCACGCACTATGGACTCATAGCCTTTATGAAGGTACTGGCTCTGGAACACTGTTACTGTTCAGGGGCACAAAGTCCCAAGTGGAGGGATATTTAGTGATTTACAGTGAAATAGGTCTGAAGCTTAGTGTCTGGTAACAATCAAGGCCAGATTTATCATCAATATGGGGAAGAGCAAACTAAAAGGGGCTTCAAAAGCTCATGGAAAATTAAAAATTTTAAAATCATGGAATTTTCCTATGAACCTTTGAACGCCCTCATTTAAAAAACCGCCCCTCCACCTAGATAAGAACTAAAGTAAAACTTGAGGATGTAAAAGCCCAAGGGCCAGCACTTAGTGAGATATAGCTCAAGAGCTTAATCAGTCTGGTTTCTTGGCAGTACATTTCCAAAAATATTCTCAATTGTAGAAAAGTCAAACACTTTTCTCCATTCATTAACAATAGGACATACAGTACTTAATAGTACCTGATAAAAAAGAAACATTCCTTTTATGTTCTCTTGCCTTAAGCTAGTATATATTATTTATTGACATCTTCACTGTCACTGGGGTAGGAGGAAAAATTTTTTGAAGAACATGATTATATCTATTAGTAGGGCAGGGCTTATCAAAAGATCATGTAACATTTCTCAGGGTCTTACCAGCAGAGGAAGCTATCTGAATGAGATAAACAATGGAGGAGTTGACAGAATCTAAACAGATCTGACAAAGGATGGTCGCAGGTTTAACAGAAAGGAGGTATTAGTTACAAAAAGGAGACAGATCTCACTAGAACAAATTCCATGAGCTAGGGAAGAGAAAAGTAAAGGAATGTTTTAAAAATTAGTTTTATTCCGCTAGCCATTTTGGGTTGACAGGCAAAAAGACTTGTAAAAAATGAGGAATACCACCAAGGAGAGCAGAAATGATTAAGATTTTCATTATAAATAAAGTAAGCAGTAAAATATTTAAGAAAATAGTTCACTTGGTAAACTTAAGACACTTAAAATCAGCTAGATAAATAGACTGATGGGCATGATATAGACTGTATGTAGATGAGAAAGAGCATAATGAAAAGTTCAGACATGAGCTCACATGCCAGAACACACAACTCTGTAGAGCTATCTGAAGGGGCACCAACGGTCAAATGCTTCCTCGCTAAGCAAACGACAAGTGACAGGAACCCAACGCAGAGGCACCGAGGGTGAAAGGAGCACGGTTGTGCCCTGAACACATGTGGTTGCCCAGAGGGGGGAAGGATTCGGTGGCAATGGATTATGCATAGCTGGATCCCAAAAACTGAAGGTAGAGTTAGCAAGTCATTTTAAATGACAAGTATCTAATACCATCAAGATGGCAAGGTGTCCCTCCTTCCTGCTTAAGAACAATCCCGCCAGCTGCTTGTTTAAAACAACTTCCTCCAGCCGCCCCCTCTAGTACTGTCAGAAGCCCTGGTAGCCCAGTGTGGGTTGCTAACCACAAGTCAAGGGGTTCAATCCCAACAGCCACTCCTCAGGGTTTCCGAGACTTGTCTTCATGGGAGTCAACAGTCTTCTCTTTCTCCGGAGGAGTCCTACTCTGTCCTATACAAACGCTCTGAGTCTGAATGGACTTGATGGCCGTAGGCTTCCTCTAGTGCCGTACTCCCATCCTTTCTAACACTTGCGTCCTCTATCTCCCCCATTTGACTGACAGGCCCTCCGTTGTTCACAGTTGTCAGCAAGTCCACTTCATTTCCAGACTACCTTACCCTTTTCCATATCCAGAAAGAAGTGGGCCAATCCCATGGTGGTGGTATTTTAAAGACCCTGGTCACAGCTTTGGTGTCCATCCAGCTCCTAAGAGGGCCGCCCTTGTTTCTTTGGGCCACAAAATTTCCAAAGTGTTTCAACTTTTAACAGTTCTCTCATTATTCAAATCACTGCAGTCTTGCTTCTGACTCCACTGAAGTCAGATGAAGCCTCTTAAATACGCAACCTAGAGCTCATATTTTACTGAAGCTTACTTTTGCAACTAACGCTATTCTCCACTCTCTTCGCTATTTTGGAGAAATACTTTTATTTTCTCAGTTCCCTGAACTAGATTTTGTTGTTCCTTCATTTAGCCTTCCGGGCAGGATCTTAGAAGCCCTGGTAACACAATGGGGTTCAAAGCTGAAATTAGTGGTCCACACTCACCAGGGTCTTCCTGGGAGAAAATACTTGGTGATCAGCTTCCAACAATCATGGCCTAAGAAACCCTATGAGGCAGTTCAACTCTGTCTTGCAGGGTTGTTTGCAAAGAGCAGGCATTAACTTGACAGCACACAACAACATATTCTGTCCCTCACCCTGCCACCCAAAATAGACCCCGACAGCCGTCTGCGATCCTTCCTAACTGTCCTCATTTCTTCCCCCACAAACATCCAACTTCCATCAGTCCTGTAGATTATACCTCCAAAAATATTATGAAATATCCCCTCTTACCGCCGCCTCATTCAGATCTCATCTGAGCTATTCAAGAGCCTTCCAAATGGTTTTCCTGCCTAGTTTTGTTCCTCTCAACCACATCATCAGTACTCAAGGCAGAGTGAGGTACCTGAGATACACATCTCATCAGCCACACCCAATTGTGGCCTGAAAAGTCTTTGCCAGCTCCCTTTCAGAACAGAACACATAAAGCCCTCTCTACACCTGAAGTTTCACATTCTATGGAGACAGAACTACTCTCTCCTGCCCCATGTAATTGTGTCCTTTGTGTTGCTGCTCCCACTGCCCTTTGTCTGCCAAACCTCACTCCACTGTAACGAAAGGAAAAGAGAAAAACAAAACAGTGAGTTGCTCAGCCAGTCCTCCGAGGAGCGTTGTAAAAGTTAAGGCTGTAAAGGACAATGTTAAAGGTGATTTGATCATAAAAGACAAGGATGATGAGGCACCACCAAAAAGACATTGAGTAGGCATCTAAACAAAGTGAGCCCTGTGGGCAAGGGACAAATGTAGGAGACCTAGAAACGAGTGAACAGCGACTGGACTAAATGGTATCCTAACAAGGTACACTGAGGCCCTGGCATGTCACTGAGGCCCTGGCATGTCCCTGCGGCCGGGTTTAAAAATCGGATTTTAGATAATTACCAGAGTAGAAGGGGTCTTAATTCTTCTGAGTGGAGTTTCATAAAAAAGGAGTCCCACAAAGGCTCACTGCCGTATTTGCCAGGATGGCACCTGGCTACCATTACAGAACAATGTCATCAAAGACTCCAAGGGAGACGTTTGATCAGAAGGTGAAAATGCAGAACAGAATTTCAAAGTATCACAGGGTCTTGACTTTCTGGAGCCATCAATGGTGGATGATTCCCTGAAAGTACTCCCGAGACAATCTTTAATTTGTAATAACAACAGCAACAAAACTCTGATACCTTAAAACTAAATAATAAGGAATGTCTGCCTGGAACATGGTGCTCTTTTAAGACTATCCATATGGGGTAAAAATCACACAACTAACTTGAAAGATTTTCAAGAGTGAAACCTTGGAGGGCAGTGAGCTTATGTTAATGAGGAAGCAATAGGAACATGGGAGGGTGAGAATGGCTGCATTACTTGAAGAAGATAATCAGTGCCATTGCACACCTAAGACCCTGGTGAATTGGAGTATATTTTGCTGTGTGATGCTCAACTACAACAAAATAGAGTTTAAAGAAAAAACAAATCAATATTAAGACACAGAACTTACATCTTTCAGAAAAATTAACTCAAAATGGATCACAGATCTAAATTTAAAGCACAAAGCTATTCTACAAAACACCACAGAAAAATCTAGGTCACCTTGGTTTACCTAGATTTTAGATCTACTATCAAAAGGAGATTCCACAGAGGAAAAAATTGGGAAGTTGAACTCATAAGCATAAAAAAAAATTGGTGAAAGAGTAAAATGGGGCAATGAATGTACAAATGCACTTTACACAATTGATGTGTGTATGGATTGTGATAAGAGTTGTATGAGCCCCTAATAAAATGATTAAAAAAA
>NW_022107431.1:8249722-8264820 GCF_000313985.2 Echinops telfairi
TGTACAAATGCGCTTTACACAATTGATGTGTGTATGGATTGCGATAACAGTTGTATGAGCCCCTAATAAAATGTTTAAAAAAAACCAAAAACGTATCTGTCTAGTAAAGGACTTATACTCAAGGTACACAAAGATCCTCAAGACACAACAATGAGAAAGCAACCCAATTATAAAAGACAAAAGACTGAACTGAATCCTTATCTTAAGAAGATTTGCAGATAAAAGCAGACACAGTGGAGAATGTTCAACATCATATTATTAAGGAATTGAAAATCAAACACACCTATTAAGATGGGTCCAATCTCAAGCAACAGACAAAACCTAATGTGGGGAAGGATGTGGGACAACAGGAATTCATTGCTGGTGGGAATGTTAAAGAGTATAGTCACTTTGGAAGATAGTCTGTTAGATTCTTATAAAGTTAAACCTCACTCTCTGCCATCGTGGGTTTTTGAGGCTGTAAATGTTTACAGGAGCAGGAAGTCTCATCTTTCTTTGAGGCTGTAAATGTTTACAGGAGCAGGAAGTCTCATCTTTCTCCCAGAGTGTGGATGGGCTTGAGTAACTAACCTTGTGGTTAGCAGCCCAAGGTGTAAACTTGCTACTGCCACCAGGTCTAAATATAGATACGATCCAGTAATTACAATCCTAGGTAGTCACTCAATAAAGTAAAAAATACAACCACATGAAAATCTGCAAAAGAATGTTCATAGATACTTTATTCTTAACTTCCCAAACCTGATAGTAATCAAGATATTCTTCAACAAGCAAGTAGATAAACTGTTGCCCATCAACACAATGTAGTACTATTTAGCAATAAAAAGCAATGAGCCATTAAGCCATAAAAAGGAGAAACCTTAAATACATGCTACTAAGTAAGTAGAAGCAACCTGCCTGAGAAATTATATACTCTGATTCCAACAACATAAATATTATGTCTGGGAAAAGGTGTAACTACAAAGACAAAAGAAAACTGGTTTAGCTAGGGATGGGGAGGAAGCGGGGAGTGGCAGGAAAAGTGAATGTGTAGAGCATAGGGCATTTCTAAGGCAGCAAAATTATTCTGAAGGATACCTAAATGGACACCTCACAAATTGATTTGACATCACGATTCTGTCAAAACTCAAAAGAGGATTGCACAACATAGACTAAACCTTAATGTAAACTATGGACATTAGCTGGGGTTAATAATGTTATCAATATAGTTGCATCAATTGTAACAAATCCTCACCACACAAGGTAGGAACAATAGAAATTGTGTATGAAGAGGGAGAAAGTACATGGGAACTTGGGCATACAGGGACTTGCTGTACTTTCTATGCAGCTTTTCTAGGAACCTATAACTGCTCTGAAAAAAGAAGCCTATTTAGAAAGGAAGGGGGGATTCATACACAAGCACCACTGTACCAGCAGAGGCAGAAGCACTGATGAGCAGCAACAGCACATAGCAAAGACTGACAGTAGCCACCAGGCACAAGGAGAGAGACTGGACCAGCTACTCTCTCAAAGCTTTCAGAAAGGAAAAGAGTATGCTCAATATGCTAAACTCAGAACTGAGTACTGTAAAGACCCTGATATTGTGGTGCTGTGTGATGGCAGCCTTATGAAACTACAATGCTCCATATGGTGAAGGCTGGTGATAGTCCTGGTGGTGTAGAGGCTGCACATTGGGCTAACCTCAAGGTCAGCAATTTAAAACCACTAGCTGCTCTGAGGGAGAAAAACGAGACTTCTGCTCCTATAAAGAGCTATAGTCTCAGAAATCCACCGGGGCAATTCTGCCACATTCTCTAGGGTCATTATTAGTCTGAATCAACTCAATGGCAGAGAGAAAAAAAAGTCAGGACACCTAAGGTAGTACGTCAAGATCAGAAACCACCAGGAAGAGAGAATGAATTCAAGAGATTGATTCTGAGGTTATCAGATCAATGGCGCCCATCCACTGAGCAAGTGTTTAACATCATGAAGGTAAACCCCAAGTATGGTTATCCTTTGCATGAAGGAGCACCTAGCACAGAGTCATACAGTGAGGCCCAAACCTTTGGAATGAAACCAATGGTAGATCTAGGATCCTGAGCATCAACACAAGGAGGAAGGGAAGAAAAGGTTGTGAGCCTAAATGTATGAAAAGTAATACCAATTACATTTAGACATAGAAATTAAAGAGAGGGAAAAAATGGAGGAACATAAAAAAGAAAAAAAATTATCATTTTTGCAAGACTGCTAGGGACTGAGTATCTAGGCCTCCTCAAAAAAGGGTCAACAGTGGGATGGCTGGTAGACAAATTGAGTTGTCTCACACACTGTAATTGTCTTCAGTGACCAGAATAAAGCCTTACATACTAAAGGATTTTCATCCATTTTGAATGGAGACTAGATGGCACAAGAGTTAAAGACGTTTTCAGATTTAAAGATTAGATACAATAGCAATAAAGCGGCCTCTAACGTGGGGGAGTATAATTGTCATACACATACTAAATAATGAATGGCTAAGACTGCCAAAGACAGCACAGAGTTTAAGTTCAACCACAACCAGATGATCAAGCATGTATGCCACCAGCACTCAGTTTGGAGACATGGCAGACATTACAAATGGAAGCCATAACAAAACAACACAGAAGTGCCAGCTTTTAGGAAATACCATATTATGCACAGAGGGTCAAGTGATTAGCAGAAGAGAAATTAATCAGATGGCTTGACCGGACAGAAGGAAAACAGTAGTAAGGTGCAAGTGCCAAATGAAGCAACAAATTAATATAAGATTGCTAGGCAAAAGCAAGGACATTTAACAGACTAATTTAAAATTTTAACATCCAAATGATGAGGTGTTGTTTACCAAAATGCCACGTTTAGTACACTTACAGCTCAAAATACCTTAACAAAATATGGATTTACATTTTGTATAAGCAAATTAAATGAAGAACACGTAGTAATGTGGTTTGAAAGCCATTTTCTTCAACCAAAGACTTATGAAATGTGAAATACTTACAGTACACTCTTGCATCTCTTGTTCCTTGGTTGCTAGTCTCATTACAAGGATGTTTTCCCTTCGGGCAGACTCTTGCTGTTGCTGCTTTAGTTTTTCTTCAGATTCCCTTAAGCCAGTTACATCATTAGCTGATATAAAGGAGAGAAAAAATCCACAATATTATAAAATTAATTTCTAGATCAAGTTGAGCTAAACAAAAACTTTAAGTTCTGGCTGCCTCTGTTAAGGATAATAAAAAACTCCATCACCAAGTCTTCAGTTTCTATCCCAACAAATTTTATCCTTTTGAAAGATGTTCCTACTCACAACAACTCCTTTAGGAGGCAAGAGTATTACACTGCTCCACAATATCCCAATACGCGACTGAATTAGGTTTTTGCAGTTTGTAGAACCTGATCTACATGTTTATGCTATAAATCCTCCACAAAGTTTCATTTAGTGTATATACTTTAACCTACTCGATATAAAAATGCTGATAGCTGCATGACCAATTACTCCAAGCCTTCTTAAGTCTTTATTACTTAAACAGATTATAATGCGGTTTCACATCTATTGACACTCTGGAGCGTGAAGAGCTCTGGTGTGTAGTCATTCTGTGTTGGGCTGAGATGTGCACGGTCTGCAATTCAAAACAAGTAGCAGCTCCTCAGGAGACTGCTTTCTACACCAGGCACACTTGTCTCAGAAACCACAGGGGGTCACGATGTGCTTCAGCATTGATTCCAGGGCAGTGAGTAAACTTTTAGGACCTGGAAAAGGTTACTCGTTTCTATACTAACAAAGAGCATGGTATCTAGTTTAGCAAAATGTGACAGACTGATTTGAAATGATAAACTGTAGGTATTTTACCATACCTAGAAAACCGGCAAAAATATACCATACATTTATTACTGTTTCTTTCTACATATCTCCCTTGTGGACTCAGTTCAAATTTCTCTATAGAAGGGCTTAGAGATAGGCCAATTTTTCAGATCAATGTTCTCAGCACCCTGTACACAACTCCACCCAAGCAGTTTACTTGCATCAATTCCTTATTACGTGTCACTCCACCCCCCCACCCTCCCCAATAACCCCTCCAGAGAGCGGGTCTCATTTAAATAGTTGTTTCCCAGTGCCACAGAGTGTCTGGTCATAATTTCCAAATAAAATGCTTAAATAAAAACTACATATGCTCAAAGTACTAATAGTCTAAAAGCTCATTCACAATCCTTAGGAAACTAAAACGCAGATAAACTTACAGTTAAGATCTGTGTACTTGCCCTCCAAAGCTTGCACATATGCTTCATACTGTTTCCATCTAGCACAAAAATGAATGCAATCATTGTTAGTTAAAATTCCTTCTATTACCTATGGTAGGAGGGGGGAGGGAGGAAACAAACAAACAAACCTATAGTAGAAAGCGACATCTACGCACTTACTACCGAGAATTCCATGCATTGATTTTTATGGTCTCTCTTGACTCTAAGATAATTATTATAAATCTATTTAACCAATAGAAATTAGTTGCTTCACGATTCCTTCTAGGCACTACATGTGCTCCTCTACTTGGGTCAGACCACAAGGCTTGGTCACTTATGTATCATTGAGTACAACTCAGTGTAAACCCAGGAATACAGAAGTAGAATCAAACTTACTGCTTAAAAGCCAACCAAACAAAAAACCCACTGTAAGATATGCTGGCCACCTAAAGCAAAATCTTGATTATCATAAACCAATGATCACCTGAGGAGGAGCCCTGGTGATGCTGTAGTTTAAGTAGGAGGCTGCCAACAAGAAGTTCAAACCCACCAGCCTCTCCATGGGACAGAGGTGAGGCAGTCTGTAGATTTATAACCTCTGAAATCCTACAGGCTAATTCTGCCCTGTCCTAATATGGCAGTGGCTGGGCGAGGATGAGGTTTTAGAAATAGCAGAGCAGATATCATTGCTGTATCTCCCCAGTTTATAAAAAACAAAAACAAAAAAACTCTCCTCTACTTTTAGCTGGTTGAACTTATTAGCTCTTCAAAATTCAAAGTTCAATGATCTCACAAAAGTTGCCTGGAACTTACTTTATTTAAATCTAAAAGTTATATTCAAAATACCATTCTTTATAAAACTACTTTAATATTTTTGATGGGAATATTTTACCTTAGAATTAATTCATCTCGTGCCATAACCTTGAAATCTGTTTCACTCAGTCGAACCTATATAAAGAGGAAAATTAAAACATAGAATGCTCTTCCTAAAAAATGTCAAATACTAAAATACTAATATTTAAGCACCACAGGGCTTCATGAAGACCAATCATTGCTTCCCCTTTTTACTGTAGTGAAACTACATATGCTGTAATGTCTGCCAACATAACCGTCACACGCACAAATTCACATTTTGCCTTTCCCTTCACCTGTCGTTGCACATCCGGTTACTACTACCTGTTGGAAGCAGGTAGTAACAGGTTTGTTTGAGCTCCTCCCATCATATCTACAGGGTAAAAATCCAGGTTTGGGGTTGATGGATCATATGGTAATTCTATGTTCAACTGTTGAGGCACCACCACCACCACCACAAGGGCTGCACCATTTCACACTCCCACTAGAAAGACACAGGTTTCTTCCATCATCCCTTAAGCAGAGCATGCTTATGAAACCTCTTAGAAGACAAAGGGCAATTCTTATTAAATAGGAAAGGCCTGGAACATTAGACTGCCCCCCCACCCCCCCCAACCATTATCTGAAACCTGATATAATGCTAGCATTCAGAGACAAAGCTCAAAGCCCTGTCAGCTTGAGACCAAGCAGTCCCCAGAGGAGGAGCCTAGCAACACCTCGAAGAGTGTGAGCCTGCTCTTATTCAAGTGACTATTAAGTTACTATACAACACACATGTGCTTTGGGTCTCTTTGGGAAAGTGAAAATCCTCTTCAGATTCCATTCAGTTAGTAACAACAAACACAAACATAGGTCTTTTGTAAAAACAAAGTGACATAAAGTGAACTTTTTTGGGGGGGAGGAGACACACCTCGCAGATTATGAATACATGCAACAACTTGAATAAACCAAACTTCAAGGAAATTATGTTCAGTGAAAAATGCCTTCTTTTTCAAAAGGATACACATTCTATGATTTCATGTATACAATTTTCACAAAATAACCATCGTAGAGATAACGATAAAGAAGCTGCCAAGGGTTAGGGGTAGGGCAGGGCAGAGTTGGATGGCTTTGGAGAAGTACCACTAAGGAGGCTTGTGGGGACAGCTCAGCCAAGCATCCTGATTGCGATGGTCACACAGCTCGCTGGGAGAAATCCGATTGTTGGGGCTGCAGTGTGTGCCTGCGCCCTACCACTTTCAAGGATGTGACCTTCCAGAAGCACAGCACCAGGCTTGTCTTCTCAGACACTGCTGGGTGGGCAAACAATAACAAACCCTGACGGTCGTTACCCATCAGAGCGACCTGGGCTCCTGGCATTTTAATTTGAATTCTGGATTGTACCAATTTCAATTTCCTGATTTAGACACTGTGACTCAGATGTGTGATAATTAAGTGTTAACACTGGTACAGTACATAACACTGCCAGTGAATCTTTAACTATTTCAAAGTGAAGTCTTAAAAAATGGTTGCAGTATTCTAGGTAGCACAAACTGCTTTGAAATTTGAGGGGGCTTTAAAAAGTTTGTGAAAAACTGAAAATAACAGATAATGGAATTTTTCCATGAACTTTGTGAAGCCCCCTCATATTAAATATTTTTCCCTAAACCAAGTGAAGTGTATAAAAATGAGAGACTTTTTAACTTCAGTATGAATTTAAAGCTTTATTAGATTGTCTGGAAGGAAATTTAAATTTTTACCCTTATAAGAATATTTCAAACTGTAACAGTAATCCATTAAGTGTTATTATAAAGTAGAAAGTATTTTACAGAATATATTAAAAGACTAACAGAAGTACACACCCATCCTCAGAATACTAAAGTGTAATTCTTTATTCATTGCATGGAAATTCTGATTCTAATAAAAATTTCCACAGCACTCATCTAAATGGTTCATATCTAAGCATTCACTGTTTTGTGTGTCTGGTTTTGGTTCATGAACACATCTGCTCGCAAAGACATATACTAGTGACTAAATCAAATTACGTAGGGATTTGGGGCGGGGGAGGGGGGGGCGTGTCAGGTTAAGGGATGTTAGATTAGAAAACAAAACAGCACAAAACACAGACCCTATAGATCCCAACTGTCCAGTCCTTTCATGGATGGGTCACCAGGTGCTGGGGGTGAGCTCTATGGCAGCTAAATGCAGCAAGGTAAGTAAGTCACCCTGATCTTTTCTTAAAAACAAGTGGTTTTAAATTATAAGCAGAGAGATTTAAATTGGAGGTGGGGTGGGAAATTAATTTGTAGGAACCAATGCAGTACTCTCATTGGCATATTTCATAAATATGCAGTTTGGGTTATTTGCATAATAAAGGCTAAGAGTACACCATGAGCATATCTTTATAACAGAAATCTTCCAAAAGCTGAGAATATTCTACAAATACATGGCACACAAGATACTTTATGTAGTACACTGTAAACATAAAATGCTATTATTGTGCAAAAGGCAAGAATTGAATAATAAACAAAGATAATCCCATTAATTCTAGAACAACATTTCAAAAAAAAGAAAAAGCAAGATTAACTGTTGGGGAAAAAGTATACCTTTTTGGGAAGAGGTTCTTCGTTGGTCATCTTGAAGCTTTAAAAAAAAAGTAGAAGAGGGTTAATTCTTTCAGTTAAAGCAGAACAAAAAATACTGTTTTTTTTTCTTCAAGCAATTTCATTAAGGAACTAAGTTATGGTTAAGTCACTAGAGTCTTTTGCTTCAACAAATTTTTAATTGTAGAATCACTTTAGATTTTCCCAGAAAATTGTCAAGCTAGTATTAAGAGTTCCCATGTGTCCCAGTTCAATTTCCCGCTAGTTACCAGCTGCCATCACGACAGTCATTAGGCCTTCTGATGCTGTCATATTTTTTACACATTAACGTTAGTTTTGAGGATAACAGGATAAGAAAAATATAATTTTTCAATATAGTCTTACCACTACCCTCATGAAAGACAAATGTTAAGCAGAGGGACCCTGGTCTGTTCTATAGTCTAGCCAGTGACTTCAGAGAGTGAGGAGCTGGAAAGGTGACATAAGGGCAGCCCCAGGGGCTAAGTCTGTCCTTTTCCAGGATCATGACAATTCGGTACCGCCCAGTGGCCGATCCTGTGCGCCATTACAGCTGAATGACAAGACCCTCCAATACAGAATTCCAGACCACAGACTAGTCTGACCCTGTAGCTTTTTCACCAGAGCTCTGGTGGTCCAGTGTTGAAAGGCTCGGCTGCTAAGCAAAAGGTCAGCTGTTGCGAATCCACCAGCTGTCCCCATGGCCACCCTTGGAAGCCTTGTAAGATCTACCCTGGCCAGCAAGGGCCAGATGAACCAGAATTCCAATAAACTGTGATGAGTTCTGCTTTGGCTATAGAGTCTTCAAGAGATTTATTGTTTTTAATTACTTAACTGTATTGGAAAGACATATTAATGAATTCTAGTGGAGTTTCCATTTAGTAGGGATACACACCATTTTACATAATGAATGCTGATAGTGGTTACAATACCTTAAGCAACAAATTCATAAACAAAAAGTTTTAAAAGGTGAAAGTGCTGTAAATAAACATTCCTTGCAAACTATTTAATGTACTAGTTTTTTTTTTAAGTATGCAATAGAAGATGCAGCTAACCTGACAAAAAAAGATACAAAGATTCTATGAATACTAAAACCATTAAATCATAATTTTGGGTACTAGCACGTTTTAAAAAAGCATAGGAATTACACTCTAAAAACGTTTTGCAAATTAAGAAATTAGTTCAGATATTTGTGCTACTTCCCAATATTCAAATTTAAGATGGTGATTAACACTAAATAGTCCAAAAAAAAATTAACAGTTCATTTAGAGCAGTGGTTCTCAACCTTCCTAATGCCACAGCCCTTCAATACCGGTTCATGTGGTGGTGACCCCCCCAACCATAGAATTGTTTTTGTTGCTACTTTATAACTGTAATTTTGCTACTGTTATGAATCGGGTAACCCCTGTGAATCATTCAATGCCCCCAAAGGGGTCGTGACCCACAGGTTGAGAACCGCTAGTTTAGAGGCAGTGAAAAAGCCCACTGGCGGCTACAATGGGCTCAAGCATAGGAATGATTGTGAGGATGGTGCAGGACCAGGTCAGTGTTTCCTTCTGTTGTGCCCCGTATCAGAACTGATTTAAAAGCCCCTAACAACAGTTTTTTTTTTAAAAGTTATTTCTAGACATCATTTCTAATAACAAATTTGTAAATGCTACCTTATTCTTTTCCAGTTTATATTACTTACTCACGATTACAATGTTAAAACTATACAAATCTGACAAGATTTTTTAGTATGAAAATGAACATTCTAAAGTGATTTATTTTTTTTTTTCATTTTATTGGGGGCTCATACAACTCTTATAATAATCCATACATACATACATCCATTGTGTCAAGCACATTTGTATATTTGTTGCCCTCATCGTTCTCAAAACATTTGCTTTCTACTTGAGCCCTTGGAATCAGTTCATTTTTTCCCTCCCTACCCCCTCCCTCATGAACCTTTGATAATTTATAAATTATTACTATTTTGTCATATCTTACACTGTCCGACATCTCCCTTCACCCACTTTTCTGTTGTCCATCCCCCAGGGAGGAGGTTATACGTAGATCCTTGTAATCGATTTCTTGCTGAATATTTGAAATGCCTCAGAAGTGGCCCTTCAATGAAGATTTCCTCCCCTTACTATTCGGGTCCATGCATATACCTCATTGGTCATGTTAGACTTGCATATGTTCTTTTGCACATGTATGATCGCTCAGTAAAAAAAAATGTTTTTAAATAATAATAATAATAAATAAAAAAAATCACTCAGAGTACATGATAGTTAAGATAGATGAACCTCAGTCACACTGACAGGACTAAGAGTTCCCTGAGGGTCCAGGAAGTGTGCAGGGTCGGGTGGGATGGATGGGGAGGGGAGTGCGGGAGAGTTGATAGCATTGATGATTGTATAGTCCCACCTGATGAGAACGAGAAACAGAACTGTATGGGAAGGGAAGGGATATATTGGAATGAGCATGACACGTCAATAAAAATATTACTCAACTCCCCCCAGGAGGACAAACAGAAATCTGAGTGAAAGGAGACAGCTAACAGTGTAAGACATGAAAATAATAATAATTTAAAATTTATCAGGAGTTCACAAGGGTGGGAGGGTGAATGAGGGAGGAAAAAAAGAGAAGCTGGTACCAAGGGCTCAAACAGAAATAAAATGTTTTAAAATGATGGAAACAGTATGTACAAGTGTGCTTCATACAACTGATGTATGGATTATTATAAGAGCTGTAAAAGCCCCCAATAAAATGACTCAAAAAAAAAAAAAAAGAAAAAGAAAAGAGGCCCTTCATATCACATACAAAGCGGTATTCTCGCCAGACTGTCATTAAATTCTGGTGTTCACTTTATTGGAGAATTCATAATCTTTAGACCAAAAAAAGAAATAGATCCCACATTTCTGGCTCAATTCTCAGTAATAATTTCATTACTGGCTACAGCAAACAAATCTGATATCAGCTGTTTCTGAGCTGATCCCACTGAAATTCTTCAACATCTATGAAAATCATAAGGCTATGATTTAAAAGCTGTGTACTTTTCTATAGTTCCCCCCTTTGAATTGGTTTCTGCTACTTATCTCCCTTGTTGCCCAATTTATAATCTCTGTTGGAGTTGTGCTATCTTCAAAAACAAAGCCAACCTAGCCTGAGTTAAATTCTGACGGGCCATCTATGTTTCAGAGGAGAACTGTGCTCTAAAGGATTCTCAATGGCTTGAGATTTGGGGCAAGCAGATCGCCAGCCCTTTCTTCTGAGAAGCCTCAGAGTGGCTTCAAACTGCCAACTTTCTGGTCAGGAGAGAGCATTTAACCATTTGTGCCAAGCAAGGAGTCATTGCTTATCTCCACATTTCTATGGTCTAGTCACAGCATGACACTAAACTTGTGAAATAAGGATGCACAAATAAACCTCAGTTACTAGAAAAATCATAGTGAGTTAATAATTCAATCTACTAGCTTTTCCCCAGTACCAATTAAGAGTATCATACTGTTACAGACTATTTTCACAATAGGGATTGAACAGGTGCGATAGCATAGTTCTATGACTGACAACTTGAAAACAATTGCCAAAGCTAGGTGTTCTGTTATCTAGTCAGTGTGTATTCTAGTTATGCAGTATACAGACTTAAGTATCAAGAGTGTTATTCAACAGATTAAATTCTGATTTACAATCTTTAGTACACGTGCCCCAAATCAGACACTTTCCTCCAGGTTTGCTTATTCATTCTTTTCTTCAAAGAAGTAGAAAACCAGATTCTTACTCTGCTCAAGTAAAAATAACTGCAATGTTAGTAGCAATAAATAAGATGCCAACCTATTGTTAATGGCCACTGAAGGGAATTCCAAGTGCCCTGGTGTTCTAGAAGAGAGTGGCAAACCTTGAAAACAGGTGGCAGAATCTCAAAGGTCCAGCTTCCCCATCTCCAAAAGGCCCACCACCACCACCGTCCACATTTATTGGGCCATTGTAGAAGATAAACATTTTTAGTCTACAGCAAGATGACTGGCACGAAAGTTTCCTTTCCACCAAACAAACACTATCACTACTTCTTCAAAAACCCTAGAGGACGGTCACAGATCGACAGTAACAATCATACTGTTTTGCCTTTGTTTCTAAGCTGCCCCCCCCCACCCCCGTAGAATTCTGGGTGATCTCCAATTTTCAGATTCTAAATAAATTATTTTAATGTCTCACAAAGGCATATGGGCTCTCTTTCTCTTTAACATTTTTAATGTTGGATAGATTTTCATGACATGTGCTGAGAGGATGTCCCATTATTTTCTCCCCTGCTGCCAATTGTGAATGGCATTATTTTCTTAGTAACAATTTCTAACTGTGGCATGGAAGTCAGGAATACAGGGTTTTTTCCATCACAGGTCAGCCAGCGCTGTCATTCCACATGCTACAGGACTGTAATTGAGGCTTCTGAAAACTCATGGGAAAACTCCATAATCTTTTAATCCCACTTTCCCACAAACTTTGTGAAGCCCTCTGGTATGATTTGGGAAACTGAGCATTATCATGCAAATAATATCAGAATTAATCTTCCTTGAGACTCCATGGTGTTATAATAGTTAAAATGCAGCCTGGCAAAGGCAAATGAGAACAGGCAGGAATTTTAAAGTAACTACAATATTCAACCATTTATCTAAATAGACCCTAATTCTTTATTTTTACTTTCAAGCTACACGAAAGTGGTAAGACCTTTATTTTTCCTCAAAGCATGTTTTGATTTTTTAAATTTTAGCACAACTAATCAAGAATAATAAACAGAGAAAGACAACAAATATTCCAGGTGCAGTTAGGCTTCACCTTGTAACAAAGTATTTTCATATCAAAAGAACAGAATAACTGAAATTAATTGAGCCTAAAATGTACTTTGAGTTGAACTCCAAATCTCAAAGGGAAATGAAGTATATATAATTAAGTCTCACAATATTTCAAAATCAATAACCTCCATTTTTTATTAAAAATGATAGTGGTAAGTGATCAGCTCAGGTTAAAACAGCTATTACTTAACAGATTAGGGGGATGCTTAATGGGGACAGTTCAACACTGTATTGAGCATGTGTCACTGTGCAGAACATGTCAAGACTGCTGAATTGGCAAATGCTTTGTTACCTATATACAAGACTTAGAATTCAAAACCTAGTAATAAAATAATACTGAAGATGATAACCCTCCTACTCCACTTATCCCCAATAATGATTTAAGTTTAGCTAGCTAAAGTAGAAAATGCAAAAGAATAGAAAAAATTCAAACCAGCTAGTTTGTCTACCTGTAAGCAGGGTATAGATAAATGGTGAAAATGTTTTAAAATTATATAAGAATTTTAGTTATTTAATATATGTCAACTTTGGAATGTCCAAACCACCACCTACTCTTATTATTATTAAAATATCACTTTATTGGGGGCTCTTACAACTCTTATTACAATCCTTGCATCAATTTTATCAGGCATATTTGTATATATGTTGCCATCGTTCTTTCTAGACATTCACTTTCTATCTCCCCCCCCCACACACCTACTCTTGATGCCTTTTGAGAAACAGTAGATGATGGGGAGAGTCCAGCTTTGTGTGGCCAAGTGCAGAGCATCGCAGGACCCAAGACCTCTCTGGTTCCTAGGATATGATCCAGAGTTAAGGTACCTGAGCTGGCTCTGAACAGAAAGGCAGGCCCTTACCCAGGCAACGTCAGTAAAAGAGGGATGAAGCTGGCTGAAGCAAAACACACAAGAACAGAAGAAACCCACCCATGCTCTGCACTAGCCTTAGCACAACAGAAAAATGCACTAGTTCAGAAGACCATCCTTTCCTAGAGCTTCATGTGGTCTTGAGCGAGTCATTTCCCCAGATGGGCTACTTTCCAAATCAGCAAAGAATCAGATACAGGTTTTTTGTGCCACACAGAGTGGTATAAATTTTAAACGCTTCCAATGACATAACAATGCTATATAAATAAGGGAATTAAAGTGATGAACTAAAATAAACATACAGGAATGCTAAATAAAGTGACAGGTACAATAGGTTTTGCTTTGCTAAAAAATCTTCCAACAAATTTTAAGGTGTTCCCATAGATGTATAAAAATATCTAAGCAGTATTTAAGATAATTCTATACCATATAGCTCTACCAGTGGTTCTCAACCTGTGGGTCCTGACCCCTTGGGGGAAGTGTCAAATGACTCTCACAAGGGTCGCCCAATTCATAACAGTAGCAAAATTACAGTTATGAAGTAGCAACAAAAATAATTTTATGGTTGGGGGTGTCACAACATGAGGAACTGTATTAAAGGGTCATGGCATTAGGAAGGTTGACAACCACTGATTAATACAAATCAGTTAAGAGAAAGTTTTGCCAGCTGTAATCATGCACTACAGAAGCACGTGTTACAACTGTCATCTCCAATATCAAGAAGCTATGGTAGGTTTTCTACTAAAGTACTACAGGATTCTATAAACTAGAAGAGGATAGGAGAAATCAGCAGTGCCTGGGGCACTAGAGCCAGCGCCATCGATTTGGACTCACAACGGCCCAATAAAGGGTTTCCAGAGGTTGTAAATCTTTCCGGGAGCAGCCAGCCTCGTCTTTCTCCCGGCGATGGCAGGTGGGTTCAAACAGCCGCCGTCCTAGCCGCAGGCAGCCCAATGCTTAGCAGCTATGGCCCGGACGCTATTGTTACTTCCATCTTTTAGGGCTTATCCCCTTCCTCCTCCGGCGAAAAGTAGGCGCAACTACCGATCTGCTTCAGATAAGGCAAGATTTAGATGCTCTCGAAAAACACTTCACCCAAACCAAACTCACTTGCCATCGAGTCGACTCCCACGGCTAGCGACCCTAAAACAAATCGGGGCTTTGAGCCACTTTGTCGGCAAGCCACTTCCCCCAACTTAACTAATCAGGTGCCCAGAACATCAGGGCGCAACGAAAGCAATGTTCGCACCTAGTGTTTTCCTGGGGCGACAGACCGGTGACTTCCACAGCAATTGCAATACTACATTCGGAGTGATGAAAATCTGCAGGGTAACAGGCGTAACCACCTCCCAGATGCCCGTGGAAGTATCTCCGGACCTCGGGCACAAGAACCGTGGTTGGGCTTCCCGTTTGTAATCACAGCCGATTCAATTGTTTAACCTAGTTCCCCCTGGGGTCAAGCATGCCGCCGACTTCCTTCTTCAACTTGGCCTTTCCTGCTACGTACCACCCCCGGAGCCTTCGGAGAACATTTAGGAAGAGTCTTGCAGGAATCCCAGGTGAGCCTGAAAACCTCGAAATGGTGCCATCAACAACTGCTACCATGCGCAGAGGCTAGCCCCTCCTCCTTCAGAGGGGGGCCCGCGGGAGGGGTACCTGCAGTCTCAGCCCACCGCGCCAGGCCCCGGCCAACAAACGGAAGCTGCCCGCCTCCCCAGCGG
>NW_022107431.1:8265636-8285438 GCF_000313985.2 Echinops telfairi
GCGGGCGTCCTGAGACGTTGGCCCCGCTCGGCCTTCGGCGTCTTCGAGAGTGAGAACTTAAGAAAACGGTGCCCCTTCTTCTGTCGTGTGGTGCCGCCGCGTGGTCTCTCGCTTGGTCCCCGCCTGGACGGCTCCGGAGACGAAGCCAGGGAGCTATTGTTCTGTAGCAGATGGAGGTTGTGGGTGTCAGCAGCGTTGGGGGTACCTTGCTCGAAACGAGGGCCAGGCGAGCCCTGTGAGGCTTTAATGAGCCCGAGGACGCAGTTTTGTAACGTGGATATATTCTTTAAGCAGCTGGCCTATTTAATCAGCGACGGTGTTGCCTGGTAGGTATAGAACAGCCTGACACTGACAGGAGAGGGCAGGCACGTCCTTAGACTGCCGTGTCCGTGGTCCCCAAAGGGGAGGTGCTCTGGAATAAAGTGGTTTATAAAGATAAGATGAAAGGCACCCCAGAGTCTAAAGGAAGCATGACTATTTCCCCCAGCGAGTCGGATCCGTCTGGAAAGTGTATGTATTTGCAAACGATGTCATAGGAACGCTTCAGCAGGGAAAAGGAGAAGACAACTCCGCCATGAAAGATGGACAAGGACAGGAGCAGACAGTTCCAAGGGAAGGAATCGGAATGGCTCTTCAACATGCAGAGCCGCGCTCGAAGCCACATGTCTTGGAGGTGCAGGCTGTGGAGGAAGGAGCGAGAGTCGTGCTCTCGGGAGTACCAGAATTACATACGCGTTTATCCCTATGCCCTGCCACTCCGGACCCTGTTATTCTCCAGAGCCTGGTCAACTGCCCCTAACGAAGCTCTGGTCCGTGGCGCCCCCTGCATTTCAGAGTAGACCTGTGCTTCACACGTTTTCAGGGGCTTGACTTTCTGAATGCGACTGTCCCGCCAGTCTCCGAGCTGCCGCTGGGTGGACTCCAACCTCCAACCTTTCTCGAACCTGCAGAGCAAGTTAACACAGGGACTGTGCTGAAGATACACCTTCACAAGTAAAGCACCAACTGTGCTGGCCAAATAGCCTAAAGGTTAGTGGTTCAAACCCACCCCATGGCCATTGTTGAAGAAAGGCCCAGGGATCTGGATGGCAGCCACAGAAAACCTTGAGGGGCAGTTCTGTTCAATCACACTAGGCCCCCGGGAAGGGTTGGTTTGATTCATTGTGTCTTTTGCCACAGCTAACGTTTTGGGGATAGCGTGAATGACCATTAATAGGGGCCTGCCTGGTATTTGTACACACCAGTACGTACACACACACATTTTCATTTCATAGGGAAACACAGAATGGGTACCTTAGAAACTAATACAAAATAGATGTAGCACAATGATTCTCAACCTTCCTAATGCTGCGACCCTTTAATAGAGCTCCTCATGTTGTGGTGACCTCCAACCATAAAATTACTTTTGTTGCTACTTCATAACTGGTTTTGCTACAGTTATGAATCATAAATATCTGACATGCAGGATGTATTAGGCGACCCCTGTGAAAGGTCGTTCAACCCCCAAAGGGGTCGTGACCCACCGGTTGAGAACCGCTGCTGTAGAGGGTGGTGGAACCCAAGTGGGGCAGTGGGTTACGTGTTGGACTGCTAATAGAGAGGCTGACTGTTCTAACCCGCTAGCCGCTCTTTGGGAGAAAAATAAAGCAATCTGCTTGCATAAAAATTATAGTCTTGGAAACCCAATGGAGTAGTTCTGCTCTGCCCTATAGGGTTGCTGAAAGTGATCCATTTGAAGGCAATGGATATAGAGGGTGGCAGACGGGGATTGGAGAGAACAGAGATGGAAGCATGACCTCTCTTGACTTTGAATTGCTAAAGTTTGACGTAGTCCAAAAGGGAACAGAGTAAACCCCAAGTTGAAGCAAATAGAGCCCTACTTCAAATTGATAACAACTGTGACAAAGAGAAAATAAGCACCCTCCCTCCATCCCGTGCCCCCCCAGACTTTTGACCTCAGTACTGTGATCACATTTCTTTGTGTGATGTGGTCTAAGGATGGGAAAGAACAGCGGGAAGGCGTCTTCAGCTTCAATCAGTGGTTTATATTAATAGTAATGTTGTTACTGCGGCTCTGAAACAATGTGCGTTGTGTGATAACACAAGTGTGCTAGGGTTGTTTCATTGGAAGACTTTGCTGTAAGCAAACAAGGACAAAGTACAAAAATCAAAATTCACAAAAGCCCTGTTACGTTAAATTTAAATTGGGAATATCAATCTGGGCACATGACTTTAAAAAATTAAATCTTGTGGGTCTAAAGGACCTAGAAGGACCTAGAAACCCTGAGCTGGCCAGCTTGTCCCTATTGGCTCAGGGCTCAACCCCCAGCCACTCTGCTAGAGAAAGGTGAAGCTTTCTACTCCCATAAAGATACACAGTCTTGGAAAACTACGGGGCCAGTTCTATGGAGTCGTTATGAGTTGGAGTCGACTGGGTGGCAGTAAGATTGGAGTTTGGGTTTGTTTTGCTTTTTTGGTAAAGGAGCCCTAGTGGCCCGGTCAAGTGCTGATTACCCCACAGAAACACCGTGTGCCCCTAGCACCCAGATCTTGGTTTCTAAATGCCATTCCCCACTAAAAATATCCTGAGTTCCTTGGAGAATTGGCTGGTTCCCGCACCAGAGCAGGGAAAGTACAAGCTGTTGTGCCAGAATGCAAAGAAATTTCTTGGGCTAAAAAGGGGCTGTCAACAAGACAGGAGAATGCTCAAAACCCAGCAGTCAGATCCGTGGTGGTTAGGAGGGGCAACTGGGGAAACTGACTAGAAAGGGGCATCCGAGAACTTTTATGGGTGATGGAAATATCCATAGTAGCGTGGCGGTTAACCTGGCGAATATGTTTTATCAAAACTCATCAGCCTGCATAACTAAAATAGTGTATATAAATGATACCTCAATAATGTGAGTTTTTAAAAGATACTCTGGAACCAGCTTGACTGGTAGCCCACAGATTTAATTTAGGACAGTGGTAGCACCACAAACACATAACTGTAATTGACTGTAAACACTGAATAAATACAAATCTATGGCTCTATAGTTATACTGGGGGAAAGGATACGGGAGAGGAAACTATTTTTCCATCATTGGAAATGGCTATTGCACCAAGCTCTTACTGTGAAAATTGACTATTAAAGGCGAAATCCCATCGACCCCCATCTTTTTCAAAAAGATAAGTGTGGATTCTGCTTCCATAAAGAATGACAGTCTTAGAAACCCCAGGAGCACTTCGCCCCTGTCCTTTCGGATTACTGGCAGTGAGTTCAGTTGGTTTGGTGCTTCATCCAGGACCTAGTGATCACCTGTTAGTTAGGCAGCTAACTTCAAGGCCAGCAGTTCCAAACTACAAGCCACTCCGGAGAAGAGATGTGACTTCCTACTCCAGTAAGGCCTGTCAGGCTCAGAACCCCAGCAAGGAAGTTCTACCCTGTCCTAGAGGGCTGCTTTGCATTGGAATTGACGCAATGGCACTGCGTTTGGAGTTTCTGGTGGTTCATCCCCAGTGGCTGAGAACAAAACTAATGAGATGCCAGCTGATACAGTAGAACTAATGATCTAGTGGAGTGACAACAACACAGAATGGAAGCCACCACAGGCTTGGAAGTAAAGGTCCCTCGCCAATTTCCGACTGTTGGAAGAACTCAAAGATGGCACAGTTAGCTGGGGTCTAGAAGGTGATGAAGACATGACAATTTCAAGATGGACAGGGATGATAATTGGACCTCCAAAGCAAGCTGCCAAGCTACCGCTATCCATGTCAATGTCTTAAAATACACGGTGCCTTCTCTAAATACATATATATTAGCTTTACCGGAGAAAATCTCACCAATGGTATATTTTCTGAAAAGTGGCTATTCTCTTTGGACCAGTTTCAGTTTATACATATGAATTTCCTCTGATGCTATTTAATCTCTCTCTAAATGACAATTTACAAAAACCTGATATACAGCCTTAAAATAGAATGTGGACCTAAATACCCAGAAGCACCCCTTTGTACAATTTGTAACAAAAATTAATATGAATATAGTTAATAGTTCTAATGGAGTGGTAGACCCAAGAGCCATATCAGTGCTAGCAAAATGGAAGAATTCCTACAGCAGCAAAGTTACCCTGAAAGAGCTCAGCGCCTAATGATGTCTAAAGAAAACCTAAAATTCCCTCAGCCACCCGAAGACAGAGTTACAACAATTAATCACCAAGAAAAACCACAGGCTTTTTGATTTAAGCAATCTTCCTTCGATTCAATGTAAGCAGGCATCATTTTCCACAGTAGTATATTTTTTAGATACATCTTGTAGACCTCAAAGTACTGGACAGGAAGTTCCCATTCAAGGGCAAGTTATCTTAAAATGCTACATGATATTAATGCCTTGCCCATTTGAAATATATAAGTTGTGGTACAACAACAAAATTAATGATATAGTTAGAAAATTACTGTTAGGCAGCCTTCCATGAAATAATTGATTTAGGGGGGGAGCGGGGAGGGAGGGGGAAAATGAGGACCTAATGTTGGGGGTTTAAGTGGAGAGAAAATGTTTTGAGAAATGATGTACAAATGCGCTTTACACAATAGATGTGTGTGTGGATTGCGATAACAGTTGTATGAGCCCCTAATAAAATGTTAAAAAAAAAGAAAGAAGTAATTGATTTAGGCAAGGATTGTCAATGGATGATAGTTTAGGTGAAAAGTGGTTGGGAACTAGAATATCCAAGAGACCTCCAAGTACCACCCCCAGGCTACTTTCTGTGTTTAATTGTAAAGAGGAAAGCACATCTTTATAGTGGAGTCATCTAGCGGCTACCTTCTAAACCAAAGGCCTGCACAGCAGAATCTGTAAAGAGGAGCCCTGGATGACCCAACAAGCAAGGTAAACACTGGCTTACTTGTGTACTGATCTGTAGTGAACAACGTCACCACTTTTCCCCATGTCAGAAATTCTCCTCCAGGTATGGTGAGCATCTGTTTGTGCATACTCAACAATACCTTCTTACAGAAGCAAAACCTCTTTTCAGATCGACAATCCCTGATAGGCATGGAGTACCTAGTAAACCAAGATTTTAGTAATCCACTTCTCCCTGGTGGGCAATCATTAAACACTCAGCTCCTAACTGAAAGGTCAGCAGTTCAAACCCACCAGCTGCTCAGAGGGAGAAAAGACTCAGATTTACTCCCATAAAGAAATTACAGTCATATACCCACTGAACTCTAGCCTCAATCCAAGAACAGATGTGATAGCATGGCCCTGCTCGATACTGCCCTTCATGAAATGATCGCTGAAGATAAGGGTGCTACAGCAAAATGTGAAGAAAGTAGATGGTACCCGGCTACCAATCAGAATAGTGTCTGGGATCTTCAAGGCTTGTATTCAAACAAGCAGTCATCTAAGTGAGGAATCAACTAAGTTCACATGGAGGATGCACACCGGCTTATACAATCCAAAGTTGACAATTACAAAACTTGAATGTGGTGAGGAGAAAGGCATCAGAGCAAGACGAACACCCCATTGTGGAGGGCTTAGTGGGGGACGGTGGAGCCAGACACCCATCTGAGAGTATCTACCCTGACTGAGCCACTGGCAGAGTCCCCACGAAATTCTTGTAGGTGTGAGTATTTCTTCACTGGCCTTCTAAGTATTCACAGTGGCCTTTTCTTTCTTACCCCCTATTTGTATTTTTAGCTCTGTATTAGTTTATCCTTTCCACTTTATTATTTTTTCTGTTTCTGTTGGGTTTTCCAGTTTGCGAAGCACAGAAGGAGTAGAGGCATAGAGATAAGAACCGATGCAAGGGTTTGTGGGGGATGGCGTGGGGTGAGGGAGCACTCTCTAGAACTAATGATTACACAACTTAGTTTAAAGGGATTGAACCATGTGGGGAGGGGATGCTCTAAAACTGATTGTGGTAATGATTGTACACTCGCTGCCATGATTGAACTATTGTGTGATATGTGGATTCAATGCCAATAAAGTTGTTATGTATATATAGAGAGATACTTATTGATACGGGGAGTTCTCCAATATAACTCAACTGGTAAAATAAAAACAGCAATGTGAAAAAAAAGAATTAAAGTCTTAGAAACCGTACATGGCAGCTGATTCAAATGGACTCTCCAGCTTCCCTAAAGCTTCACAAAACAACCACGTGCTGTCAAGTCAACTCTGACTCATAACAACCCTGTAGAACTGCCCCCTAGAGGGTTTCCAAGGCTGTCCATCTTTACGGACGGACGCCAACAGCCACATCGTCCTCCTGTGGGACAGCTGGTAGGTTTTCGCCGTGTTCTGTTAGCAGATGAGCACTTAGCCACTTTACCACCTCTGGGTTCCTTTATAAAGATGACAGCCTTTGGGAGCCTTATCAAGCAGCCTCTACCCTGTGGTGGCATTGTCCTTGAAATTGACTTGGTAGTTTATGGGTTTAACTGTGGGTTTAATAGTAGGACAGGTGTCCCAGGTGTGTACATGGTTAATCCATGTGGCTGCTAACTTTTGGAATTTCAAGTCTACCCAGAGGTGCCTTGAAGAAAGATTTGGTGATATACTTCCCCCCAAAATCAGCCATTGAAACCATGAATGGAGAATGGGAGAGCAAAAGGGAGCCAATATCAAGGAATCCAGCAAGGAAAAAAAATGTTTGTATTCACTCCCAATTTTTTAAAATTACTTTGTTTCTTAATATAATTTATTATTGAGGGAGAAACTGTATAATAAAATAACTACAGTAAAAAGAAAAGAAAACATGAGGGAGCACAATTCTACTCTGACATGAGTCCTAGGTGATTGGGAACAACTGGGTTGAACCTGAGCTCTGGTAGCACTGCAGGTAAGTGTTGGACTGCCAACCGCAAGGTAGCCAGTTAGAAATCACCAGCCACTCTGCAGGAGAAAGATGAGGCTTTCTGCTCTCAGAAAGATTGATGGTCTCAGAAGCCCACAGGGACAGCTCTCTTCTGTTCTCTAGGGTTGCTGTGAGTTGGAATCAGCTCAATAGCAGGGTGAGGTGGAGGAGTTCATTGTTTGTTTACAAAATAGAGGGGGAAGGGAGAATAGTAGTGTCACTCTGATGTTACTGGCTATTCAGGTGCCCAATGCAGGACCCATACATAATCTTACCACAAAAACTGCATTAAAAATGTGCTGAAAAACTCAGCTTATGCACACGGCTTATATGTCAGAATCAACTTTCAACAGAGTTGTCAGAACAGAACCCTATCCTGTCCTAAAGCAAGCAAGAAAGTAAAACATTTATTGAGCACCTGAGTTAGGCCTCAACATCAATCTTTAAGCAGCTTCAAGTTACTGTTTCAGATAAGGATGATGAAAGTTACTTATCTTTATGAGAACTGAACGTTTGTGGGGAAACTCTTGTTATCTTTCAGTTTTAGTTCCCCACACACTCACTCATATTACTGTATCACATAGTGCATATGACTGAGTTAGACTGATGTTACATAAATTAGCCACTTCTTTCCCAAAACCTGTAGCCCATGATTTCACCTATAACCTGTATTCCTTTGGTTTAACAATCACTTAATAAAATGCTGAGAAGAAGCAAGCCAGAAAAGGAAAAGAAAAAATGGCATTTGGTGTGAGTCAGACTCTAATCATGTGGCACCCGCAAAGTCCAGGGTACTTGATGGTGGCCAGAATTGTTGGTTGAAGAGGATAGAGGTTCAAGGACATTCTCATGATTCTGATCCTGCACACACCACGCTGGCTCATGAGCCAGTACTTGGCTCAGCCCAGTCTTTCTGGCTGGGATGCTCTCCCACTCTGCCTTGCCAAGTTAACTCCTGCTCATCTCCTGCAGCTAGCTTAAGAGACATTGTTTCCTTAGTTTACTATCAGGCTAGCGCTGAAATGTGTGACCTCACTGACATGGGTGCTAACCAAACTTTCCAGACTAATTTTCTAATGTGGCGGGTTAATACGCACCCATTGATGCTCCAGTCTAATGGTCCAGGTCTCTCTGTTTTACGTTCAAACTGTCTTTCATTAACATTGCAGCCCACTGTGTCCAGTCATTCCAATGCAACTAGCATTTAGATTTCTCTAGAACCATAATTAGAAGGAATTATGTTGACTCTTCATTTTCTTTGCAGACTACAGAAGAATTCCAATGGAACCTGTCTTAGCGTATGAAGAAGATTCCAAATCTCAAGTATAACTTAAGGAGATCGTTTAAGTCTTAAACAGGACAATGACAAAGAGATCACCCGAAAGGGAAATCATCGGCCCAAGGCCATAGGATTCACAGAAAACCAGCCCCTTGACTAAGACATCGGAGTGCAAGGGAAACTGTCCCAACATCATGACTGATGGCAGATCAATGCCTCACAGGTGCAGGTGGGACTGCAGAAGTGGGACTGGGACCATGATTAAGGCACATCCTTTCTGCTGAAAAAGCTTACAAGATTGGTTCGGGGTCAAGGCAGTCAGGGTATGACTCATGGGGTCAAGGCAGTCAGGGTATGACTCATGGGGTCAAGGCAGTCAGGGTATGACTCATGGGGTCAAGGCAGTCAGGGTATGACTCATGGACTCTTTGACCCTAGTATCCCAATTTCCTTCCAGAACAGACCTAGGCAAGCCCTTGAGGGGGACACTGCCCTGCCTGCACTTGCTAGGGGAGTGATGGCAATTCACCTGCAAACAGACTAGACTGCTGGATGGTAACGCTTTTCACATTGCTGGTCAACGATCCAAAAGAATTCCATGGAGGTTGAAACCATGTGGAGACACAAAATGGATTTAGGACTTCCCTGTAAACTGTAGCCTTCTACAAACCTAGTGCTCAGGATTTAAGCTCTGATACAACTGTTACCATTAATAAGAGGTCATGCCACATATTAATAATTTCAAAGAGTATCAGACTAATCCCAAGAGGTTGGAGAGTAAAGATGTCCCAAATGTTCAGGATGCTATTCTCCATTTCTTCCCAACTTCTCCCTTGAGTATATTGCCCCTTGTCCTTGGGTTCTGTGACTCGCTGCAATGTCCCACAGAAACTCGTGAAACTTTAAGGAAGTGTCTCACATGGCTGTTGGTGCTCTGCTTATTCCCAAATATGAAGGTCAGCAGAGGTGAACTAAATGCAGGGTCCAGAGCCTGAAGCTAAAAGTGCCCCAAAGTCACAGCAAATCTTCTACCACAGCTCAGTCAGAAAGCAGAAGTGCAGCTTTTAAAGTGATGCGGAACAGACCTGGATCCCTCAGCATTATACCCCATCCAAGGAATACAAAGTGTGGTGTCTTGAGCCCACCCTTTTTAGTAAATCTTAAAGAGGCCCCCAAAAAACAAAGGGAGTGACTTGGTTCACACCTGACTAAAGTCAGGTCTTAATGCCACCCTAATCCTGTCCTTTAGTACAGACTGCCTTCCAAAATGGGATTATAGCAATAGGCATAGAGTCCAAATTATATCACATAAGGAATTATGGTTATAAGAGTCATTAATTGAATACAGTTTACCCTGGAGCAGCAGAGCCAATTCACTATTTCTACATTAGGAACAAATATATTAAAAAATATATATATATATGTATATATATATATATATATATATATATATATATTTTTCCTTTTAGAAGGTGTAACTAGTAGTAAGACCAACAGTGCAGGCTGTCCTAATGGTGCCTCCATTTTGAAATTAGAATACAGAGAGGATATATACTTTTTACTTTGGAATTCACACCCTGGGGAGTGGGGGAATTATGTACAAATATTTTACATTAACTCCGATGTCAGGATGTCCATGGGAAACAAGTGTTGACCAGAAGCCAGCAAACAGAACATCAAGATTCTTATGTCTCAGGATGTCTTTAACTAATCAGCAGGATCTAACGTTTTTGGTCATAAACAGACATAAGAGAAAATTCTGTTACCTGGCCCTTCCAGGTGACATCGCAAGCACTGAACCAGTTTGCCTCTGAGCAATGTAGGGACTTCCTCAAAATCCACAGAGACAGAATTACACAAAGTTCTGTGGATTACACAGCTGAAAACAGTGTACCATAGACATGCTTACCTTGTCTGACGCCGAGACTTTCAACTGTGTGGCTCATAAGGAAAGTATAGGAACTTCAGAACACATGCTTGTGCTCATGTAGAACCCGCACATAGTTCACGAGGCAGTCGTTGCAGCAGAACATGGGGGTACTGGTTGGTGTGTGTCAAGATGTGCTACCGGTGTACCCTTTCACCAGACATAGTCAATATGTGTGCTCAACACATAATCTGAGAAGTTGGGTCACATGAAGAAGAATGTGACATCAGGATTGGAGGAAGGCTCACTGACAATTTGCCAGTTGTGCTTGTGGCAGAAACTTGCTTACTGAAAGCAACGATGACATGAACCACTTACTGATGAACATCAAAACTACCCAAAAATATGAGCTGGTACCAAGCGCTCAAGTAGAAAGCAAATGTTTTGAGAATGATGCTGGCAACAAATGTACAAATGGGGGGAACCGATGACAAGGACCTACATGTGACCTCCTCCCTGGGGGACAGACAACAGAAAAGTGGGTGAAGGGAGATGTCAGACAGGGCAAGATATGACAAAATAATACTTTACAAATTATTGAGGGTTCATGAGGGAGTGGGGAGGGAAGGGGGAGGGGAAAAATGAGGACCTAATGCTGGGGGCTTAAGTGGAGAGGAAATGTTTTGAGAATGATGAGGGCAATGAATGTACAAATGCGCTTTACACAATTGATGTGTGTATGGATTGTGATAAGAGTTGTATGAGCCCCTAATAAAACGATTAAAAAAACGTACAAATGTGCTAGACACACTGGATGTATGTACGGATTGTGATAAGAGGTGTACAAGCCCCCAATAAAATGATTTTTTCAAAAAGATAAAAAAGTACATCCTTCAGTATGGATAGGATAGATTAGCGACCCAAACCAAACTCAGCGCCATCAAGTGGGTTCTGACTCACAGCGACCCGATAGGACAGAGTAGAACTGCCCCTGTGGGTTTTTGAAACGATTATTTTTTTGTTGTTGGCCAATGAAATTGACCATTTAATTGTCTCTGGGTGCTCCCACGACAAGGATTGTGGGACCTTTGGCAGAGCCCTGGGTGCTGGTACCTGTCAGCCAGTACTGGGCAGGGTGGCCATCTTGGTCCTGGCTGGGGTAGCCAGCCAGCCTTTGAGTGGAGAAGAGGGGCTACAGTTAGTGGGAAGGAGGGGCCTGGGCTGGGGGAAGGGGTGCCAAAGTTAGAAGGTTAGGAATGATGGAATTGGTCACTAGGTCTTTTACAGCAGCAGGGGCTGGGCGATATGCTGGAGTTGAAGGCGGGGACTGTGGTGGGCTTGGCTCAGGCCAGCTTCAGGAAATCCTGCAATGTGTTCTGCTCTACAGCCTCCATGATGCGTTTCAATGATGGTGCTGGGGGAAAACATTGAATGTACCACGGACTACCAGAATGAACAAATCCGTTGTGGTAGTTACATAATCTGTTGTCAATTTGAGATTTAAGAGGGAAGGGGAAGAGTCTCCAGGGGTCCTCAAACTGGCCTGCGGGCCACATGCGACCCGCTGTTATCCGGCCCACTGGGTGTTTTTGCCGTATTTGTTTTTTTTTAACTTCAAAATAGATATATGCAGTGTGCATACGAATTGGTTCATCGTTTTTGTTTTTTTTTAAATTATAGTCCGGCCCTCCAACGGGTCTGAGGGACAGTGAACTGGCCCCCTGCTTAAAAAGTTTGAGGACCCCTGGATCAGGTCGCAGCTTGATGACCTCATTTGGAGGTGCCACAGAGATAGATCACTCACTGGAGATGGGACACAGGCATACTCCCTGGGAGACATTCCAGCTGACAAGACACATGGGGCTATGCTAGTGCCCTGGCTGGAGGAGTGGTTGCAACCACAGGCTTGATGTCATGACCCCTGCCAGTGCTGAGATGCTTACACCCACTGGCCTGTGATCTTCCTGCATTCGGTGTCACTGCATGTGTTTCGTGAATCTGAAGAGGAATTTATAGATTGGTAGTGGACATATGGACTAATATGGGACTTATGGACTTGATCTGTACTGGGCTTGGATGTTTTCTCAATATACAATTGCTCTTTTATATATAACACTTTCTTATATACATTATGAGTGTCTATGAATTTCATTTTTCTAGTCAACCCTGACTAATACATCTGTCTTGGAAGAAATGCAGCCAGAATGCTCCTGAGAAGGGAGGAAGGCTAGACTTTGCCTGAGGTACTTTAGACATTTTCTCAGAAGGACCAATCCCCTGAGAAAGACATCATGCTTGGTAAAGTGCAAAGGAGGAAGACCCTCAATGAGTTGAAATGACACCGTGGTTGCAACAACAGGCTCAACATAACAACTGCATAATGGTGAGGGTGGGCAGAGGAAGGACGGGCGGTGTTTTGTTCTGTTAAACGCAGGCTCAGCTCGCTGTGAGTTGGCACTGAATTCATAGCCCCTAACAAGTCACGTGACAACTGAAAGTGCCTGTATTGATTTGTTTTCAGAAGCTGTTCTGGCAACGTACAACAAGCCCTTTCTCAATACACACCTGGGAGACTTTCACTTCTAGGGAAAGAAGAGTTCACATACTTTTCTAGTCTTCTCACAGTACAACCACAACCGCAGGACAGTACCCACATGTGTAGAACAAGTATGAGAAGACTGAGAGAAGACCCCCAACGGGGGACTTTCCAACGGAGATCCAACATGATGGGGATCCAGCATCGTGAGGGCCTAGCAAGGTGGTGGGTTCTCTGGCTTTCCTTTTGCCTCAACAATCTTCGAAACCACGAGGAGTCAACTAAGTCCATATGGAAGAAGCACACCAGCTTGTGTGATCCAAAGACGACAACAACAACATTCAAATAAGACAGAGGGAAACGTATCAGAGCCAAAATTGGGGACACCCAATTTGTAGAAGGCTTTGAAGGACGGTGGGAGCTCAAAGCCCATCTGCAGAGTAGCCTGATGGAGCTGCAGGCAGATCCCCATGAGATTTTTCTAAGTGCAAGTATTTCTTGTTCCATGACAAAAATGTCTTTCCTGGCCTTCTAAATGTTCACTGTGGTCTTGTCTTTCTTACCCACTATTTTTATTTTTATCTCTTTATTATTATTATTTTATCCTTACCACTTCATTTATTTATTCTGTTTCTGTTGGGTTTTCCCAGCACAGGAGTAAAGGTTTGTTGGGGAGGTAGGGGTGAGGAGTGAGAGAGGGAGGGTGAGGGGGGTGAGGGCGTAAACAATGTTATGTGGGAGAGGGGAAGGAGCACTCTGGAACTGATGGGGATTACACAACTCATTTAAAAAGTGATATGACCATGATGGAGGGGAGGGGGAGGGGGGGGAGAAAAAGTTCTTAAATTGATGGTGGCAATGATTGTACATGGTAACACAACTGAATCGTGTGATATGTAGATTACATGCTAATGAAACGGATGAAAGATATCTCGGAAACCACCACAGCAGGAGCAGACCGAAAGACAAAACAGAACCAAACCCACCAACTCCCACCAGAGCCTGCGCCTTTTAGTCAGAGCTTCCGGGAAGAACAGCCTAGCTAGCCTGATGGAAACCCGGCGCACACTATGTGCCAGCCAAACACCCAGAAAACTCGAGGCCTTCCCCTTCCGCGTGAGCCAAGTCTTCTGAGGAAAGTACCTGTTTGCCCGTGGTGCTGCTCAAGGGGGGGCACCAGGGTGAGGTTACCACACACACACACACACACACCAACCACACCCCCAACCACCACCACCCCCCACCCCGCCTGAGTCATTTGGCCCACATTTTCAACAAATGGATAAACAGGAAGGAAGTGCTCTGTAGGACTCAGGAAACAAGCACCCCCTGGTGATAAAACAAGCAAAAGTCTAAAGTGCACCCTTCTGGGCCCGCTGACGCCAAGCGTGCTCATTGCCCTCAGAACATGCCACCCACCCCTGGTCTGATGAGAGACCTCCTGGAGAGAAGGGACCATCAGCAGAAGGGATTGGTGAGGCTCAAGTGGAATGTGCTGTCTGTTCTTCATCAAAGAAATGGGGGCAATCACGTGACATGCATCCCCTAGAAATTCAGTTGTTTTCTCTTCCTTTCTGGGTGTTGACAGGCTCCTAAGCTCCCCAAAGGCTCGAGGGAAGCCCCTTTCTGGTGTCTTCCAGGTCCTGGTAACTCAGGTGCTCCTTCACCTGGTTTTCTTCTTTGTGAGCGTGACTCCTGTGGTCCCTCTCTCTCACAGGACCCCAGTCAGGTTGGATCAGGACCCACCTTACTCTGGATGATCACATGTTAAACTCATGGATAACATCTTCAGTTTCCAAACTGAATCATATTTACATGGTCATTTGGCTTGAGTTAGGACTTCAACACACTCATTTGGGGAGGGGGAAACACTTATCTTTCTAATAGTCCTTGGGGTAGGACTTGGGCCCAGCTGAGAACTCCTAACCTAAGGTAATCACGTTGTTGTCATCATAAATAGGTGCCTTCCAGTCAGTTTCCACTCATAGCGACCTTGTGTACAACAAAACAAATACTGCCAGTCCTGCGCCATCCTCAGAATTGTTTGCTTGAACCCACTGTTGCAGCCACTGAGTCAATCCATCTTGTTGGGGACGTCCTCTTTTTTTGCTGACCCTCTATTTTAGCAAGCGTGATGTCTTTCTCCAGGGACTGGTCCCTCCTGATGACAGGTTCAGGGTCCATGAGGCAATCATAAATTTCTATACCATAGAGTGGTGCCGAGTCTTGCAGGCAGAGTTGGCCAGCTGACTGGTTCTGGCCAGAGGAAGTCTTGTGGAGCTTCTGAAGAAAGTCTTCCTTGTGGACCGAGAAGGGGCCATTTGCTCCTCCCACCCTTCTCATCTCCTGAGAGGCGGAGAGAGGCTGTGATGTCTGTACTGACAGCACCTGTCCTCTGACCATGAGGTAGCCCCGGGAAGCAGACGTCCACCTGCTGAGCAAGGCAGAGAAGGATAGGATGGAAGGTAAATTTTCAGCAAAAATAAACAGATTGCCCGCCAAGGAATCCCCAAACTGTGGTCATTGCTGCTGTCTTGATGCTGACTCAGTGTTCTCAAGTGTTGCAGAGTAGAACAGTACTCCACGGGGTTTTGATGCTGTGACCTTTCAGAAACAATCACCAGGTCTTTCCTCTTAGGGCCATGTGGATGAATTCAAACCATCAACCTTTTGGTGACTAGCCAAGTGCTGAAGCATTTGCACAGCCCCCCCACTGCCATCAGGTTGATGCTGACTCACAGTGACCCTAGAGGACAGAGTAGAACTGCCCCATAGTTTCCAAGGATGTAATCCTTTTTTTTAAAAAATACTTTTATTGGGGGCTCTGACATCTCTTATCACAATCCATACATTCCTCCAGTGTGTCAAGCACATTTGCACATATGCCGCCATCACCATTTTCAAAGCATTCTCTTCCCACTTGAGCCCCTGATACCAGCTCCCCATTTCTTCCTCCTATATCCCCCCCGCCCCTGCCGCTCACCCTCCCTCACGAACCCTTGATAAGTTATAGATTATTACTTCCATGCGTTACATCATCCTCCATCGCCCTTCACACACTTTTTCATTTTTCGTCCCCCTGGGAGGGGGTTATATGTTGATCCTTGGGATCAGTTCCCCTTTCTCCCCCTTCCCTCCCCTAATACTCCTGGTATCTCTACTCTGCTTGTTGGCCCTGAGGGGCTTATCCATATTGGATTCCCTGTGTTGTGGCTCTTATCTGTAGCAGTGTGCATGCTCTGGTCTAATCTGATTTGTAAGGTAGAATTGAGGTCATGATAGTGGGGGTAAGGAAGCACCAAAGAACTAGAGGAAAGTTGTGTGTTTCATTGGTGCTATACTGCACCGTGACTGGCTCATATCTTCCCTGTGACCCCCCTGTGAGGGGATTTGTCCAATTGTCTACAGATGGGCATTGGGTCTCCACTTCATGTCCTCCCTCATTCACATTGGTTATGGTTTTATTCTGGGTCTTAGATGCCTAATACCTGATCCCATTGACACCCCATGGTCACACAGGCAGGTGTGCTTCTTCCATGTGGGCTTTGTTGCTTCTAAGTTAGATGGCCGCTTGTTTATCTTCAAGCCGTTAAGACCCCAGACACTATATCTTTTAATAGCCAGGCATCATCAGCTTTCTTCACCACACTTGCTTATGTACCCATTTTGTCTTCAGCAATCATGTTGGGAAGGTGAGCATCACAGAATGCTGGATTGTTAGAACAAAGTGTTCTTGTGTTAAAGGAGTACTTGAGTTGACTCCCGATGTCCATCAGCAACCTTAATTCTTAACATATAGATATGAGTACATAGTTCTATTCTCCTCTCATTATATATATTTACATATGTACATACCTATATTTAGGCCTCTATAAATGTCCTTTGCCTCCTGGTTCTTTCCTCTATTTCCTTTTTATTTCTCTCTTGTCCCACCATCATGTTCAGCCTTCATTTAGGTTTAGTAATTCCTCGCTGCTACATTGCTCTCCCTGCTGTTCGGCTGCATGCCCTCAGTGCCTCGCCCCAGCGTGATGGGGCCAGACCGTGCACTACTCCCGCACTGTGTCTCCAGTGCTGTTCCCCGCAGCACCATGGTTCAGTGAGGGATGCCGTGTCCCATGGTGGGGCCAGCCCTACAATCCTCCTAGTGCGTTATCTGCTGCAAGCAGGAACATCGTCCTTGGGGCTTGGTAGGCCAGGAGGGCCAGATGTCCTCTCCTCCCTCTCCATCCCTTTGCATTTCTCCCATGTGCTCTAATCCGACGTGCTCCTCTCCCCAAGCTGTAGCCCCAGTGCTGTCCTCTGAAGTGCATTCTTCTGATGGGGTGGTGGTGGTGGTGTGTGTGTGTGTCCACATAGTTGAGATTGGGGCCAGCCCCACAGACCTCTCCATTGGTTCCCTGGTACATGCCAGTATGTTGTATTCACGCCTTGGTGCATCGGGTTGAAGCCTGGTCTCTCTCTCCTTCTCCTGTGGAGATATAAACAATACCCTCCCCTTGGATGGATTAGTGCCCTGCTCTCCCCCTACCCATGTCTTTTTTCTCTTTCTTTCCCCCTTTGATTTAGTTGGCTGCTGTAGGTATCCCTGGATTGGGTTTGGCCCCTGCCATAGTTGCTGGATCTCACCCCAGGGATGTATGTATATAGTATAGTAGCTTTTCCCCTGTGCCCTGTTTTTTTGGTTTCTTTAAGCTTATTTCAGTGGACTCATGTTGTACTTGTCCTTAGGATGTCATTCTTTTTTTTTTTAGTTACATATTTCCTTTCCTCACATTAAAAAAACTTAAATCATTTTATTGGGGGCTTGAACAACTCTTATCACAATCCATATATTCATCTATTGTGTTAAGCATATTTGTACATTTGTTGCCCTCATTATTCTCAAAACATTTGCTTTCCACTTGAGCCTTTGGTATCAGCTCCTCATTTTTTGCCCTCCCTCCCCGTTCCCCCTATCCTCATGAACCCTTGATCATTTATAAACTATTATTATTCTGTCATATCTTACACTGTCCGATGTCTCATTTATAAATTATTATTCTTTTGTCATATCTTACACTGTCCGATGTCTCCCTTCACCTACTTTTCTGTTGTCCATCGCCCAGGGAGGAGGTTATATGTAGATCCCTGTAATTGGTTTCCCCTTTCTACCTTGCCCCACGCACCTTAGTTGCCTGACTGTGCGACTTCTATTTGTTTCTGCGAATGCAGAGGGACATGAAAGGACAGTGTCTTGACACAGAAAAAAATGAGGGAGGTACTGTCAGCCATCCAAAGGACCTGCCTCCCCACAGCCAAATGGGTCCAAGAGGTGGTTGTGCAATTGAGGAGTAAATTAAAGGGACATCAGACAAGATAAAGCACGCAAGGGCTCACCTCCTCAGTCATGACATCAGGAGCCAGGTCCAAGCAGAGAGAGAGAGAGAGAGAGAGAAATGTAATCTCATGATCTTTTTTTTTTTCCTCATGATCTTATATAATCTTGGGCACACAGGTCACGGCAAGCATATACGTAACAGGAAAGGGTTGTACAAGAGGTATAGATGTAACATGAGGGGGACAAGCCAGGGGGTATACATGCAATAGGAGGGAGAGGCACTAGAGGCATACATATGACAGGAAGGCACAAAGGTAGCTCTAGAGTCAGGATGGCAGCCTAGCCTTGGTCGGCAGAGTTGGCTTGACTTTAGGTGTCTTTGAGCTCTCCTTCAGGGGACCAATCCATTATCCTTATCAGAAGGGTGTGGGTCCTACTTAGGGTGGGACAGACAATAGGGTCTGATTGCTTAGAGGGCTGACAATCTTTAAGCAGTTGACCTTCAAGAATATATAGTAGCAGCCATGTGCTTGCAAGCAGCATCTTAACATTGGCATTATTACGGGGGTGGGGTGCTGGAGCCCGCCGGCAAAGCAACGGGGACTCGATTGAGGGGGTGAGGACTTAGAAAAGATAGACACCAAAAAACTGGGGTCAGGAGAACTGCAATTCAAGACTGCAGCCCCGAGTTTATTTTCCAGCAAGCTTTTATACCCTGTTAAGCGGGAATGTATTAGTCCTCAAAATAGCGCCCCCATCCTTGTTCTTGTTTGTCAGGCAAATATTTCTCCCAAGGCTAAGCACCTGATGTTTTCAATAACATTAAAGCACAAAGGTCAATCTGACCGTGAGAGAGACAATCTGACCGTGAGAGAGCTGTGTCTGCACGTCCCCATTTGAACGACCAGACCTCTGCTTTCAGAGCAGCTCCCAACAGTGGGGCATCGTGGGGAGTAAACTTTTACTTAGGAGAATGTGAGTGGGACGCATCTCCAACCCACAAATGTGAAGGTTTCCTCCATGGGAGGCTTGGCCTCCCACACTCCTTAACGAATGAATATTGAGAGTTTATCCGCATACACTCTCTTCTGAGTTCTGTTTCCCACAATAGGTGATTTTGAAAAATGTTTCCAAATGGAATTGTTAGATCTCTCGGGGGAAAGATAGACCTTGGTCCTTGGCTCCGCAAGAGAAAGAATTCATGCCGAAGCCTGGTTTGTGATTCAAGTGGGTTTTCAGAGAATAATAGCAGCGTCAGGTTCTACAGTAAATGGAACACAAGCCAGACAGAGTCCGCGGCACAGTTGCGGGACTGCAGCCTGGCCGCTCTGGACAGCAGGCCTTCTGTGCTACATATTGTGTAGCAGCCGCTGGGAAAGAGAGTCCAGAGCAAAAGCTCTGGCTTTTCAGGGGCCCAGTTGGAAGGTGAGGTCGACAATACTGGTCGACCCTATTGGCTGAATCAAGTTCACCTGGCTCAGATGGGCCTATCCAGGTGTAACGCCCACCTAGGTGTACCACCTCTTCAAAGCCAAAAGTTCGAACCTCTGAGCATGCATAATCGACGCCCCAGTCCCAATCTAGCTACCTAACAGAATCACAAATGTGACAAATAAATATAATGGGGAGTACTTTGAAGGTGATAAGGTTGTTTTGTTAAAAAAAAAAAACAACTAAAAACTTTGGGGGGGAAATTTCATTCTGGGGGGACCCCCATGCACACTTTAAAAAAAAAATAGTATGGTTCAAATTTTATTTTATTTTTTAAAATCATTTTATTAGGGGCTCATACAACTCTTATCACAATCCATACACACATTAACTGTGCAAAGTGCATTTGTACATACATTGCCCTCATCATTCTCAAAACCTTTCCTCTCCACTTAAGCTCCCGGCATTAGGTCCTCATTTTTCCCCTCCCTCCCTGCTCCCCCCTCCCTCATGAGCCCTTGATAATTTATAAATTG
>NW_022107431.1:8286134-8313018 GCF_000313985.2 Echinops telfairi
TGATCACACAGGCTGATATGTTCTTCCATGTGGGCTTTGTTGCTTCTGAGCTAGATGGCCACTTGTTTACCTTCAAGCTTTTAAGACCCCAGAGTGTTAACGAGCTAAGATGTCACACTGAGGACTTAGGGACACCTGACCCAAACATGATCTTTTCAGTGGCCTCAGACGCATGTGAAAGTTGGACAGAGAATAAGAAAGATCGCAGAAGAATTGGTGCATTTGAATTACGGTGTTAAAGAACATCAAAAGTCCCCCGGGTGCCCAAAAGAACAAAGAAATCTGTCTCAGAAGAAGTGCACCCCAATTGATGTGTGTATGGATTGGGATAACAGTTGTATGAGTCCCTAATAAAATGTTAAAAAAAAAGAAGTGCACCCAGCATGCTCATTAGAAGTAAAGATGGCGATACTTCAATCCCCACACTTGGGACATGTTAGTAGAAAACTTCCAATGAGATGGATTGACACAATGGCTGCAGCAATGGGCTCAAACCTAACCAAGAGTTGAGGCTGGCTCAGGACTGGGCAGTGCTCAGTGTTTCCTTCTGTTGTGTAGAGGGTTGCTATGAGCTAGAGATCATGGGAAGTCACCTAACAACAACACTACAACAACAAGAACAAGCTTCATTGATTTTGCTTCTCAAGAAAACCCAAGCTTGGTTTGACATTTTTGTAGTAGTGTGACATTATGACAGCGATTTTCAGCGAGTGCTGGTTTGGTCCCCCCGTGGACATTTGACAATGTCTGGAGATGCTTGTTTGTCTGAACAGGCTTCCTTTAACAGTTCCCAAATTGGCCCATGACAATGTTCCATTTTTCACATAGTGTCAGCATTCCCATTCGGACAACCATTCTGGTTTTCCCCCTTTCAGTACGCCGGTGTCCTCCCTGTTGCCTACTCCTCTTTGCTTGGACTCAGTGTTTACTCTTTGCACTCAGATGATGCTTTAGGACAGCAGCACCATGATGGGGAATGCCCTTGACTTTGTGTCACTCTGCTTCCTGTTTAATGTTAGACAGGGTTCTCTAGAGAAACACAACCAGGACACTAATAATTTTATATATATTTATATAGATCGATAGATAACATAACAAATAAACAATCTATAAACCAGTACAATGGCTCAGTGCAACTCACTCCTGTGAGACAGCTGTGAGACACTGGCAGTCCTTCAAGTCTTGAGGGCCACTGGGTAGTCCTCTGTAGAGCAATTCAGGCTATCCGGCCACAGGCAGCAAATAACAATGCAGGTCACCAACAGTCAGCCAGATGACAGGATCCGACAGTCCCCAGCTCAAGAGATGTAAATTCCAATAGTGTGGTGAAGCAGGTCTTGAAGGAACCTCAAATTACAGTGACACAGTCCACGGGTTACGTGTCCCCCGGGTAGTGTATCTTGCAAATGGAGGCACAGAACAAGCTAAGGCAGCCACACACTGGTCTAATCAAAGAGCAAGAGACAAGAGAGGCTCGGCTCGCTGAGCCATTTATCGCTCTGCCCTTCAATTAATCCCACATGTGTTCATTGGCCATGTTGGCACAATAAACCTTAACTATCTCAAAAGGTCATCTCAGCGGATAGTTTTGCTTCAAGATTTAAAGAGTGTCTTAGGGCAACAGTTTCAGAGAGACTGCTGGTCTCTGGTGGTCCAGCCAGTCGGGTCATGATTAGGAATTTGAATTTTGTTCTATATTTTTCTCTTTCTCTGACCAAGACCACTTCTGACCTGTGCCCCAATCAGATTGGTTCATAGCCGTAGCAGGGCTCCCTGTAGTTCTGGGCTCAGGGCAGTTGAGGTCTTTGGTCCTGCAGGCACCAGCCTTGTAGACTTACTTCTTCCCTGTGATTTTGCTCACCTGCATACTCTTTTGCAACTGACGAATAGATACACCAACAAGTGCATCTTAGATGGCTACTTGTGAACGTTTGTCGTTCTGATTTGGTTTCAGCTCACAATGACTCTGTGAGCAACAGAATAAAACACTGCCTGATCCTGTGCCACCTTCTCAATCGTTGCCATGTCTTGGGCCCATCATTGTAGCCTCTACCGATCCAGCTTGTTGACAGTGTTCTTCTTTTTTGATGACCCTTTATTTTGCCAAGCATGATGTCCTTCTCCAGGACATCCTAATAACATCACTAATAACATCTCCATCACTCCTAATAACATGTCCAAAGACCGTGAGGTAAGTCTTGCCATCCTTGCTTCCAAGGAGCATTCAGGCTGTACTTCTCCCAACACAGATTTTTCTTCTTCTGGCTGTCTGTGGTATGGTTAATATTCTTTGCTGACATGTCATTCAAAGGCATCACTTCTTCTCTGGTCTCCCTTAGTCTAGCTTTTCCATGCACATGAGGTGATTGAAAATACCAAGGCTTGACAAATGTGCTTGACACAATGGCGGGATGGATGGCTTGTGATGAGTTGTATGACCCCCAAAGGGTCAATTCCCAAACCAAAGGTATCTATTCTGTATGTGTTCCAGTTTCAAACAGGACACCGCAGTCGGTTTTACACTTCTGTAGTCTCCTCACTGGCTTGCTCTCTAAATAAAAATGTCTATCTCTCCGTTGGCCATAGAGTGAGTAAAACTGGCTGCACTGGATCACAGTAAAACACCTACATTTCACAGAATGCATCAAAAAGTGGATTGTTGCAGATAAAGTTAGGTTAAACTTTAGCACCTTATCATTTGATCTCCCTTATGATCCATTTACATTTGTTCTCTGTTTTTTTAAAAGGTGCATAGTATATTGTCAGATGTAAATTGAGGGGAACTGAATTCTAGGCAGTATCCTTGTGAAACAATACAAAACTTCTTGTTATCTTTCTGGAACGATAAGCAGTAGAATATATATATTTACCACTCTAAAGTATATACTGGGTTTCTTATTTTATTTTAATTAAATACTTTTTTAAGTCAAGTTGCTCCTAATTAAATACTTTTATTAGGGGCCCTTACATCACTTATCACATCAAGTACATGTGCACGTATGCTGCCATCATCATTTTCAAAGCATTTTCTTTCTACTTAGGCCCATGATATCAGCTCCTCATTTTCCCCTTCCCTCACGAACCCTTGATAAATTATAGATTATTATTTTCATATCTTACACCATCCTCTGTTGCCCTTCACCCACTTTTCTATTGTTGTTCCCCTGGAGGGGGTTGATCCTTGTGATTGATTCCCCCTTTCTCCCCCCCACCTTCTCCTCATCCTTCTGGTATCTCTATTCTCATTGTTGGCCCTGAGGGGTTTATCTCTCCTGGATTCCCTGTGTTGTGGCTCTTATCTGTAGCAGTGTGCATGCTCTGATCTAACCTGATTTGTAAGACAGAATTGAGGTCATGATAGTGGGGGGAAGGAAGCATTAAAGAACTAGAGGAAAGTTGTATGTTTCATTGGTGCTATACTGCACCATGACTGGCTCATCTCTTCCTTGTGACCCTTCTGTGAGAGGATGTCCAATTGTCTACAGATGGGCTTTGGGTCTCAACTGCACCTCCGCCCCCCATGTCCACCCCATTCACATTGGGTATGATTTTGTTCTGGGTCTTAGATGTCTGATACCTGATCCCTTTGACACCTCGTGATCACCCAGGCTGGTGTGCTTCTTCCATGTGGGCTTTGTTGCTTCTCAGCTAAATGGCCATTTGTTTTAGTTTTTAATATTTTCGGCTTTCTTTTTGACTGATGCTTTTCTGTTTTACTTTGTTATTTTATTTTTTAAAGTGTTTTCCTGTATATGAAAGTCAGGATCGGTAAATCTATAGAGACATGCATGGATGGTTCCTTGAGGGTATGGCAGGGGAGGTTGGGGGAATGGGGAGCTAACCACGATGAGTGAAAGAATGAAGAAAATGTTCTAAAATTGGTTGTGGTGATGGTTGTACAACTCTTCTTGGTATGATTTGTATGATATGTGGATTATGTGCCAATAAAACTGTTGAATAAAAACAAAACCAACAGCATTTCACTGACACACTAACACTGGCCCTTCCTACCTCAGGCTGGGTAGTACGTATAACAGCTTCCAGAGGAGCCAGCATTCATGGTGTCAACAACAGACTATCTGGCCAGGAAACTACTTTCAGTGCGCCTCCCCTTGCCCCAAATATCCTTAACCTCCTGTTACCAAGTGGCTCAAAGCCTTGCCTTGTCTGAGTTTTTCATTTTTAAAATTTGTGATTTGGATGAAGGTCCACAGAGCTTTGGTTCTCTGCTGGACAATTCGTCCACATTTGGTTTTGTGACATAGGCTGTAAGTCCCGCAATATAACCTAACCTCCCAGTGGCTAGTTTCCGTTACCTTTTTTCCTGTCCTGGTTGATTGGCCTAATGACTAAGCACCTTCCTGGTGTCACTGTGCACCATGTAGGTCTGATGAAAGCTGAACGCCAGGCTAAGGCCAGTGGCTGAACTGTATATACACATGAAGCGTACCCTAACTGACTCCTAACCTCGTTCCCACCGGAATGAGCGCCTTCTCCCATCACAGACAGGTAGTTACACTCTCCTGCCTGTAAACGGGCCACAGCCCTTCCTGCCCTGAAGCAAGGGTTCCTCTTCGCATTCTACGTTCTCAAAGCTGAGTCATCCTTGCTACGGTTCTTGAGGGGACGGGAGAGAGCAATGCAAACCTTGTTGGGTGCCTATGATATGCTTCCTTTTATATTACAATATGTAATGAAGGCCCAACTCACATCAAAAACCTTCCCAGCTTTCTGCGTCCTGGGAAGATTGACACAATTCCGGTCTTTGTGACTGCTGAGAAAGTATTTGACACCTGACGCTTGTTAGACTCGGACCCTGTCTCTAACTTTCTCCCCAGCAGTTGGCTCCGAGACTCAGATGAGCTCACTGTCATTGGGTCAATACCAACTCATAGTTGGCTCAATGATATCAAACAAACACACAAAACTTGATTGTTAAAGTTCAGTAGTCTAGAAAGTACGACCTTTGGATTCTAATTGTGACTGATAAGCAGCGTAACCAGGGCAAGTTGCCCCAGCTCAGTGAGGCGATTTCAGTAACCAGAGTTAATAAACCAACCCTCGGGATCAATGAAGGGGATGCCGGTACATCCTTCAGCACTGTTGCAGGCATGCTGTGGGCGTTCAACGGACACTACTAACCCAGAGGACCAAGCCCACTGCCATCAAGTTGATTGTGCCTCACACAATGAAAAAAAACAACCCTCCAAACTAAGAATTAAGAATCTAACGAACCAAACTCACTGCGACGGAGTTGCTGCTGTTTGATAGCGACCCAATAGGACAGGGTCAAATTGCCCTTGTGTTTCTTAGACTGTAACTCCTTGTGGGAGTAGAAAGCAAAGTCTTTCTCCTGTGGAGGGGCCTAGTGGTTAGGGTTAGGAGCTCATTGTGTAACCACTCCACCACCAGGGCTTACGACTTGGGAAAGACAATGACCTATGTTATAATAAGGGACCCCTGGTGGCGGAGTTATGTGTTGGGCTGCTAACTCCAAGGTCAGTAACTCCAAACCCCAAGGTGGTACCCTGTTTCCCAGAAAGTAAGACATCCCCCGAAAATAAGACCTACTTACAGTTTTTGCCTCTCGCTGAAATATAAGGCACCTCCCCAAAATAAGACCTCCCCGAAAATAAGGCCCTCCAAAGCTAGTGTTACTCTGGACTCTGGACCATAGCGGTGAGCGCTGCCACGCAGCTCACTGTTGGCTGCAGTGCAGCTGGAACAGACAGGAAGTGCAAGGTCTCTTTTAATAAAACAATACAACAATAAAGAATAAATGTGTACCGTATTCTTCTTCATGGAAAAATAAGACATCCCCTGAAAATAAGACCTAGCGCATCTTTGGGAGCAAAAATTAATATAAGACCTAATGTCGGGGGTTTAAATGGAGAGAAAATGTTTTGGGAAACGATGTACAAATGCGCTTTACACAATTGATGTGTGTATGGATTGGGATAACAGTTGTATGAGCCCCTAATAAAATGTTAAAAAAAAATTAATATAAGACACTGTCTTATTTTCGGGGAAGCAGGGTAGCAGCTTCACAGGAGAAATGTGGGATTCAGCCCTACAGTGGAACAGGTCCTTAGGAGCGGCTTGTGTGGGTAAGGAAAAATAAATAAGACGGAAAAGATAAGGTACAGGGGTTCATCATCCCAATGTTGGAATCAAGAGAGAGCTAGTAATTATTTATTAATTAGTAACTAGTAATTAGATTTCTCGAGTGGGAAATACCTCAATTCTTACTGTACCCCCACACGTGGTAGCCTGAGGCCAGGGAGATCACGGCACGCCCGTGCCGGGTACAGGACAGGAGTGGAAGGGCAAAGAAGGTGGGCCTAGTTCAGGCCGCCCAGGTGTACTGCCCACCTGGCTAGTGGGTGGAGTTGGGGCTGAATTTGGCGCATGCCCAGTAGTTTTTATGGCTGGCTAAGGCTCGCCTGGTTCTCCTCCAACTTCCTGTAGAAAGCCTTCAGGCATGGAGAGGGACAACCCCCATTCCTGTGTCTTGCTACCTAACATTTATAGTAAGGAGGCATGCAAACCTCCACCAGGCACATATACAATAGATTGGGCAAAGTGTGAATCTGAGATATCCTGATTTATCTGGGGAGAACATCTCAAAGGAAGTATCTGTCTTGTAAACAATAGTGCTTAATGGTGACAATCACTCTAAGAACTGCAAACAACAGCGATGCTTTTAGAGATATGCATCCTCTTAGTGTGTGTAAAAAGCCCAGGCCGTATGTAGGAGGTAGCTTATCTTATTATAGAGGGCATATCTGAAGAACCTGCTTCCTCTTAATTGGCAGGTAAAGGTTGAATACTGTAAATACCAGGCAACTAAGAGACAAAGGATAAGCTGACTCAAAAAGCCTGGTGTCTGCAAAAGGCAGCGGTACATGAGCATCTTAAAGGAGGGCAGTTGTAGAGAGAACTCTTTCTATCTGGAGAATGTATATTAGGTTTTATCTCTATCTTGGGACTGTGAAGGTCTTCTCTTACTGGAGCCGGTCTTCCAAGCCCTGTGGTTACAAGTGTAGAGAATAGGCCAGTAACACTTTCATCCGGGTTCTCAGTTTCCTACAGAGAAAGATAAGGCTTTCTGCTCCCATAAAGAGAGCCACAGGGGCAAATTCTACCCTGTCCCAGAGAGTGACCATGAATCAAAATTGGCTTGAAGGCAGTGAGCCTGGTGTAATAATAATCCCCACTGCCATCAAGTTGATTCCAACTCATATCCACCCTATATAGAATTTATGAGATTGCAAATCTTTTCCAGCACAGCCTCATTCTCATACCCTGGGGTGGCTGGTGGGTTTGAACCATTGACCTTGTAGTTAGACATCTAATGCTTATCCAACAGCAATTAGCCAGACGGTTAGTTACTGGAGATAAAGTTGGACTTGGCTGTTGAGTGGAGGAAGTCCCAAGGTCAGTAAGGTCAGTTACTTTGGCAAAGCAACGTCACTGGGGAGTGGTGTGGAAAAAGCCTGTAACTGGCTGAAGGGGAACTAGCGTTCACTAGTTTAGTTAGTATCCGGCAGCTAGGACGGATACTTCTTCTTCTTCTTCAGGGCCTGTCCTGTAGGACAGCTGGGAGGGGGTCCTTTCCTTTCTGAGAGGCTGCCCAAATACCACGGGGCGGGGCGAGAGGGGAACGGGATGTCTACAAATTCATGATTTAGGGTAGCAGAGGGTCAAGGTGAGCGGGCGCAGAGCTGCACCAATTTGCAAATATGACGGCGGGGGGCGGGGGGCTTCCTTTTGGAGATAGATACATTATCGAAGTGCAGCAAACACGCAGTTCCCAGCGGGCACTGGGACGTCACGAGCCCTCTCGTGTTGACAGGGCGGCTGCGGGAAGTCAGTGTCAGCAGTGCCTTCCGGAGAAGGGCACGTGGGGCGAGGGCCTTCAGGGAGGAGGGGCGGGGCTTTACAGAAGGGCGGGCTCTCCGGGAGAAGGGGCGGGACTTCCGGGAGAAGGGGCGCGACTGCCGGAAGGGGCGGTGGCGGTGCCCTTGCCCCGAGGCCGGGACGTAGCGTTGAGTCCTGACGCTTCACCGGGACGCCTACGCATCGTGAGGGCGCGCCCCGGGCGGCATCGCAGCACCATGTTGTGCCGGGTGGCGAGCGGGTGAGGCGGCGGGGTCGGTGCGGAGGGCCGCGGGGCTGCGGCGGGCACGCGGGTCGGGGCGCCAAGGGCACTAAGGGCAGGACGGCGAGCGGGGGGGAGGGGGGAACAGCGATGGCCCCGGAGCTGCGGGCCCGGCTGGCACCCCTCGTCCGCCCCCCCCCCCCCCTCCCACTGGACCTGCCAGGGTCCCCGCGTCCCCGCAGGCCGCCTGGGAGGGGCGAGCACCCGGCTTCACGGACGTTGGGGTCTGGGGAGGAGGGCCGCCCGCGGGGGGTGGGGGTGGGGGGAGGTGAAAGTGCACCTTCCAGCCGCTCGTCGCGGCTTGGCATGGGTATTAGCGCCCAGGGCCAGGCGGGTCACTCGGGCTCGGCCAGGACTGTTAGTTCATGGCACACAGGTGCATTGCTTCCCCAAACGTCGGGGCCGGGAGAGAAAGTGCCCGCGTCAAGGGCGCGCGGAGCGCGAGGTGCATCTGCGTTGTGTCTTCTTCCAGCTGGAGCTGGAGGCTGGCCCCAGCCGTGGGAGCGCTGGGCTCCCGGCAGAAGCACAGCCTGCCCGACCTGCCCTACGATTACGGCGCCCTGGAGCCCCACATTAACGCCCAGATCATGCAGCTGCACCACAGCAAACACCACGCCGCGTACGTGAACAACCTGAACGTCACCGAGGAGAAGTATAACGAGGCTCTGGCAAAGGGTAGGTGCGAGCCTTGCTCGCAGACGAAGGAACACGGGTTGGTTTAGGTGAAACTCTTAGGGACAAGGACGCCCGGGGGTCTGCCTGAACCTCATGGAAATGCGACCAGGACGGGTGTGCCCAGGTGCGTCCAGGCCACATGGTTACTGCTTTGGGCTTCACACAGGAACCGCTCTCCTTAAAAAAAGAAAGGAAAAAAGAACAATACAGGAGGCTTGGAAAACTAAGTGGAAAAGTTCTATTCTCTTTCATCCCATTTTTATCTGAGCTTTCCAAACTATTTCCTCCTTGAAAATAACTCATTACAGATGTAGTGTTTTGATGAGTTTGTAAGAACGTCTTGTATTGCCTCAGAAAACTCCCATGTGCATATTAAAGTTTATGAATTTTACTATTATTGTTACTCAAGGATGACCTTCAAAGACATGCATGGACGCAGTGGCTGGTTTGGTGGGCTCAAACCTAAGAACCATTGTGAGAGTGACACAGGCCCGGGCTTCCTTCTCTTGTGTACAGGGTCGCTGTCAGTTGGAACTGACTTGACGGGCAGCTCAATTAAGTTTAAAAGCCCTATTTTTGTTACACATGTGGTTTCCTTCAATAACCCACTACTGTCCAGTCGATTCCGACTCATAATGCCCCTAGAGGGCAGTGGTTCTCAACCTGTGGGTCGTGATCCCTTTGGGAGTGGAATGACGCGGGGTTGCCCGATTCATAACAGTAGCAAAATGACAGTGGTGAAGTAGCAGTGAAAATGATTTTATGGTTGGGGGGTCACCACAACGTGAGTAACTGTATGAAAGGGTCGCAGCATTAGAATGGTGGAGAACCACTGCTGTAGGGTTTCCAAGACTAAGTCTGTATGAGACTAGACCGTCTCCTCTTTCTCTGGGGGTGGGTTTGAACTGCAACCTGACAGTTAACAGCCCAATGCCTCAACCACAGTGCCACCAGCCTAGCATGGGTGACTTCAGAGCTTTAAAGAAAACTTAATATGGAGCTCCATTTTCCCTTTTTAAAAAACTGGATTGCAGTACATAGATTGTTGACTTGTACTGATATTCACACAAACAATGGGGGTTGATGACAGGGCAAAAACGTTCAGTGATACATATGCACAATGGCAGAGCCACACCTACAAGATTAATGCTTGTCCTCATGAGGGGGGCGGGCGGGCATTACAAGAGTGTAGTGACGGGCCACCATTCATGGGCACCCTCGAAGCAAGAGATTGAAACCAAGGTCCAGTGTTGGCCAGTTCTATGCCCTTGGGATAGCAGCTCTCTGGGACTCCTTTCTGCGTCTTGTCTGCGTGTGTAGTGGTTTGTGCTTGATGACTAGCCTACGTGGGCTGGCTGTTTGAGCCCCTCAGCAGCACCACAAAGGAAAGGCCTGGGGATCTGTCTCTCAAGATTACAGGCAAGAACCACTGGGAGTGGAATCACTCTATAGTAGGGGGCTGTGCATTTGCATGCTTGCAGGTTAGCAATTACAGCCTGCCCATGTGATGTAGTGTGCTTCTGGGAAATGTCTGGTCGCTGGGGTTTCCATTGTCCTTTCCACTTGTGGCCCAGATACAGGATAGGGCTGGGGTGGCGGGAGGGTGGGACGGAGAGTGCCCTTGGGTGTCAGCCTAACACTCCTGGCCTCTCAAGTCCAGTTCCTTGAGTCCATCTGCTGGAAATGGGAATGGGACTGCTGTGTGAATGCAGTTCATCTTCCCAAACCACATTGCCTGGACACTGGCTGGGGGGACCTTGGCAACAGGGCTGTCTCTATGGAGAGCTGACAGCATTGACCACCTGCCTGCCGTGTGAGAGGAGCTGTAATCACTGGTTCTCCTTTTGGGGACTGAGGGGTGGGGATCTGGCTTGGGATTTGGAGGGTCCAGAGCCCAAGCACAGGCGCTCCAAGGAGCCTGTGCTGCCCCATCCTGTGGAACTCCGGGGAGCCTTGCCTGCCTTCTGTGGGAGAGGACAAGGCCGGAGTGTGCTTGATGATGCTCACCACCAGTGAGCTGCTGGCTAGCTGTGAGACTTGATGCTCCGCTGGGAATTGCCCCCAGGAGTCACTGTTCCCAAGAAAAATGCCCTCTGTGGGGTGTCTGTTCATTAATATATGCAGTCCAATTAGAATAGAGTATGGAGTTGTTACTATTGTTTACAGTGCTCAATTGATGAAGCCAGTAATGTGCGGATGTTTTAGAGATTGTGCAGTTGGTGGTGTGTATGGAAATACTATGTTTGAATATAAAACCATTCTTCACTGATTTTCAGTGGCTTACACAAGGAAATAATGATCACAGCCTTGTTTCCAAAGCGTGTGTCTGCCTTATTAAGATACACAGTTAAGTAATCTTCCAAAAGGTTTTTATTGAACTCTAGGCTTATGAAATTGAGTGGTTTTTAGACAGTGTCATCTGAGTAGTGTCACCTAGTGGGAAAATGTAGTATTTCAACCTGTAGAGGAAGTTACCACATTTTGGGAGATTTTCTTGAGACAATCGGGAACCTTGAGTACGGGAAAAGTTCTCTGATTTCCAAAATCGCAGACGCAGAAAGGAAGTGGTCATGGTGGGGGTGGGGATGAGCTGGGGGAGTATCCCAGTTGTGTAAGTATTTCCTGGATGGCAACATAGGCCAGGAGCCTCTTGTTTTCAAAACATGATTTTGCTTTGAGATCAAAGCTTTTCTTGTTTAGTGAAAGCTGCTGCAGGCAGGCTTCGCTATTACTGAATTATCTGGCCTGTAAGTTAGTAAGTAGCTACAGGGTTTTCTTTAAAAGTATACTGAAAATGACTGTGAAATAAAATTTTTAGATTTGGCCATTAGAGAAAAAAGTAATCTTAATTCTAAATAAGACCTTGGAATTTCTACTAAAACTTTTAAGTGATTTTGTAAACTTTTCATTTAAGATGTAGCAGTTACTCAATTGTCAGTAAGCATATTTCTTTCCTAGTAGGAACATTTTGTGACTACCAGTATTATTAAAATTGCGAAAATCTACATTTACTTTAAGGATGCCTCTCCTAGAAAAATGAATGGGGAAACTCTGAGTTGAGCCAATGAGTTTGTGAACAAAGCGGGGCAGGAAAAGAAAGTTGGTATCTGTAGAAAACCAAACCAAATCAGATCAAAACAAGAAACTCCTAAGAGATTGTTTTATTATTACATCTTGTTCTCTTCCTTACTGAACTGCTGGACAGCACTTTTCTGTCTGTTTTAAGTGCGCCGTGGGGATGCCTTCTCCAGCCACTGCGTGACCGCCATGTGGTGTCTTTCTTGAGGCCATGGTTCCCGTGGCCTGCACATCGTCTGTCTGTTCAGACCACTAGAAGTCTCTTTGGTTTTCATTTCGTTTTCCCAGCATGTGGGGGGTTTTTGTCGGGGGGAGGGGAGAAGGCTGAAAAAGTCCATGGAGGGGGCTGGCCCCAATCCCAACTACTACATGGACACCTGCCCCTCACCCCCAGAAGAATTTATTTCAAAGGACGGCATTGAATCAGCAGCTCCAGGAGAGCTCTGATGGGAGCTCTGATCGGAGCACATGGGTACAGATGAAGGGGGAGGAGGAGAGAGTGGAGCACAACCTGGCCCACCAGGCTGTGAGGACGATGTTCCCAATTAGAGCAGCCAGTCCATAGAGAGGACCACATAGCCAGCCCCACTATGAGACATGATGCCCCTCACTGACCCATAGCCCTACAGGGGACAACACCAGAGACACAGTGTGGGAATTGCGCTCGATCTGATCCCTCCACACGGAGGAAAAACATGGGGTGCAACAGAACAGCAAGGGAATGGAGCGGCGAGGTCCCCAGGTGGACTTTGGGGCCAGGGCATGGTGCCCCAACAGACTGGACTGGAAAACACTCCTAAAGGCCAACAAACCTTGAACTAACTACAAGCTTTTCTTTCTTGTGTTTTGTTTTGTCATTGGTTTGTTGTTGTTGGTGTGTTGTATATTGTTGCTTGCTTTTGCCCTGTCTTGTTTTTTGTGCATGTTATTATCTCCGCAGGTCTCTCTAAATAAGATAGGCTAAATGAACAATCTGGAGGAGAAAACAACGGGACCGACAGTTCCTGGAGGACATGAGAGAGGGGGAGGTGGGGGGAAAGGAAGTGGTGTTAACAAACCCAGGGACAAGGGAACAACTGATCCAAATTGGTGGTGAGGAGGGTGTGGGAGGCTTGGTAGGGCATCATCAAGGGTAGTGTAACCAAGAGGGATTGCTGAAACCCAGGTGGGGACTGAGCATGATGGTGGGACACAGGACGAAAGTCAAGGGAAATAGAGGTGTGTACACATGCAAATATATTTATATATGAGGATGGGGAAATAGATCTATGTGCATATATTTGTAGGTTTAGTGTTAAGGTAGCAGAAGGACATTGGGCTTCCACTCAAGTACTCCCTCAATGCAAGAATACTTTCTTCTATTAAATTGGCATTCCATGATGCTCCCCTTCCTGACACAACCGCTGAAGACAAAGCGGGTGAATAAGCAAATGTGGCGAAGAAAGCTTATGGTGCCTGGCTATCAAAAGATATAGCATCTGGGGTCTTAAAGGCTTGAAGGTAATCAAGCGGCCATCTAGCACAGAAGCAACAAAGCCCACATGGAAGAAGCACACCAGCCTGTGGGATCATGAGGTGTCGAAGGGATCCGCTATAAGGCATCAGAACAAAAACTCTTATAGTGAATGAGGGGGGAGTGCGGAGTAGAGACCCAAAGCCCATTAGTAGGCCACTGGACATCTTTCAGAAGGGTCTCGGGGAGGAGACGAGCCAGTCAGAGTGCGATGTAGGAATGATGAAACATACAACTTTCTCTAGTTCCTAAATGCCTCCGCCCCGCTCCACTGAGTAGGTGAGATGCTGAAGGATTCAGGTTGAGGAGCGCCATGACTGGTCTGGTGTCTCAGGTTCCTTCTGGCTGTTGGACTGAGAAGAACTGTGGGGGCACACTGGGGAGCAGAAGACCGCACTAATGCAGGTGCTGGTCTGGACCAGGGGGGTGGCAGCTCAGGCAGGCAGGTGTGATTGGATCCTGGACATATTTTTAAAAGTAGAGCTGGTGTTACTGATGGGGAGTGAGAGGAAAGGGGTGGCATTTACAGGGAGTGGGCAAGGCTGCCTGAGGAGGAGGAGAGAAGTTCAATTTTGAGTTTGAATATGTTGAGTGTCTTGTTAATGTAACAGGATATTTCTCAGTGAAGGACTCTTGAAAGAGAGTTCAGGAAATTCTGTAGCATCTTCTATTGAACTGGACATTGAATATTCCATTATGTTATCTCTTTATCCTCTTAATTACTCCATGTTCTGAAACATCTGTCTGAGAAAAGCCTGCGCTCCTTGGGGTCCAGGGTGAGTTTTCTCCCACCTTTACACGGGCCTCTCATTGCCTGGTCAGCGTTGTCACCATTGAACCAGAAACCTCCTGGGACAAATACTTGTAGGAGGGCTTTTTTTTTTTTTTTTTTTTTTAAATAGAGTCCTAAAATTGTGTTATTTCCAGGATCAAGTTACCTGACATTTTTTTTTTACCTGACATTTTACAAAGAAAAACAAACAAACAAACAACCCCCCCCCCCAAATGACTGTGTGAAATGGTTTTAAAGTAAAAATTTAAAAATGTGCTTGCATTTGAACATTTCAGGTGATGTTACAACTCAGGTAGCTCTCCAGCCTGCACTGAAGTTCAATGGTGGAGGTCATATCAACCATACCATTTTCTGGACCAACCTGATCCCCAACGGTGGTGGAGAACCCAAAGGTTGGTGTATTTGGTGCACTCTTACCTGCACTTTGTGCACATTAGGAACGACTTAGTTTTTCTTGTTAGCTTACTTCTCTCTGCTGTATTACTAATAGTCATTTTTCATCATGAGGAGCATAATAAAGTTGTAACTTTGGAAGGGGCAGAAGTAGAAATTGGTAAAGTATCCAAGTAGCTATATCACCAGATTTTAAACACTTATGCACACACATATATGGTGTCAAATACAGTATTTGAATATGGTTTAGATGTATCTCATTTATAGTGGGAAAGACCAATACTGAAAAAAAAAAGTATATATATATATATATATTTTAACCAAGATGTACGTTAAAAACCAGGACCTGGAATAAGATACTTAACCATTTTATACTTTAATGTTCTTCATCTTTACGATACAGAACTGTTTTGAGAATTATACAAAGTTCTGAAGATAGCTCCTCTTGCTAATTTTTACTGTTTGTTAGGATTATAAAGTCAGTTGTCTTAGGAAATCGGGTTTTCTAGGTGTGCTTTTAAAAGAACAGCAGGTGAGTAGTGACTGGGGACTTACAAGGTCGTGAGCAGTCGTCTCTGCCTCTCCTGAGGAAACGAGTGGAGAAGATCAAAGATGCTTGGACTGATGGACCTTGTGAATGGTGTTCTCCAGCCCGAGACCCGAGGAGCTAGAACCATCCTAGCTCTTGGCTACCACTACCAACTGCTCTGAAAAGGATCCTGTTAGAACAGGCCTGGGGATGACCCACTGGTTCCCCCCCCCCCAAACACAAATTATCAGCTAGATAAATAGGCCAGCGGTTCTCAACCTGTGGGTCTCAACCCCTTTGGAGGTCGAACGACTTTTGCACAGGGGTCACCTAATACTTCCTGCATATCAGATATTTACATTACGATTCACGACAGTAGCAAAATTACAGTTATGAAGTAGCAATATAAATAATTTTACAGTTGGGGTTCATCGCAAGATGAGGAACTGTATTAACTGTATTATCGGCATTAGGAAGGTTGAGAACCACCGTAATAGTCTGTAAGGAGAACGCTTACAGTAGGGCAGGATGCCTGCCTTGGAATCATGAACTTGAGATCAGGAGGGCCGCGTGAATCAAGGACATCGCTCAGAAGGGTGACACTGGGATAAGTGATGCTGTACGGTGGGGTCACAAACAGCGAGTGTTCATTGTTGATTGGAAAACTGATCTGCTCCAGAAACCTTCACCCAGTTCACAGTGAAAAGTTAACACAAAAACAAAACTGCAGGTAGGAGGAGCCCAGAGGGGGTTGGACTTGTTTCCTACCATGCCAGCTTTCCCCACAGTATGTGCAGGTCCAGCTCAGTGAGCACTCCCCCGCCCCTGGGAAAGCACACACCTGGCCCCCCTCCCTGTTGCTTTTAAGTACTCTTGGTTTCTGTGTTTTCCTTTTAACCAGTGCTGCAGAGCCAGTCTGCTGGAGGCATCTGAAATAGGCATTTCAGACCGAGGTCTTGGTGAACCAATCGCGCAGGGAGGGAGTATGCGAACAGTCTGGGGGAAGAAGTAGACGCACCACGCTCCTTAGAAGTGAGCAGTGACCGTCTCAACCCCCAGGGGCAGTTCCACCCTGCCCTACAGGATCGCTATGAGTTGGAATTGACTTGATGGCAGTGAATATATTTCTTGAGATCTACCTCTGGTTCCGTAATAGTTACTTTTTCTAAAACAGTATCGTCCCTAAGATAGAAAGATATAGGCTACTTTGGAGAAAAATCACACGGAATCTATAAGTTTACTTCCAAAGTGGCAGCAGATCCGGCAGAAGTCAAAGTACAGTTTTCTGTTGGCAGGGGAGAGTCAACTGGAAATGATTGTTGCTTTCCTGAAGAATGGCGTAGTGATGCAGAAGTCCCTGCCACGCTTCAGCACAAAGCGTATTAGTAAGCGCTGTGAAACCTTAGGGTACTGATGTGGGGAGAGTCAAACACTGGTTGGCTCACTGGGTGAGGTGATGTCCTCTATATTACGCTTACTTGCAATACTTCAATATGTATTACAGTGCTTTCTTACAACGCACAGTCTGTTCACAGAGGGTTTTTGGATCTTGTTTTTTCTTGAACAGGGCAGTTGCTGGAGGCTATCAAGCGTGACTTCGGTTCCTTCGACAAGTTTAAGGAGAAGCTGACAGCCGTATCTGTTGGTGTTCAGGGTTCCGGCTGGGGTTGGCTTGGTTTCAACAAGGAGCGGGGACACTTACAAATTGCTGCTTGTGCTAACCAGGACCCCCTGCAAGGAACAACAGGTGAGAGATGGGAATTGTTAGACATCTTTAGGGGAGAGAGCATTTCCAACAAAGAGTTTTACTAGAAACAAGGAAAATGAGCAGTGTTGAGACCCAGCCTCAGTCGTGTCATAGTTTGAGCAAGTCTTCACAGATGACAGTCTGGTGTTTTATAAACGAGGCGTGTGTAATTAAAAAAAAAATCATTTTGTTGGGGGCTTATACAACTCTTACCACGCTCCATACGTACATCAATTGTGTAAAGCACATTTGTACATATGTTGCCCTCATCTTTCTCAAAAGGCGTGTGTAATTTTATACACACTTTAACACGTGTTTTACATACAAACCCTGCTTCATCCTCCCAAGGATTGGTGTCAGCTAACCAGATTAAGTACATGGAAATCAAAACAGCTTAGGTAAATGGCAAGAGCCAGGAGCAGAAATCTAATACATTGAGGCCCCAGAGCTTGTGCTTCCATCCCCTAGGCTGACACTGCCTGCCAGACTCGGTTCTGTAGTAACACAGGGGCCAGAAACCTGGGAAATGCGGAGTTCCCAGATTCCTGCCCCGTGAGGGGTCTCTGGTATACTCAAATAGTTTTCTCAGGAGCTCCTGGCTGGACTCACCAAATCCTTTTTTTTAAAATGTTGAGCCAAATGGAATTAGCCCTTTTAAAAGGTCACTGAAGAGCTTGGGAAAGAGAATCATAAGCCAACTAGCAAAGAGCTGGAACTTGATCCTTGGTGTGAAGACTCTACAGTGACCCCTCACCCGTGAGAGCACCCATGTCCGCAAGGAGACTTGCTCGCCTGCCTTCCTGCCCTGAGTGTGCTCAGATTTTGCCAGAATCTGAACAGCTCCTTTGGGAAAACGAACTGCCCTCAAAGTACAAGACTGCTATTGAGTCAGTTCTCACTCCTGAGACCCCGTGGACAGAGTGGAATCGACCCTGTGGGTTTCCGAGGCTATAGATTTGTACCAGAGCACAAAGCCTCCTCTCCCACAGAGTTGCTGCTGACATGCTACGCATTCAGGGATCGATCCACCACAAGCATTTATAAAAGCTGCCAGAATTTGTGAGCCCTTGTTGCTGTAAAGCAGGGTTGGGGAACCTCTTATACCGAGGGCCATTTGGAGAGAGAGAGAGATAACATCCCTGTTGGGCCATACAGAATTATCAACTTCAAAAATGAGCCTGCGAGCGTTGGTCACATAGTTAATAAGCTCACCCCTCGTGTTAGCTGTAATGGCTTCTCTTTGGTGAGGTGACGTTAGCCTGTGTGGATGATTTGGTGGGCCTTGTATAGCCTGTGGGCCTGACATCCCCAACTCTGGTATAAAGCGTAGACCTGGCTGGGGAGGCTGTGATGTAAGGGTAAACTTCAACTACACCCCTACTGCTCCCCGTAAGAAAGCCCACTAGAATAAAAATGACCGTGATGGCACTTTATTTCTGGGAAGAAGAATGCTATCAGTCTGCCACTTTAAGCAGCGCTGTGCCCGCAGCTGGTCCGACACAGGCTGAGCGTTGTTTTCCTAGCGGACAGCAATCATGGCCTCAAAGAGTTTGTTTAAGGAGAGTGTTGTATCCACAGACCTAAGTTCTTCATGTGGAGTATGTAAGTTCAGGGTAGAGTTTATCTTTTTTCTTTGTATTCCTGAGTTTTAAATGAGTCAAAGGGATATCAAATGATAAGATACTACCTTTTAACCTAACTGTGTCTGCCATAATCGACTTTGCAGCAAGGCTATTCACATCCCTTGATTATGGCTAGAGTGGATTCACCTGAGACTTAATCCATGTGTAGACACTGCAAGTGAATTTTGGGCTCTCACTGTCACTCGTAACCTTTGCAAACTAGGTGTTCACAATTTAAACTCGTACCACTTCCTCCTCCAGATTGGATTTTGTTATTTACGATCCTTGGATCACACAGGCTGGTGTGCTTCTTCCATGTGGACTTAATGGATTCCTTGCAGAGTAGAGTTGTCAATAGGAACATTCCTAGTATATAAGAAACTGAAATGAATGGGAATGTTGTAACAGCTCATTTTGTGTGCTCAGAATTAAAAAGCCTCAAACTCAATGCCCTTGAGTAGCTCTTGACTCAAAGCGACCCAATAGGACAGAGTGGAACTGCTTCTGTGGGTTTCCAAGGCTGTAAATCTTACTTCTGCAGAGCACCTGGTGCTTTTAAACTGCTGACACTGCATTTAGGAGTCTAGGACAAGTCGAGTTTAAATCAAGAAGATGTAGCCTTTAGGTTGAAATTCACTGTTTGCTTTTCCCCCTTCTTTCCCGTAGGTCTTATTCCACTGCTGGGAATTGATGTGTGGGAGCATGCGTACTATCTGCAGTATAAAAACGTCAGACCTGATTATCTAAAAGCAATTTGGAATGTAATCAACTGGGAGAATGTAACTGAAAGATACATGGCTTGCAAAAAATAAGACCTCTCTATGATACTGAGCCGATTAAGCTCTATGTGACAATTTTGTAGTAGTATAGAGAACGGCACTATGTCAAAGCTGCTTTATTGTAGCATTTCGTAAATGATGCATATTCAAGTATTTGATAAGTAGAATTTAATGCTATGAACATTTTATTTTTTTGGAATTTTGTTATGGGCAACTGAAACTATGGGATGCTTTGTATGATGTCATCTTGCGATTGCACGCTCTCTTCGGAGAGCTACGGTGGCCTGGGCAGTGACAATTGTCAGCATGAAAGGCATCCCTGGATGGAGTGGGCCAGGGGGGACGTCCTTCTGGTCCTGTTCTGCTGAAGCTACACCCTAGCAGTCAGGCCCACCCGAGGGGAATGACTCCGTTTTCTGTGAAAAGTTGCCTTTTCTGTCAGCAGTCCTCTGTCTGCTGTAACTTCGGTGGCTCTCACCTGTGGTCTTTCTGATCGATGGCCACGTGCTTTCACTTGAAGAAGAAATTTTTAAAAGATAGCTTGATGGCAAATTGAGAACTGCCGTAGTCTAGGAAAGTGGTTGTGCTTTTGAGTTTTTCAAATATGAGAACTTTGTCCTCAACGTAGACATATTGTATAAAAGTGCTCAAAGTGGAGAAATTCAGGCCTTGTTGATTAAAATCTGTGAGTGGTTGTGAGCAGGGATGTTTCTGGCCTGGCACTCGCCCCCTCTTCTCCCCTCCCTCCCTCCCTCCCTCCCCAAGGCCACATCAGTGCCCCTCATTTCTAGCACAGCCCTCCATGGAGAGGCTAGACAGACCTCAGGAGGAGGCCCCTGCGCGCTTCCCTTGGGAAGGATTCTTTTCGAAGACTTGATGTGGTGTTTCTGTTCCTTGTGGTTGCTTTTCTGAGTATTTTTAAAACCATATGATCACGACAGGAACTTGATGTCGCGCTCTTTTTCTAGGAAAGGAGAAATGTAGCCATCAGTCAGTGGCGCGGCTTTCCCACTGTGCGCTGTCTGGTCTTTGCAGACGGAGCTGCAGCCTGCTCTGTGGGCATGCAGTAAGGATTCCTTTTGGGTCTGGTTCCCGTCTTGCATTCCTCCATGCTGTCCACCGGCGTCCAAGTGATTATGACTTCTGTATGAAGTTAGCCTGTTTTTCACCTCTCCTTTAGAACCGCTCAGGCCAGTGTGCAGGTGTGTTGGGCAAACAATTTGGAGGTGTTTTAAGGCCGTGACCCTTCCTCCTCTTTTACAGGAAAACCCCTATTGTAATTCAACACATGTAGAGAAACATCCTGCATATAGTTGCATGTCCCATCGCATCAAAACAGTGATGATCCCAGTTTTAAAACCCTTGTGTTTGTGGTTCTTTTATTATAAATTGTTTTCATTGATGTCTAACTCCCCCCCCCATTGGACCTGCATTTATTTTCCTGAGTCCCGTTCCTGGCTGTGTCATTTGTTCCCAGTGGCTACAGAGAGTGCTATTAGGGGTGTTCTTCAAACTGTGTAATGACGGGATGTCTTCTCAGTTTCATATTTCTGTTTTCAGTCCCCCTTGCCCCAAAGTAATTTTGCTATTTCTTCCTCCCATGGAAAAATGGAGCAACATGGAAGTTTCAATATTGAAGTTTAAAATATATATTTTAAATTTAAGGTAGTTTTTAATTAGAATTCAGTTAGAAAAGTATTTAGGTGTTCAGCATTGTCAGCAGTGCTGAGTGTGTGTGTGTGTGTGTGTGTGTGTGTGTGTGTGTGTGTTTTGAACAAATGGGAGGCTATGATTGCCATCCTCGATATACCACAGCTACATGACTTTCATGGAGCTTGAATGAGAGTCATGAGATTACTGCTTGTCTGTATTAAATAGACCATCTAGACAACTCAGGCCCTTTTGAAAGTGGGCCTTTGAATACAAGTAGTAATCTGCTAGACTGTGGCTTGCATGGAACTAACTAATATGCTGAGTTTTCTGAGTTCCATAAAGCTCTCTGGGTCCGACTAAGCTTAAGCTTACAATAATATTCAATATTGAAATTTCTCAAGTGCACTCTATTTCTGCTTTGACATGATGGTGAGAACAGTGGAAAGAAAGGGAAGGGGTGTGGCTTCAGCAGGGCATTGTCCCTCCTCACCAATCATACCCTGACGATCCCAACAAGCTATGATCACTTGCTAATTGTCCAGTGGAAAAATGAGATTTGAAATTTTCTGTCTAGCCCTGGTATTCATAAAAGAAAAGAGAAGAAAGTATGAAATGGTAATTTCTTCCAGAAGAACAAAGAATGCTGCCGGGGGAGTTTTTTTGCCCAGCGCAGCACACCCACGTCCTACGTACGTGCCAGAGAGCCTTACTGTGAGGCGTGCTGGAAGGAAGCGAGGGCACCCTGCACATCCTCCTGTGAGAGCTGTGTGGCTTGAACTGTGTAGTCATCATACACTCTCGGTGAAAAAGTACCAACGTCATTGCACACTCACGATCTTAGGATAAGGTTTGGATTTCTATTGAGCACCTTTTAAAAACAAAGGAGCCATAAAATGTAGATAGAGGTATATTGTGAGTCATCAGAAACTACATAAATAGAAGCTTTATTTTGTTTTAATTTCAGGGAACTTGGTGAGTATGAGGAATTAATGAATATTGATAGATAACTTTTTCCCATTGTACCTTAACGATCTCAGCAAACTAATGTTCTGGCTTCTAAGGTGTGCTTCACACCAAGGGCAGCCCCCCCCCCCCAAAACTAAGGTTCTGAGTCATTTCCAGTTACTTGTTCAGGAAGGAACATTTATTTTCCTACCGGTGTGAAGTGTTTTGACTGCTAATAAAAGAATCTATCAGTCCTCAAAAGTGGTCTGTTATTTATGTGTGTGTATATTCGATCATAATCTTGTAATGATCATTTTAACGCTTGTCTGGGGGAAAGGAATAATAGTGATGTGATTGGGAGTTGAAATGTTGCTTCTAAAGTTCAGAAGGAATAGGAACTCTACTTCCAAGCATGTTTGTGATAAACATCTAAACTACAAAAGTGTGGCATTTGATAGACTTAAGTTGAAACTGGGGAAGAATACTGAATATACTAGAGACTGCTGGAAGAATGAATGGTGGAAGAAGTAGAAACCCCAGTGCTCCTTAGAAATGAGGATGGCGAGACTCACCTGTGGCCACCTTAGCAGTAGGGACTAGTCCTGGAGAATGACGTCCTGCTTGGTAAAGTAGCTGGTCAGCCCCAGCAAGAAAGACACAGATAGGGATGGACACATTGGCTGCCACGGTGAGTTCAAACGGGATGTAGTGAGGATGGTGCAGGACTGGGCGGGCTTTTGCTCTGTTGTACTTAAGGTTGATGCCCAACAGCAAATTACCGTCAGTATTAGAACATCAGCCACACTTAAAACACTGGTTTTTATAAATGAGTTCTGGGCTGCTGGTGTTTTGTTCACACAGAACCAAAGTAAGCTTAATTAAATGCGCGCTCCTTGAATTACTGAGGTTGGCATGACCTGTGCTGGGTAAAGTCATGCCTCTCCTACTAATTCCATGAGTACATGGAGAGTGGGCCTGCCCTGAGAAGTCTTCTAGAACATGCATAAAAGAACTGCATCTTGTACAAAGGGGAAGAATGAGAAGCTATTGAGCTCCTGCTGCAGACTAGCTAGCCACGTGCTGTCGGCACCCACGAAACTTCCGGAAGGGCTAGGTCACGCTCTTACGCTTCTAAGTGTCTTGATACCTTATAATTCTGGGCCATCTTCATACGTTTGAAGATGCCATTGGATGTGTTCGTTCTCACGCTGAGAAGGGAATGCTGTAGAAGTTTTCCTGGTTCCATCAAAAAGTAGCCGAGGCTCTGAAGGAGATGGAAGAGTCCCCAATAGAAGTATTTAATAAAACATATATAAATTATAGAATTAACAATTTAGACTAATTCTACATGTAAAGTCTATATGTAAAACTATGATCAGCTCTATGAACATTTACCTAAATCACAATAAAGCCTTTCAATCAAACATGATGGATGAGTTTGAACCTTGATCCTTTAGTCCCTGTGTACCCACGGTGCTGCCAGAGCTCTTGCTGTTGTGACTGTGAAGGTGCCATGTTTGGTTCCCCGACCTGCTGCTTTCCTCTGTGTAGACCAGTGGTTCTCAACCTGTGGGTCGTGACCCTTTTGGGGGTCAAACGATCCTGTCACAGAGGTCACCCGATTCCTAACAGTAGCAAAATTACAGTTAGGAAGTAGCGATGAAAATAATTTTATGGTTTGGGGGGCTCACCACAACATGAGGAACTGTATTAAGGGGTCGCAGCATTAGGAAGGTTGAGAGCCACAGGGGTAGACTGTACACTGTAGAGCAATGAGGCCAGTAGTGGGTGGCCTGGGTCTGTGTTAACACTGGCTAAAGTCTGTTTTGAGCCCTGCTTTCTGTGTAAACAGGATTTGGCTGAGAGGCTTGAGGTGCCAGCTCTGTGCTATGGATTTATCTGAGTATTGACTAAGATCATAGTGGATAAAAACCCAAACAAAACTGCCATCGAGTTGATGCCGACTCAGCAACCCCATAGGGCAGGGTAGAACTGCCCCTGTGAGTTTCTGAGACCAAGTTATGGGAGTAGAAAGCCAGGTCTTTCTCCTGTGGAGCAGCCAGTGGTTTTGAACTACTGAACTTGTGGATTGCCTTCCAACTTGCAACCACTACACCACCCGTGCTCCTTTAGTCGCTAAATGGACACTGACACTATTAAATGAATATGTCATTTACAAAAGGCATGTTGTTAGTGCCATCGAGTCAATTCTGAGGCATAGTGACCCTATGCACACCTGTCCCATCCTGGGCCATCCTCCCAATTGTATTTGAGTCCATTGTTGCATCCACCGTGCCAATCTCTCTTGTCGAGAGACTTCTATTAGATTTCTCAGGGGCCAATCTCTCTTGTCAAGGGACTTCTGTTAGAATTCTCGGGTGGGAAATACCTCGATTGTTGGCTTAGCACGAGAAAGTATTCACATGTAAGCCTGGTTTGTGATCCAAGTGCGTTTTATAAAGGACAGAAGAAGTTTCAGGTGGTACAGTAAACTGAACACAGGCACCCTCAGGGGGAGAGAGAGAGAGAGAAGAGAGAGAGCCTTCCATTGGGAGGCATGGCCCATGGTACTGCTTGACCCGATTGGCTGAATTAATTAGGCCCACCTGGCCTAGTTTGGGGCTGGCTCAGGGGCCTGAATTGATGCATGCCCTTTAGCCTGCATTGACTTCCAACCCCCTGTAGGGGACCCCTCAGCGTGGAGAGGAACAGCCCCCTCCCTATCTGGCTACGGAACACTTCCTGTTTTGGGGCTCCTCCTCTTTACCAAGCGTGATGTCCCTTCTCCAGGGACGGTTCTCTCCCGTGAACAAGTCCACAGGGCGTGAAACGAAGTCTTGCGTCCTTGCTTCTAAGCATTCTGGCTGTACTTCTTTCCAGCCAGATGTGCCTGTTCTTTCTGCCGTCCGTGGTACTTTCAGTATTCTTTGCCGGCACCATAATTCAGGTGCATCCTTGCTCTTCCACATTCCAATTTACACATGCATAGGATGCCATGGAACAATTTCGGGGCTTGGAGCAGGCGCACCTGAGCGCAGATTGCTTGCTCATGTCCTCAGCACCCTGGTACAAAATAGGTGAAACCAATCATTCAATTTTATTCTAATTGCAGAATTTTCTTTTAACACTTGAGGTGCTGGAAAGAGGTGGGTGATTCTCAGCTCCCCAATCTAATCCCTGGCTTGCCTCAGCACCTCAGCTTCGCTTTCTCTGGGATCTGCTTCTAGTCTAGGCCAATCTCCACCAAAGCCCTTTTTTCTCCATGCACTGAACGAACCTCAGGACTGTTTGATTTCCCCCCACTATTTGAAGATGTTAGCTCCACGACCAGCAGGGGGCAGTATTACCACGCTTTCCTTTCCATGCTGGAAACAGGATGCAAGTGAAAAGAAAAGAGTTGGCTGAGGTCCTGGGAGAGACTTAAAGAGGAATCGCACAAGATGCACCTTCCCTCAACCTTTTAAAGCTATTTTTGGAGGATAGATCATCTTTTACTCCCCTCGCTTCAGGTTGAATTCTCTTTTTCAAGTTTACACAAACAAAGCCAGTACAGTGCAAGAATTTAATGTTTTCCCGAATCACTTGAGAGAACGTGATCAGTGCTGTCCCCATCCCCAGTGAGTGCTTAATACTTTAATATGTATTCTCGACACACCAGGCTATGGCCCCCACAGCCACGATGCCATCATCAAAACCAGGAAGTTGACATTTTATTTTTTAAAAATTTTATTTTTAGGAAGTTGGCATTGACCCTTGACTAGCCTGTGTTCCTCAGAACTGCCCCCTGCCCCCCACATGCGTCCTGTACAGCAGAGCAGCCCAGCTCTGTTAGCGTGTCTTCTTAGTCCCCACTGGAAACCTACCCAGTTGTTCCTTCACTTTTATGACCTTCACGTTTTTGAGACTAAAGGCCAGTGTTTTTTTGTTTTTCAAGATTCCATAATTTTATTTTCTAGGCTTACATCTAATGTCAGCCACTGAACAATTACCACAGGACATTGTCTGACTTGATTGGTTTGGACAGGCCACCAGGAGGGAGCAGTCACCGGAGGGATAGGGAAGGAGAGGCCCAGGGGCTGTGAGGAAGAGCTGCTGCAGGGAGATGCCCTGGCCCAGAGCCAGAACGATGGATGGACCACTGCCGGGGTCATGACGATGACCTCGGACTGGACCCGGTTTCTGTCTCTTGTCATGAGGACTCCATGAGTCAGAGTTGACGCAAGGACTCAAGCTACCTGTCCCTGTTTCCTAGACGGTCCTCTACTTGGGACGGTCTAATGTTTTCTTACATGAGATTCAAGTTATGCATCTTTGGCAAGAACATCGAGGAGGTGATACCTGTTCTTCACATGGCCTCATCTTGGGGAGCACAGGATTTCAATGTCTCATTGCTGGTGAAGTTCACCTTTGCCACTGGATTCCAGGGGTGCTGCCAGTCTTCTCCCTGTACGCATGGTAGTTTCTCCTTAGTAATTAAAAAACATGTTGGGAGGGGTTGCTGGGAAACCATGTATATATCGAGTTCCCTATGAAATTCAGAAATTGATCATTTACCTACTTAGATTGATGTGGACTCGTGAATTATTGGATTCAGTTACTTACTTAAACAGGTTGATTGGCACATCATCCCCATATAATTTGATTCCATAGTTCCATCAAGAAGAGTTTTACCATCATCCCCCCAGTCAATCTGAGAACATCTTCTTCTTTTTTTTTAGTCATTTTATTAGGGGCAGATACAACTCTTATCACAATCCATACATACATCAATTGTGTAAAGCACATTTGTGCATTCATTGCCCTCATCACTCTCAAAACATTTGCTCTCCACTTAAGCCCCCTCCCTCCCTGCTCCCCGTTCCTTCATGAACCCTTAATAATTTACAAATTATTATTTTGTCATATCTTACACTGTCCAATGTCTCCCTTCACCCACTTTTCTGTTGTCCATCCCCCAGGGAGGAGGTTATATGTAGATCCTTGTAATCGGTTCCCT
>NW_022107431.1:8313775-8316374 GCF_000313985.2 Echinops telfairi
CCTTTGCCTCCTAGCTCTTTCCTCTATTTCCTTTGACTTTCCTCTTGTCCCACTATCATGTTCAGCCTTCATTTGGGTTTCAGTAATTCCTCTCGATTGCATTACTCTTGATCACACCCTACCGGGTCTCATACACTCTCCTCACCACCAATTTGGATCACTTGTTGTTCCCTTGTCCAGGGTTTGTTAGCACCACTTCCTTTCCCCCCACCTCTCCTTCTCGCATGTCCCACCTGGAACTGTCGGTCCCGTTGTTTTCTCCTCCAGAGTGTTCATCCAGCCTATCTTATTTAGACAGACCTGCAGAGATAATAACACGCACAAAAACAAGACAGAGCAAAACCAAGCAACAAAAGAAAACAAAACAACACCAACAAGCCAATGACAAAAAACAAAACAAAACACAACAGGAAAGAAAAGTTTGTAGTTACTTCTAGGACTGTTTGTTGGCCTTTAGGAGTGTTTTCTGGTTGAGTCTGTTGGGGCGCCAAGCCCTGGCCCCAAAGTCTATTTTTGGTATTCCCTGTGGACTTTGTTGCTCTGTTCCCCTTGCTGTTCTGTTGCATGTCCTTAGTGTTTTGCCTTGGTGTGGTGGGATCAGATCAGGCAGAATTCCCACACTGTGTCTCCTGTGTTGTCCCCTGTAGGGCTATGGGTCAGTGAGGGATGTCATGTCTCAAAGTGGGGTTCATGTGGTCCTCTCTGTGGACTGGCTGCTCTGAGTGGGAACATCGTCCTCAAGGCCTGGTGGGCCAGGATGTGCTCCACTCTCTCCTCCTCCCTCTTCATTTGCTCCCGTGTGCTCTGATCAGACATGTCCCTCTCCCTGAGCTGCAGATTCAGCGCTGTCCTCTGAAATAAATTCTCCTGGGGGGAGGGGCAGGTGTCCACGTAGTTGGGATTGGGGCCAGCCCGATTCTCTTCTTTCTTGCACTCAGTGTTATTAGCTCTCCATGCGCTATCAGTATTTAATACTGCAAATCATTCTGGAGTTGGTGAATGGGAGCCACTTCAAGCTGTCTCCCTTGTGCTTTTTATAAAACTTCTTATTGTGAATTAAGTGAGGGTTTACAGAGCAGATGAACAGTCGCAGATTCAACGATCCATACGCGTTTTGTTTCCCTGACCAATCGCAGTCCCCTCAAGGCGACATCACTGCGTCTACTTCCTTCCAGTGTTTCCTCTTCCCATTTCTCCTTCTTTCCGCACCCTCTAGCTCAGCGGTTCTCCACCTTCCTCATGCCGCAACCCTTTCATACAGTTCCTCAGGTGGTGGTGACCCCCAACAATAACTTATTTTTGTTACTACTTTATCACTGTAATTTTGCTACTGTTATGAATCATAATGTAAATATCTGATATGCAGGATGTATTTTCATTTTTACAAATTGAATATAATGAAAGCATAGTGATGCATCACAAAACCAATATGTACTTATATATTGTGAAATATTTACTTCTAATGACAAATAACTGAAATTGTGTCTTGAAGCATGGTGTAGCATGGGTAACAGTCTTCACGCTGGGTACTTGTATGCCTGTGTCTGCATGTGGGCGGAACAACTGGAGACGGATAGAGGAGTGCTGTCTCGGTCCTTAAAACCATCGGAAATATGTGTTTTCTGATGGTCTTAAGCAACTCCTGTGATAGGGTTGTTTGACTCCCAAAGGGGTTGAGAACCACTCCTCTAAACGTTGCTCTGGGGTAAATGCTGCCCTTGGGATTTTTAAAGGGACTTTCATTCATTTTACACTGGATAGGACAAGACAAAGATCTCTGAGTGATCCAGACGAAGGAGACCCCAGGCAGGAGGTCAGGAGCTTCATCAGCATGGCTTGCAGATCCAAGTAGAAAGGAATCCTGACAACTTCCGCCGTCCTCCGTTAGTCACCAGGCCGCGTGCTGGCTCCGCCGTCAGGGCTTTTGCTTTATGTTGAGGTGTAGTTGATACTGAAGGCTGTGGTCTTCGATCGTCATCAATCAGCGCTTCAAGTTGTCTTCTTTTTTAGCACGCAACATTGTGGCATTGACACACCTCCCTCCCATCCTGATGCTGTCTTCCTCAGAATTCAGCCTCTTGGGGTACTTGCTCAGCACGCAGATTGAATGAGTATGGTGAAAGGGTACGACCCAGGCACACACCTTTCTTGACTAAAGACAAACAAAACCTTTTTATTGAAATATAGGCGAAGGTTTGCGGAGCCACGTGACTCTCACATTCAACAATTCATACACATTGCTTTGCCACTCCCCCATTTTAATTCCTCCGCGTGTCATCCGGGACCCTGCTCTCTCCTTGTGTTTGCTGTTTCCGTTCCTTCATCCCTGACCTCTTCCTGGGTAGCTGCTGCCCCCTTGACCTCGAATGATTTGATTATTCTAACCTGAGGGAGAGTTCAGTTCCAGACCCGACAGGTGACAAAGGGCTATAATCTTGGGATCCCACTTGCTTCTCTCTGGTTGATCTGCCTGATCTCTTAAGATTTTGAGCTCTGTTCCATATTTTTCTCCAATTCTATCCAGGACCTTTCAAAGTAATCCTTTTTAGAGCAGTTGGTAGTAGTGTCCAGGCATCACCGACACTACTACTAGTGTCCA
>NW_022107431.1:8318483-8333159 GCF_000313985.2 Echinops telfairi
TTAATGACTGAAGCAAGTGGACTTACAAACTTTCTATTTTCCCACTTCCCAGAAACAACCCAGTAAACAGTGTGGCATTATCTGACCTCTGGTTATACAAAGAAGGAAAACTTCCAGGAGGGAGAGGTCAAACAAACATCTACTCTCTATCTTATGATTTGTTTCTCCAATACCCCACTCCCAAGGTACCATAATGTATTAGTCTGGGTACTTTGGAGAAACAAAATCCACAGCAACTCACGTATAAGAGAGAGTTTTATGCAAAGAAAGTGTGCATCACAAAAACATCCCAACCCAATGCTGCCCAAGCCCACAAGTCCAACATTAACCCATACCCAACATTAACCCAAGTCCAACATTAACCCATACCCAATTAACTAACTCACTTGGTATCTCAGTGCACAGAGGCTTGTTTTTTTGGCCATGCCTTCAGTGCAGCTTGAACTTCTTACCGCAATCTCACTGGTTCTTGACTATATCCCATTTCCTGAAATGGTTGAATGTCGGTCAAATATTTTTGGGCCAGTAACTGTGTATCTTCCCATTCTGTCTTTAGACTCATTCAATAGTACAATTCGAGGCGTGAATTTTTTCCCCTGTATTTCTTTCATCTTGAGTAGGCGGCTTCAGGTTTGGAGGAATGCTGCTTAGCAACCTTTTAACCCAATCTTGCTTGATGAAAGTGAGGAGAATAGTTAAACACTTGCTGGTGAAGTTGCAACCTTGAATTACAACTCAATGTAAAACAAAACAAAACAAAAACCCAAATCCTCACAACTGGACAAATAGGTAGCATCATGATAAATGGAGACAAGATTGAAATTGTCAAGGCTTTTGTCCTGCAATCAATGCACATGGAAGCAGCAGTCAGGAGATCAAAGCACACACCGCATTGGCTGCATTTCCTGCACAGGCTGTCTTTAATGTGCTGAGAAGCAAGGCTGTTACTTTTAGGACTAAGGTGCACCTGACCCAAGCTGGGGTATTTGCAGTCACCTTATTTGCATGTGAAAGTTTAGACATTAAATACAGAAGACGAAAGAAGAGTCAATGTGCTTGAAGGATGGACGCTGGCAAGTTATACAGATAGTACCATGGACTTCCAAAGAACAAACCAATCTGTTTGAAAGAAGGACAACCCAAATGCTCCTGAGAGGCAAGGAGGGTGAAGCTTTGTCTCTTATTTTTTTAAGAGGAAAAACATTTATTTTTTGTTGTAACCCTTACAAATTAAGAATCCCAGCTAATAAAACACACATTTGGTCCCCAGCATACAAGTGATGACGTACACAAGAGCAACTTTGTGTTCATGGTTGAGAAGCTACCTTTGAACTTTCTCAAGAGCAGAAAGCCACATAAGGGCTACAAGTGGTAAGACTGGAGCCAAATTACAGATATTCTGGAAAAATAGTTTCTATATTAAGATTACTATGTATTTTGGAGGATGAATTCTTTTCCTTTGGCTTAACTATTCAACAACTTGAAGTCACTAAACTTAAAGTTAAAGAGGAACAGCAAAAAATAAATAAAAAACAAACAAACAACAACAACAACAAAAAGGAACAGCTCCTAAAATCAGTCAGTGTTGGGGCATGGAACATTCAGCGCAGAAGCAAACTTAGTGATTCAGGCACAGCGCTCAGCTGGAGAACTCTCCCCAGAAGCTCGGCTTAAGCCATTTATACTTCAGAAGGGCCAGAAAATGTTGGAATTGGTGGACTTTGAAATTTTTATGTTCTTTGATTAGCTGGGATGAACAGTACTTTGTGAAGTTGTAACACTTTTAAACATCAGTGTCTTCTGTATCTCGGCTCAGGAAGCACCAAGCAAAACTGGGGCCGAGAGGGTTGACTTCACAGTCCCGATTGCAAAGGGTGACACCGGCATCTGCCAGCCAGTGCCCACCGCAAGCAGGAACCCGGAGGGCGTGGACCGAAGCCCAGAGGGATATGATGTCAATTATTGATTGCCATCTTGGAAGTGCCCTCTCCCCAGGTGGTCTACTCACTTTGGAGGCATTCCGTCAACACCTGTTCCTCTGGACACATTGGGGACACACCAGATTGTCTCCCATATGCAGAGGGGGAAAGCTGCAGTCAGCTGTCAAGGAGAGAGCACTCACTCTCCCTGGTGTTTCAGGGACCCAGGCTTGTCCAGCACGAAACTGCAACCGAACCCAACCACTTTTGTTTGCAGGGAGACTTCTCCCATGTACTACACACCAGGTGACAGCATAAGTCTCTTGTGATTCTTCCACCTCGACCTGCCCAGCTCTGCCAGCAGTTCTTGACCCGGAGGCCAGCACAGCCTCACGGGTGGAGTATAACCTTGTCACCTGTCTTACCATATTGTCAACTGCACGGACGTCCTGCTGGAGAACAGATTCTAAGGCAGGCACCCCTTCGTCAGGGGAAGCAGCCGCTTCAGGAGGGTTAGTCTCCTCAGGACACATATTCTTTTTCTGAGAACCGTCTAGAGATGTTTTCCCCTTGCACACATTTGATTTATTTTTTTATTTTTTGCCCTGTCTGGATCTTGGCTTCCTTTGCTGAGGCAGGAAAATCCTGAGTTTGACTTGGGTAGGCACGTTCACACAGTCACGGATATGCATCGAGTTTCTGGCCTTCGGCGCTCAGCTTGAATTGATGGCACCAGGTCCGCAGGATGTCTCGGTGAACCAGGTGAACCGGGGACAGTTTTGATGGTAATGGAGGAATTGGAATCTTCTTTGCAGGTGTTAAGCTGTCATCACTTTGGGAAGGAAGCGTTTTCTTTGTAAATTCTTTTTCGTCGGGTCCCCTGAGACGCACTATTTTGTACAGTTGACAACATGCTTCGTTCATGAGTAGCCCATGGTAGTTGTTCAGGTTCTGACACAGGTTCACACCTGAGAGAGAGTGACGCACTCTGCCTCTGGCTTCTCTGTGGAGTTCCACGTTAAGGGGGTTTATTCAGGAAGTTAACAGGTTACCACCAGTCGGGATCAGAAAACAGCAACAAGACAGCCATTGGTCTCCTCAGTGAGCAGCCAAATCTCTTTCTGGTGTCAGCCTCTGAGTCATGAGCCCCCGTGGCCTTTGGCTCCAGGTGTCTAGAAGCTGACCTCCCTGAGGCTGTCCCACAGTTCCATAGTCTCAGGTCCACGGAGAATGTAATTCAGAGCCTCAGCTCTTCTTTTCCGAGTCTTGGTGCCAGTCTCTGATGTCTCTGGTCTTGTTGGTGTCCACACTTCAGACCAGATCTCAAACATGCTCTACCAAGGTGTTCTCTCCTTCCAAGATGGCTCATCCTGAAGCTTTGACTTAAGTACTTTGCACATGTCTGGCGAGCCCAGTCCCTGGAAAAGGACCTTGTCTTGGTAAAATAGAAGGGCATCTCAAAAGAGGAAGACCCTCAACAAGATGGAATGGCAGACAATGGGCAACAGTGGGCTCAGACATAAGAACAATTGTGTGGATGGATGGCACAGGACTGGGCAGTGTTTCGTTCTGTTGCGGATCTCACAGGGTCGCTGTGAGTCAGACCTGACTCTGTGTCACCTGACAACAACACACACACACACACACACACACACACACACACACATAATAACACTATAAGGAGTGTGTTCCTCAGAAGAGCCCATCAAAGTCGCTTATGGCAGATGTCGTTAGGTTAAAATGTCACACCTTATTATTTGCTCTCCCTCTTGAGCCATTTTAAAGTTGTTTCAGTGAGGTTTATTGTTAGTTTATTGTGCCAACCTGGCTGATAAACACATGTGAGGTTAATTGAAGGGTGGAGGGATAAATAGCTTGGTGAGCCTCGCCTTTCTAGTTCTCAGGTCTCTTGCTCTCTGATGGTCAGACCAGGGTGCAGCTGCCTTAGCCAGTTCCCTGCTTCAGCTGGTGTGTTAGTCTGGGTACTTTAGAGAAACAAATCCGCAGAAACTCATGTATGAGAGAGTCTTATATAAAGGTTTAGTGCATATCAAGAAAACATCCCAACCCAGTGCTGCCCTAGCCCACAAGCCCAACATCAACCCATTAACCCATATGTCCAACACCAGTCCACAAAGTGCTCCTCCATTCCACAAAACACACGCAATGATGCCAACTGCAGGAGGAAAGCCGAGTCAGTGAATGTGTAAGCATCTCAGTGCTGGCAGGGGTCTCCACATGGGTGCTCCAGCACCCAGGGCTGCATCAGAGTAAGTTCATGTGGCTTCTCCTTAGGGACATCTTGAAGGAAGTGAGCCTTGCCAGCTAAAGCAGGGAACTGGCTAAGGCAGCTGTACCCTGGTGCGACCATCACAAAGCAAGAGACCCGAGAACTAGAAAGGTGAGGCCCACTGAGCCATTTATCCCTCCACCCTTCAATTAACCCCACATATTTTTGTCAGTCAGATTGGCACAGTAAACTAACTACCTCAGCTGGCAAAGCTCACTTCCTGCAAGACATCCCCGAGGAGAAGCAGCATGGACCTACCCTGTTGCAGCCCTGGGTGCTGGAGCAGCCGTGTGGAGACCCCTGCCAGCGCAGAGATGCTTACACGCTCACTGATTCAGCTTTCCTCCTGCAGTCAGCGTCAAAACACATCACATGTGTTTTGTGAGATGAAGGAGGACTTTGTGGATTGGTGTCGGACATATAGGTTAATGTTGGACTTGTGGCCTTGGACATCCTGGGTCAGGATGCTTTCTTGATGTGCACTTACCTTTATATAAAACTCTCTCTTATACATCTCAGTTTCTGTGGATTTGTTTCTCTAATGTACCCCTGCTAACACATTCAGTTTTTAAGATTTTCTGCATTCTTTTTGATTGAGGTTTTTCTGTGTTTTGTCTAGCCATTGTTGTTATTTGTTTGTTTGCGTGCTTCCCGTTTGTGTTTTGTATGCTTTTCTATATATGAAATCCAGGATACTTAGACCTACAGAGACAGTCACTGACTGATGATTGCCTAGCGGCATGTCTGGGAGGAAGGGGGAAGCGAGGAGCTCACAACAAGGAGCACAAGAGCAAACAGAAGGTTCTGGAATTGATGGTGGTGATGACTGCACCAATCCTCTTAAGAGGATTAAACGATTAAATTCGATGATATAGAAAGTATATGCTCATAAAATTATTTTCTTTAAAAGAAAGCCAGTCATAAAGGTCAGCATGGGCCCAGAAACAAAGCTGAGGACGCAGGAAGGGGCAGAAAAGAAGGGCGAATGGACCCAGGGGGCTCAGGGAGGAAGCGGGAACAGCGCTCTTACATTTAGGGAATTGCACAAAAATACCATGAAACAAAATGTGGGTAAGTTGTTGAATGGGAAACTAATTTGCTCCGCCAAGTTTTCACCCAAACCACACACAAAATAATTGCAAGTCAGCGACAGCAGAGCATGAAAATTAAACTGAACCGAAGGCCCTTCTGGAAATGGGGTCCTCCTAGGAAGCCAGTACCTTGGGTTCTGAGCAGCCCCCAAAGTTGGTGTCGTGTTCCTTCACTTCACGGCGGACTCATGGAGCCTGTCGAGGGCAGAGGAGAGTGCCCACAGGATTTCCCAGGTTGTCGTCTTTCCGGGAAGAATGTATTGCCAGAGAGTGCGGGTGGGTGTGAACCGCTGACCTTTCAATGGACTGCCTGCCAACCTTTCCCTTAGCAGCTGAGCTCTTACTTAACCCATTGTCCCACCAGTACTCTTGATAAAAGCCCTTAAAAAACCGGCCTGCGAGGATGCCCTGGGGTTAGCTGGAGGGTCATCTCTCCCCCGTCATGCTGTCATTCTCTCAGCTGCTCATGGTTGCCCCAACACACAAAGAAAAAAATTCTGCTCATCCCTGCCCCGTCCTCACCACTGTGGTCCCTAGGGTTTTCATGGACTGAATTTTGGAAGTGGGTTTCCAGGCCATTGTCTCTGGTCCATCCTGGGTGTGGTAGTTACATAATCTGGTGTCCGTTTGAGAGGATTACAAGTGAAGGGGTGGAGTCTGGTCTATCAATCAAGATGTAACCCATGAGGCCTCTGTGTGAGCATGGCCTTCTCGTGAGGATTCTGGGAAATACTTTTTTTTTCCTCTTGGAGGAGGGAGATTCTCACTCTGCTATTCCCTTGGAGACTCACTACTGAAAAGGTTGATTCCCTGTGAGACATCCCTGAGGCCTGATGCAGCCCTGGGTGCTGGAGAAGCCATGTGGAGACCCCTGCCAGCACTGAGATGCTTACAACGTCACTGGATCCAAAGACTTTCTACCCACTGGCCTGTGATCATCCTGCATTCAGCATCATTGCATGCGTTTTGAAGAGGACTTTATAGATTGGTATCGTTCATATGGGCTAACATTGAACTTATGGATTTGATCTGGACTGGGCTGGGATGTTTTCTCAATGTTCAATTACTCTTGTATATAAACCTCTTTCATATACACACATGAGTCTATGAATTTGTTTCTCTAGTCTACCCATACTACCACATTGGTCTAGAACAGTGGTTCTCAACTTTCCTAATGCTTTGACCCTTGAATACAGTTCCTCATGTTGTGGTGACCCCCACCAGAAAATCATTTTTGTTTCTACTCCATAACTGTAATTTTGCTACTGTTATGAATCATAATGTCAATATCTGATATGCAGGATGTATTTTCATTGTTAAAAATTGAACATAATCAAAGCATAGTGATTAATCACAAAACAATATGTAATTATATATTGTGAAATATTTATGTGTTTTCCGATGATCTTAGGTGACCCCTGTGAAAGGGTTGTTCGACCCCCAAAGGGGTCTCCACCCACAGGTTGAGAATCGCTAGTCTAGAAGCTTCCCTGAAATGTGTTCAACATCATTGTAATAACACACATCCACTGACGGACGAAGGGTGCCTGTGCATGGGGTGCATGGACTGGGAATCGAACCTCGATCTCCCACACGGAAAGGGAGAATTCTCCCACAGGACCATCACGGCCTCACCCCTCATCAAAGACCCTGGGTACATGGGGACACATGGCAAAACACTCCCTGTTTTACTTTTCTTATAAATTTAATATGCTTGAGGAGGTGGCTAGCCCTACGCAGTCTTGTAAACGGCTCTAAACAGGAAGCTTCCAAGTTTGTCCAAGCGAGTCACTACAGATGTCAATTTAAATCCACCATGTTCAATTTTCTTTCTTATCCATCTAGAAAAAGCATTCCCTTCAGCAAGAGTTTATGCTTCATGTTCTTTTTCCAAATCCTTTGTTCTGACCACTTAGTTTACCCAAATGCCTTTCTCAGTTTCCAGACATTCAAAGAAAACCCCACGGGCAGTTGAGAAAAACTGTGCTCCCTTATCAATCTGATACGGCAATTGCAGACTTTATGCTATTATTTCTACTTCCGACCAGGGCTTCTTCCCACAAGAGAGCAATTTGATTTGCATACATTTCTACAATGTTCAATTTATGTCTCCTTAAATATTTCTTGTGTTCCTTTTGCCTCTTTTTCCTTCCTGGAGAAATTCACTCATTCTTTAAGTTTCAGTAAATGGCTTGCCTCCTGGTGCCCTGGCAAAGATCGGCCCTCCCCTCTTTGCTGCGCTGTGTTCCTCTCTGTTACGGTACTTTCTGGTCTACCCAGTCAGACCTTGGACTCCAAGACTTGGAGATATTTCTGGTTGGGTTTCAGACCACTATAATAAAGTGAATACCACAATAAAGCCTGGATTTGAACAGCTGACCTTTCGATTAGCAGCCCAACGCATAAGCTACTACACCACCAGGGCTCCAATAATAAAGCAAATCACAAGAGTTCTTTTGACTTTCCAGGGCATTTGAAAGCTATACTTACCTTCTACCGTCATCTACTAAGTGTGCGATAGCATGATGGAAAAGGTTGAAATATTGTGAGAATGATTGAAATGTGACACAGAGGCATTAAGTATGTATCGTTGGAAAATGGTGCCAGTAGACTTGCTCATAAGCCTTCCAGGCATAAAAAAATTCAGGATCTGTTTGTATTGAAATAAAGCAAATCACAGCAAAATGAGGTCTGTGTTGAAATAATCTGCTGTTCTATCTGCTGTCACTGCAAGGCTTCAAGTCAGTCTCTTCGGGACCCGAATAGGTCTGTAGTCATTTCTGTATCTGTAATGATTATCTGCTGCACAAGACCTCTGTTAGAGTAAGGATATAACTTTGGGGACTAAGGTGCACCTGAACCAAGCCATGGTATGTTCAGCCGACTCGTATGCATATCAAAGTTCAGCATTGAATAAGGACAACCAGAGAGGAATCAATGGATTTGAATTATGGTCCTGGAGAAGAATATTGAAGGTACTGTGGACTTCTTAAAGAACGAACAGATGTATCTTGGAATAAGGACAACTAGAATGCTCCTTGGTAGTGAGTACGGCAGGACTTGTCTCATTTCCTTTGGGCGTGTTATCAGGAGAGACCAGTCCCTGAAAAAGGACTTATGTTTAGTAAATTGGATGGGAAGTAAAATAGCGGAAGACCCTCAAGGAGATGGATGAACCTCGTGACTCCAGAAATGGGCTCAAACACAGCAATTGTCAAGAGGGCCCAGCACTGGGCAGTGCTTCATTCTGTTGTACGACCAATTGGACAGCATCTGACAACAACAACAACAATAATGATTATCATGGAAGAAATGTGGTACTGGGTCCACCGGAACACAGACATATGCACCTTTGAAGTGCAAGATGTAGGCCATTCATCATACCCACATTAATGCTCACCAGGTAGCTTCTTCTTCTTCTTCTTCTTTTTATTTTTAGCTTTATTAACTCATTTTTTTTCTTTCTGCCCAAAGCTTCTAACATTAGGGCGGATAAACATGTTTCCACCTCTACAGAGAAAGCTGATCTGGAGAAGACCTGGTGGAAAGACGACAATGGTGTCAGGGATCTGGGTTTGCTAACCGGCCTTGGGAGGGGCTATTTGCTTCGTGTCTTTCCTGGTGAAGGAGTGAGTAAATGGATTCTTCCTTGGAAGCAACTTTGGCCCTGGCCCAGGAAGAAAGGAACACCTGACGGCGTGACATGGAGGATGGGAAGGCAACCCAAAGACCTCACTTCTCATTGCTGAAGTGAGCAATGAGAAAACATACCCAAAGCATCACGCAGACCTTGCAGATTCATGAGAATGCCAATTGCTGCTGCCCTGATACTCATAATCATTTTGCCATTGCTGACAATGCCAAAGAGAGACTCTAAAACTCTATCATAACTGAACATTTTTATGCAAAAATGATTGGACTACTACAACAGAATGTGCATTTATGAGAAGATCAGATTGTGGACTTTCAGTCTCACTTTATGTTAAAGTGTATTAGAATGTTGCAGATTTTATGTAACCCTTATCCATATAACGTTACCATACAGGATTGGCCTTTAATTATAAACCATTGGCAGAGATTTAAGAGAACCAAAAGAAAAAATTTCAATCAAAGTCTTTCTCATAGCTTAGGTAAAGGGAACATCCCATTAGAAATAAGACAGCTAAATATGGAATTCTCAATACATTTAGATATTCTATCATTCCATAGCATTGGCACAATTACACAATTGGTAGGTGGGCTGGAGGGGCTTTACCCACTGAGCCTGGATTCAAAATACTTGCCATAGCTTACGGGTCATTGTCATTAATTTTGTCTTGGCAATCAGAAAGCTTTCAATGTATAGAAGGTTACCATAGTGCCTCTGTAGCCCTTTTGAATTTAACACATAAAACAAAAGTGGGAATTATGGAAAACAGAACCAGGAAGAAAGTTTGAGTTAGTTTATTGTGCCAATCTGGCTGATAAACACATGTGGGGTTAATTGAAGGGCGGAAAGATAAATGGCTTGGTGAGCATAGCCTTTCGAGTTCTCTGGTTTCTTGCTTTGTGATGGTCGAGTTCTCTGGTCTCTTGCTTTGTGATGGTCGTACCAGGGTGCAGCTGCCTTAGCAGTTCACTGCTTCAGCTGGCAAGGCTCACTTCTTGCAAGACATCCATGAGGAGAAGCCACATGGACCTACCCCGATGCAGCCCTGGGTGCTGGAGCAGCCATGTGAAGACCCCTGCCAGCACTGAGATGCTTACACATTCACTGATTCAGCTTACCTCCTGCAGTCGGCATCAGAGTGTGTGTTTTGTGAGATGGAGGAGGACTTTGTGGATTGGTGTCGGACATATGGGTTAATGTTTGACTTGTGGACTTGGGCAGCACTGGGTTGGGATGTTTTCTTGATGTGCACTTACCCTTTATATAAAACTCTCTCTTATACATAAGAGTTTCTGTGCATTTGTTTCTCTAATGTACCCAGACAAGCACAGAGTGTATGTGGACAAACTCTCAACATTCATATGTTAAAGAGTCCAAGGCTCCCGTGGAGGAAGCCTTCACGTTCATGGTTTGGAGATGAGTCACACTCATATTCTCTTAAGTAAAAGTTATTCTCCATGATGTACCCCCATACTAATGCCAACTCTAAGGTGCTGTTTGCAAACACATGGTCACTGACTAAACACTTGGAGGTCAACTGTTTGAAGGTTATCTCCCTGAAGGTTGTCATCCATCTAAGGCAATCAGATCCTATAGTCTATCCCATCCTAAGTAGGGCCCGCACCCTTCTGATAGGATAATGGATTGTTCTTGAGGGAAAGCTCAAAGACTCCTAAGGTCAAGCCAACTCAGGGAAGACCAAAGTTAGGCTTCCATCTTGACTCTAGAGCCTGCCTATCTTGTTACGTGTATGCCTTCCTGTCACATGTGTGTCCCTAGTGCAACCCCTTCCTATTGTGTGTATACTCCTAGCTCTTCCCTCTCCTGTTACTCATATGCTTATTGTACAACCCCTTCCTGTTACATATGTACTTACAATGGCAGGCATGCCCCAGATTATATAAATTCATGAAGTTATGTTACTCAGTCTCTGCGCGGATCTGGCTCCTGAAATCATGGTGGTGCTGGAGGTGAGCACTTGCATGCTTTATCTTGTCTGATGTCTCTTTAATTTTACCCTTCAATTACACAACTCCTCTTGGACCCATTTGATTATTGGGGCTGGTACACTACACTTAGTGAAGCAGGCCCACATGGTATATTGAACTCAAGCAACACAAGGTGACAGAATCCACCAGCCTCAAGCTCAAGTGATATACATACATACTAGCAGCACGGCGAAACCGGTCTCAAAAGTGCCTCAAGCTCTAGCTACAAGATCTATAGGTTGGCTTTACCCACAGGTAGTGTAGCACACAGGTTGAGGCAGAGAACTAGCTAAAGCAGCAACATGCTGGTCTAATCACCAGAGAGCAAGAGAGGTAGCTTCTTTAAAAAGGAATTTTAACAAATGGTCTCTTTGATTTTTTTCCTCTTAATCTTAGTAGGATCAGAGGTGTTTTAAGACATTTAAACTCTCAAGAATTGAGTTGACTCCATAGAATGACTAGCAATGGTTCTTTAAAATGATTGCTCTGGGGGTGGGGAATAATTTGGAAAAGGATATCAATAATGGTTGTACAACATGAATAGTATAATCAGTGGTACTGAATTATACATGTATAAGTTGTGGACTTGAAGAATGTTTTGTTGTGTATATTTTTGCCACAATTAGAAAAAAATAATTATATGAACAACAGTGAGTATAAGGAAGAAGAATATTTTCTGGAATTGAATGTAGTGAAAATTGTACAACTCTTATTGATATGATTGAATTATTGAATTGTATGACGTGTGGATGAAATGATAAACTGTTAAAAAAACAATAAAATGGCCATTCCGTGTTTGAAGAAACTATCTTAAGTTCTCTATAGACAGATCTGCTGCAAAAGATATCTTTAACATCTTAAAAAGCAGCTATGTCACTCTTAGAAGTTTAAGATTCATTTTATCCAATCTTTTACTCACCTCATATGAACGTGAAAGTTGGTCAATGAAAATGCGAGATGGAAAACTGACACCTTTGGATGATGGCACTGGCAAAGTACATGGAATATGCCAACAACGGCTAGAAGAATGGACAAACTTCTCTCAGAAGTGCAGCCAGAATGCTCCTCTAAAGCAAGAATGCTGAGACTTTGTCTCACTTGCTTTGGACATAATACCAGGAAGGACCAATCCCTGGAGCAGGCCATCCTGCTTGGTAAAGCAGAGGGTCAGTGAAAAAGAAGAGCTTCCGTGAGATGAATTGATACACTGGCCAAAACAATGGGCTCAAACATTCCTGTTACTGTGATGATGGCTTTGTTTTGTGCTCATAAGGTTGCTGTGAGTTGGCGTCAACTCAGATTGGTGTCTATGGCTGGGTTCAAACCGCCAACATTTAGCTTAGTAGTTGAGCACAATTTGCACCACCTCTGATTTTCTTTTGAGCCTGGTTTATTTTGTGTTGTTATTACTGAAGGTATACAAGCAGAATATACACCAATCCAGCAATTTCTATATGTACAATTCCATGAGATAGATTACATTCTTCAAGTTATGCAGCCATTTAACCTTCCCTTCCTGAGTTTTTTCCACTAACATAAACTCACTGCCTCCTGAGTTTCTGATCTTATCTTTTGACTCACTATTGACCAATTTGACCCCACAGAGATAATCCTTATTAGAGCCCTAGCTTATGGCAGACCCTCTTTACTGGTTGAGCTAAACTATTATTTGGTTTTAAGAAGTCAGGGACTTCTCTTTTAACTCAAATAATTGTTATTATCATTTAACTTGAGAATATAGATGCATATATAAATTATCTGTTTTTATAACTCTTATACAAAAACAAAGTCAAATAAGTATGTCATTCAATATACACAAAATCATGAACCCAATATAATACACATTAATAACAATCAGTGAAACTAGATTGAACCTCATTGTTGTGATCTGTCTGCTGCTCCCTCCTCTAGAGTACAATTCTCTTGACACTTTATTGTTTTCAAAATATTTCTACATACAATGGTAAGCCAAAAAGTATTTTTCTTATGGCTCCAGTTTATACATTCCTGGGTTTATTTAAAGAAAAATGTGTTCAAATATGAATGACTGCAGACAAACTGTCTCAATAGTCCACTTGTCTTAGTTTTGTCAGGGTGCCTTCAAAATAAAGGTCCAATCACAATCATGGCTTCTAAGAGTGTCTGCTGGGCTAGTTCAATTCAAGGCAGAGGGGGTAGCTCAGAAGCTTAGGGTGTTTGTCTTTTTTTTTTTTTTTTAATGTATTCCAAAGGGGTCATCTTAATAGGTTTCCAAAAAGGATAATGGGATGACCATGGGGACTTACTAAGAAGAAGCTAAAATAATTGAAAATTAGTAGAAAGCAAATGTTTTGAGAATGATGAGGACAAGAAATGTACAAATGTGCTTAACACAATGGATGTATGTATGGATTGTGATAAGAGTTGTACGAGCCCCCAAGAAAATGATTTAAAAAAATAATTGAAAACTGCATTGTGAGAAGAATGCCGGGAAATGTGTGCTGGGATGTCCCCCACCCCCATATCACCACAATACAGCCACTCATTCTCAGAGTAACAGGCTGTCCTGTAAGATTTTCAATGGGAAACCGTACTGCATCTGCCCTGCAGTTCTGATCTTTCCTTTTCAGACTTCTTTCTGTTCCCCAAACTCCAAGAACATTTTAAAGGAACACGAGCATCCCTCGAGGATGCTAAAACCTTTGTTTTGAAAAAGGTGTAAGTGCAAGAGAGCAATATTTTTTGCGGGGAGGGTTAGAGAGCTGGAAACACTGACTTCTGAAGTGGATAGACCTAGTAGAGACTATGTTGAGAAACAAGAGTTTCCATTTTTATATTCTTGTTTTAATAAAGGTTTTGAGATTTTGTGGCAATATTTTTTGGCCTATCTCCATACATATTTCTGTTTTGATATGCAATACAGTTTGCAATAATGGGCATAAACAGGACAATTGAAAGGCAGTGTTGTTTTGTTCTGTTGTAGAAGGTCGGTACTGACTCTTCCCTGCCTGCCAATGACAATGCAATTTGCCTTTATTGAGTTAAAAAGACATCCTTTCTCTGTTCAGTACATCTCTTCATAACTCACCGAAAGTCAGGTCACGTTATCTGACAAGCATGTAACTATAAGCACAAAGATAGATAAAATCACCTTGCAACCCTCAGACGTAAAGCCCAGGCAAGACTTACACAGTTTTAAAAAAAGCCTACTATTGAAATGGAAGAAATTAAAATGTAATAATTTGATAGTCATGTGGAAAAAACTCAAGTCTCCAGAAATAGATCTGAGGATTGTAGTTAAAAAATACTAGGCAAAAAAGATTAAAAAACCAAACTCACTGCCGTCAAGTCCAGGCCAACTCCTAATGACCCCTACAGGATTGCCCCTGTGGGTTTCCCATGACTGTAACTCGTTCCACACCAAACCAGCTCACTGCCATTGAGTCAATGCTGACTCATAGCAACCCCCCGTGGGGTTCAGAGACTGGAACTGTTTACAGGAATAGAAAGCCCAGTCTTTCTTTTTAAATCATTTTATTAGGGGCTCATACAACTGTTATCACAATCCATACATACATCAATTGCGTAGAGCACATTTGTACATACAGTGCCCTCATCATTCTCAAACCATTTGCTCTCCACTTAAGCCTCTGGCATCAGCTCCTCATTTTCCCCCTCCCTCCCTGCTCCCCCCTCCCTCATGAGCCCTTGATAATTTATTATTTTGTCATATCTTGCCCTGTCCGACCTGTCCCTTCAC
>NW_022107431.1:8335611-8340195 GCF_000313985.2 Echinops telfairi
TTAGAACAAAGTGTTCTTGCATTGAGGGAATACTTGAGTAGAGGCTCAATGTCCATCTGCTATAAATGTCCATCCAAACCTATAAATATATGGACATAGATCTATTTTCCCATCCTCATATGTAAATATATTTACATATGTCCGTGCCTGTATTTAGACCTCTATAAATGCCCTTTGCTTCCTAGTTCTTTCCTCTGTTTCCTTTTACTTTCCTCTTGTCCCAATATCATGCTCAGCTTCATTTGGGTTTCAGTAATTCTTCTCGGTTACATTGCAGCCGGTCGTTTCAATCTGCAGACCATGAAGATCACAGCCCAATGTATAACCACTACACCACTGGGCTGTTTACTTATTCAGACCAAAAATAATCTGTTTGATATTTTGTCTTTATGTGTGTGTGAATGTGTAGGTGTGTGTGTATGTGTGTGTGTGTATGAGAGCGACAAATAGAGAGTGAAAAGGAGACAGCAAAGTTAAGAGGAGCTATTCTTTCAATGTAATTGTTTATTTTAAGCTGATCTTTAGATTTCAATGGCTGCATAATCTCGTATAGAGATCTTTGAGGAGAATCACACATAATGTTTGCTTATAGTTACTGTTAAGATTTCTCGCATTAAATTGGAATTTGTTACATGAAAGGTACTATTGTAGATCTAGTAAATAAATACATGAATTGGAGAGTACAAGTCTTGGGTAAATGCCAAGACTATTGCTTTTTATCTTTTCCTGAAGTCAAGTATTTTAATTTTGTTTTGGAGATGGTTTTTATTATTTTGGTATATTTTAGACTATTCATCAGATCGTTTACTCAAAATTTCTTGATGTGAATTTGGGTTACACTAAACAAGTTAATTATATGCTTTCAATCATTCATAATTGCCATGAGGCATATCTCAGTTAAAACATCAAGCATTTCTTTCTTGACTTTACACAAATATTTCTGGAATGTCCCTTGATTTCTCAAAAATACAGCATATACTTTCACTATTGCCAAAGAATGTATGTGCCTTAAGTTTGAGTGTTTGAGCTCTATCACCAGGGAACGTCTGAAATAAATTTATGTTTCAAAGTCAAATTGTGAAATTAATGTGGAATTTTCATCTGGAGAATGCGTAGGAACCGCAGTATAGAGGTGACAATATTAGAGAAATGTGTAGGGCCTCAAAATTTAATTTTACTTCCTCATTCTTTTTATAGAGCAATTCCAGTGGTTTACAAATAAAACACACCAGTCCTTAGTTAGCAAAATGTATAAATGTTAAAATTTGCTGTTACAAGTGAATTCTGACTTTGATAAAGAACAAAATTGTATTGCATTTAGATCATGGAATGAAGACTTTAATATGACATATTCGATATCATTTCCAAATCCATGACTGTTGGGAGACACCCATGGGGAGTTTGATTATTGCTATTGTTCCACCAGATGTTTGGCATTACGTCGTCCGGTCACAGGGTAGCATAGCTAATAGATGTGCTCACTTACGTGGAATGGTTGCTGTCATCATCTCTGTGGTGTCGTGTCCATTCACTGCAAGTTCTGCTCATGCTTTCATTATGCTTGCTAGGGTCCTCACAGTGCTTAGGAAGACGTTCAAAATCCCACCTTTAAACTTTATTCCAAGTCCTAAAGCTTTACTGTCATAAGAATTAGTAAGGTGCCTTCCTTAGTTTCTTAGTTTCTTAGGTAGGGCTGCTGTAACAGAAATATCACAAAGCTGCGGCTTTAACGGAAATTGACTTTCTCAGAGTTTGTTGTTTCGGCTCACAGTGACCCCGGGGACAACAGAGGAAAGACTGCATGGTCCTGCACCGTCCTCACAATTGCGCCCGTGCTTGAGCCCACTGTTGCAGCCACGTGTCGAGGGCCCTCCTCTTTTTTGCTGTGCTTCTGCTTGACCACGCATGACGTCCTTCTCACAGTTCAGGAGCTGGACGTCCAGATTCAGGGTTCCTACTCTAGAGAAGGGGTTTCTCTCTTTGTAGACTCTGGGGGGTGGTCCTTGTCTCTTTTAAGCTTCTGGTCCCTGGTTCCTTGGCGATTTCCATGCGACATGACATCTACCTTCTTCCATCTGTGCTCCCTTTCTTCTTTGTCTAATCTTCTCCCTTTACACCTCAAACATGATTGGTCTAAGACACATCCTGCACTGATAAAGAATCATATGAACACGGTATAGGAAACTATTTCCAAATGGGAGTACATCCATAGACATAGAGGATAAGATTTACAACATATGTTTTCTGGAGACACAATTCAATTGTAATAATACCATGAAAGTAATTTAGCTAACATGCCATTATTTCCCCAAAACCCTAATCTCCCAAGTTAGGATTATGCTAAATAGCATAATCTGTATTTTTGTGTGTGTATGTGTATAATTGCTTCTTGGGTGTGGTAGTTACATAATCTGGTGCTGACTTGAGACTATTAAAAGTGAAGGGGTGGAGTTTAGCTTGATTACATCATTTGGAGGTGCTACATAGAGAAATAGCTCCCTGGAGGTAGGACACACTCACTCCCCGCAAGACATTCCTGCTGACAGGACACATGGAGCAACACTAGAGCCCTGGAGCTGGAGGAGCAACGTGGAGACCCCTGCCAGTGTTGAGATGTTTCCGCTGCCACTGGATCCACAAGACTTTACACCCACTGGCTTGTGATCTTTCTGCATTTATCATGTGTTGTGTGAATCTGAAGAGGAATTTATAGATTGGCATTGGACATATGGGCTAATATCTGATTTATGGACTTGATCTGGCCTGGGCTGGGATGTTTTCTCAATATACAATTGCTCTTGGGGGAGGGGAAAAAAGGAAAATGAGCTGATTCAGGGAACCCAAGAAGAAAGCGAATTTTGGGAATGATGAGGGCAACAAATGTGTAGGTGTGCTTTACACAATTGATCTATGTATTGTGATGAATTGTATGAGCCCCAATAAAATGATTAAAAAATATACAATTGCTCTTTTATATAAAACTTTCTTATACACATATAAGTATCTCTGAATTTGTTTCTCTAGTTAATCCAGACTAATACATTGGGTATATCATCAATATGCCAACACATTGTCGAACACGCAAATACAAACTTAAAAATTACACCTGAGAAACTTCAGTTTGTATTGCACATTTAACAAGGTGCTATTGAGGACTAAAATGCCCCTGACCCAACCTATGGTATTTTCCATCACCTCACATGCGTGAAATCTAGACAATGAATAGGGAAGATCAGAGAAGAATGGATACATTTAAATTATAGTATTGGTGAAAATACCGACTATATCATGGCCTTCCAGAAGAACAAGCATCCCTGGTGGTGTAGTGGTAAGTGCAAGGTCGGAAGTTTGAAACTACCAACCACTCCACTGGAGATATGTGACTGTCTTCTCCCGTAACGAGTTACAGTCTCTGACACCCTAGGAAGTGGATCTCCTCTGTCCTTGGGTCTCTATGAGTCAGAGTTGACTCAATAGTAGTGACATGGTTTTGTTTGGTTAGAAGAACAAACAGAGCTGTTTTGGAAGAAGTATAGGCGGAGTGCTCCTTAGAAGGGAGGTTGATGAGTCTTGTCGTTCACCCAATCCCTGGAGAAGGGAGTCATACTTGGTAAAGCAGAAGGCTGGATGTTCTAGTCTACCCAGAGGAATCTTGGAAGAAAGGCCTGGTGATCTACTTTCAAAAATCTTGGAAAGCCCTATGGAGCATAGCTCTGATGTAACACACACAGGCTGCCATTGAGTCAAGAGGTGATTTAAATGGCAACTGCTCATTCTCTGTGGTTCTCCAAAGGGTGAGAAAGCTAGAAACATGAACTTCCCACATTGCATTGGTTTGAATCCAATCACATGGTCTGTTTCTGAACCAACCCATGCTCGGATTGGCTTAGGGGTAGGTTCCAAATCAAGCTCTGGCCAGAGGGCAGGATTCCACTTCCTTGGTTAGGATCAGTTAATGTCCAACTCTGGAGCTGGCTTCAATCAATCCTTGAAATCACACTATTGCAACACTGTGGGCAGAGAAAACATGCGTTCACTACCGGACAGAGAAGGAAAGGAGAAAAGACAAGGCACACATGATGCCACTCATTAGCAAAGGTACAGACCCAATCCAAGGCCCAGGCTTCATATTCAAGGATGAGTCAAGGATCGACAGAGGCATTGAGAACCAGTTTCATGGGTTGGCTTTCAGAGACACCGTGGCTTGCAGAACTAGAGTTCCAGGGTGGGTGGGGAGATCTTGTTCCAGGACATTCTGGGAAGGAAGGTATTGAGCCACAGGATGTCTTTGGTAGTCAGCCTGGTAGCAGGAGAAGGCAATGCCTCAGTGTCAGGAATAGAGGATCCACAAGAAGATTGAGTGACTATGCATCTGGTGGAGCATTACACTAGAGCTTTGCTTTCTCGAGCATGGCTTCCTCCTGGGGAGTTATGTGGGCCCAGCTGTCAGGGTTAGAAGTCAAGTCCAAACTTCAACCCAGTGCTCCAAGGTGTGAAGACAACCTGCCGGCGCGGAGTAGGGAATCAGTGGAGAGGTCTAGGGGGCTGGTCCCAGCCCCAAATACTAAGTGGATGCCTGCCCCT
>NW_022107431.1:8342292-8345153 GCF_000313985.2 Echinops telfairi
TTGTATGAGCCCCTAATAAAATGTTAAAAAAAAAAAAAAAGAAGTCAAGTCAAGACATGACACTGTGAGAAACGTGGTTCAGAGAGGAGGGTTATTCTGACCTGATTGTGCTGATTAAATTAGGGGCGCAGTGATGAAGTGCTTTACACAATGCATCTACTAGTCCATGCAGCTAACGGGTTAGGCCAAATTGGGTGTAATATATACACGAGCTTGAAATAAGTAGCACATGCGGCTAAGCCCTAAATGCCAAGAACAGAATGGCGGTGCCCATGATGGGAGTGGGCATAGACTGTGTCCACAGACTCTCCGAGAGAATGGCCCCACGTGGCTTCCGCTGTGGCTCACCACCCTCCTCAGCCTATATGAGTATCCAGGCGCAAGTGCGGAAGGTGCACAACTCCAAGCATTGCTGGGGTACTGTCACGCTCTCCTGGCTGGGAAGGAGGTGGTGACTGATCTCTTCTGAGGACCCTGGGCATCACTGTCCTGGTCACTGGGGACCAGCACGATTATCCTAAGAGAAAACACACTCCTTTCTCTTCTGGTAGTGATTCAATCCTCTAAACCCCCAAAGAGAACTGAACCGAGAGAAAGAGCTGCAGAAAAGCGGGCTGCTTGCCATCTACCCCACGTAACAGCGACTCTGCTCTGGCCAGTAAAAAATGAGTTCCCAGTGAACCTCGTCATTCATAATATTTTCATAGCGAGGCAATCAGAGATTCTCAGCCCAAACCACAAATGCCCACAGGCCAACATCAGAAGACTGACCACTTGCAGGCGATGGGAGTAAGTGAGCGTTTGTAATTTTATGTTGTAAAATATCGGCCGCTGGTGAAAGCATGGACACCCCTCTCCTGGAAACAGTGTGCCGTCTGGGCTGCTTGCTTCTGGAGGTCAGTCCTGGACACGGACGAGGTCAGGGCAGTGAGCTTGACTCTCCCACCCCACTAACCAAGTCACACCAAGGGCGAGGGTGGAGGTGTGTGGAACCTGGCACCAGCCCACCAGACTGACTAGGGAAATGACTCCAATTTCAAGCTGAAGCAAGGGTGGCTCTTCACTGTAATGAGAGAAAATGACTTGGTTTTCACATGAGGCCAGCATGCTTGATGCCACAGGCTGTCAGAACCATCTCGGGCTGTGTTCTGCAGATGGAAGAAATTGGCTGGTTTATTTGCTGGTGAGAAGGTCTGAGTAGTTCAGCTGGTGTGGATGGAAACTCTATCAAACAGTTCTCCATTAGCCACCATGCTTAGGCCGGTGACAGTCACTTGTTCTCACGTTCAGTTTGACAGGGCTGATGACTGAGCCCATGGCCACAGGGACACATGTGGACAGTTGGGTCCAGCAGTGAGTTCATGACCATATCACATGAGTGGACAGACAGGCCCAGCAGTGAGTTCATGATCATATCACATGAGTGGACAGACAGGTCCAGCAGTGAGTTCATGGTCAGCGTGACACGTGGATAAAATTCACCTTGTCATCAGAGGGCTGTGTGCCAAGAAACAAGGAACACGCACACGGACATTTCAGAGGATGTGAAGCTGCAGAGATAGCAGGGCTCAGATCAATAATAAAGCAGCCTTGAAGTTTCATCTTCTGTTTTGCTCCATTCTGTCACCCCTTCTGTTCTTAGCCCTGTAATTTGGAGTCTGTGAGAACATTCAATCAAGGAAACTGCAGGGTGAAAACTCGCCCCCGCCACTATTTCCCTTTGTGGCATGGAGCATGTGGGCATCTCCACCTCCTGTCCCCGTGAAACTTTGCTAGAGTACAAAGTACACCGTGTCAATGTGCTCTCCCACATGATGATTCCAAGTTGACACTCAGCATCCCACGAGAAGTCTCATTTCCTCACCTCTTTTCCAACTCTTGACATTTTCACTTCTTAACATTTTCCAAGTTATTTGGGAAGTAGGTTGTCAGGACTTTCTTTCTAAGTGGCCGTGGGTGGACTCAAACCACCAACCTTTCAGATAGTAGCCGATAGTGTCAACTGTTTGTCCGCAGGAACTTCACACATCAGTGTCTCAGAAAACTAATTATGTGAAAGCATCCCTGGACTGAAGTCACTAAGTATGCATTTTAAAGAAGGTGTGCTAACACTTTTATTTATTTTAAGAAACTTTTTTATTTTGAATTGGGTGAAGGCTTACAGGGAAAACTCTAAGGGGGGTGTGAAACCCTAGAGTCATTGCACTCTACATAACTAGAAAACAAACAAAATAAGTCCACGCTGTCAAGTTAGGAGCCCTGGTGGCGTAGTCTTTATGTGTTGGGTTGCTAACTGCAAGGTCAGCAGTTTGAAACTACCAGCCTCTCTGATGGAGAAAGAAGAGGCTGTCTACCCCCGTAAAGAGTTACAGTCTTGGAAACCCACGGGGACAGTTCTACTCTGTCCTATAGGGTTACCATGCTCAGCATTGACTCCATGTCAGTGAGTTTAGAGTGTTTTGGCTGTCAAGTTGACTGATTCATCTTTCTCCCACGGAGTGGCTGGTGGCTTAGAACTGCTGACCTTGCAGCTTGCAGCCCAGTGCTCAACCAGGGGTCGTTGTTCCTCCTATCGACAGGTGTATTGTTTCGCTGAAAATTGAGCGAAAGGGTAAGTTAATTTCCAGGCCTTCAGGCTAAGTGCACAGTCTCTCATGAGTGTCTCTTAGGCTTCTCACCATAAAATTGCCAGGTCAAGTAAGAGGAGTATCAGTACCATGAGGGTAGGGAGAAGGTGGAGGGAGAAGCAGGAGAAAGGGGGAATCGATCACAATGATTGGTGTATAACCACCCCCACCCCCACCCTGGGGGACAAACAACAGAAACATGGGTGAAGGGAGAAAACAGGCGGTGTAAGATAT
>NW_022107431.1:8345526-8346685 GCF_000313985.2 Echinops telfairi
GCAGCAGCAGCAGCAGCAGCAGCAGCAGCAGCAGCAGCAGCAGCAATACTTTGGGCTAAAGCCAAGTGGTTGATTGGAGGTCACACTGTTTATACTTCAGAGCTCAGAGAGCTGTAGGACAACAAAGCCGCTGGCCATGTTTGGGACTGGGCTGCCTCTGATGCCAGGGTTTCTTCTAGTCTGTGCTTGCATGGCTCTAGCTTATGATGATCTAAGACAGTGTTTCCCAAAGTGGGTGGTCCTGCCCCCGGGGAGGATGCAGGGGGAGTGAAAGCAGATACCTACAGTTTATCTTGGATTATGGGTTACCAGGGGGCACCGAGTAATTAGATTTTCCTGAAAAGGGGGTGGTATGCCAAATAAACTGGGGAGCCATTCTTCCTTCTTGTGAGGTTCTCATCTTGGAAAGTACTTTTTTTTTTTCTTCTTACCAATGAGTTCTACTATTCTGAGAGTGTACGAAAAATGTCCTTGTCCTGAGGTGCTGTTGAGAGGTTCAGACTTAGAGCAACCTTAGACCCGACAGAAACAACCCCAAAACACATTGCCTGGTCCTGCCTTTCCCTGCAGGCTAGACCGGAGCATGTGCTCAGGTACAGATAAGAGATAAGAGCTCAGACACACGGAATCCAGGAACAGGAATGGGAATAGCTATACCAGATGGGTAGGGGGAAGGTAGGGAGAGTAAGGGAGGAAGGGGGAACAGATCACAACAATTGACACATAACCCACTGCCCACCTCCAGGGGGCAGAACAGCAGAAACCATGGGGGAAGGTAGATAGCGGTCAGTGTAAGAAATGAAAATAATAATTTATCATTTATCAAGGGGTCACGAAGGTGGGGGGGGGAGGGAAAAAAGAAGAGCTGATACCAAGGACTCAATAGAAAGTAAATGTCTAGAAAAGCATGATGGCAACATATGTACAAATATGCTCGATACAATTGATGCATGGATTGTCCCACCCCCCTCTGAGGTGTTTGTCAATCTTTATTGATATTATTAAAAATTTTTTAAAATCATCTTATTAGGGCCTCATACAACTCTCATCACAATCCATACATACATCAATTGTGTAAAACACATTTGTACATTCATTGCCCTCATCATTCTCAAAACATTTCCTCTCCACTTAAGCCCCTGGCATCAGCTCCTCATTT
>NW_022107431.1:8351133-8352954 GCF_000313985.2 Echinops telfairi
GTTTTATATACTTTTGTATTCTGTTGGCTAGTATTTTGTTAAGGATTTTTGCATTGATGTTCATTAGGGATATTGGTCTGTAATTCTCAATTCTTGTGGGATCCTTGCCCGGTTTTGTTTTCAGAGTTATACTAGCTTCATAGATGGAGTTTGGGAGTTTGCCATCTTTTTCTAGGTTCTGGAAGAGTTTGTGTAGGATTGGTGTTAGTTCTTCCCTAAATGCTTGGTAGAATTCTCCAGTGAAGCCATCTGGTCCAGGGGATTTTTTGTTGGTAATCCCTTGATAAACTTGTCTATTTCTTCTATTGCTATGGGTCTGTTGAGATTCTTGATGTGCATTGAAGACAGTCTAGGGAGGGATTGTTTTTCCAAGAATTTTCCCATGTCTTCAAAATTGTTGAATTCATTGGAGTATAACCCTTCATAGTACTGTGTAATTTTCCTTTTGATTTCATTAGGGTCTGTTGTAATGTCCCCTCTTTCATCCCTCATTCTTGCTATTGAAATTTGTCCCATCCTTTCTTTGGTTAGGTTTGCCAGCGGTCTGTTGATTCTGTTTATCCTTTCAAAGAACCAACTTTTAGCAGCATTAATTTTTTCCATAGTCTTCTTATTTTCCCTCTCCTGAATCTCAGCCCTGATTTTTATACTTTCTTTTCTTTTGCTATAAGTAGGATTGTCCTGCTGACCCTACTCTAGTTGTAAATTTTGTGCCAGCATATCAATCATGATGAGTCTCTCTTCCTTTCTCAGGTATGCATGCATTGCTATGAAACTTCCTCTGATAACTGCCTTTGCTGTGTCCCATAAGTTTTGGTATGCCATGTTCTCATTCTCGTTGATTTCTAGAAATTTCCTAATTTCATCTCTGATCTGTGCCAGTGCACAGTCCTTTTGCAATAGTTATTCATCCTCCAATTGTTTGCTTTTGTTTTCTTTGTCTTTTTTTTGTTGATTTCCAGCCTTATGGCATAGTGATCAGAGAGAGAAGTCTGTATGATATCAATGTGCTTTAATTTATGTAGATTTGCCTTATGCCCCAGCATGTGGTCTATCTTCAAATATGTGCCATGTGGGCTTGAAAAGAATATGATTTTTTTTTTGGGTATTTGGATGGAAAGCTCTGTAAATCTCTATCAGATCAAATTGTCTAATTGTAGTGTTTAGATCTCTAGCCTCCTTCTTGAGTTTCTTTTCCTGTGACCTATCTTTTCCAGGGAGTGGTGTATTGAAGTCACCCACTATAATTGTTGAGGCTGTGATTTCTTTTTTCATCTTTTGGAGTGTTTGCTTGACATATTCAGCGGTCTTTCATTCGGGGAATATATGTTTACAGTGCTTAGTGGTTCTTTATCTACCATTCCTTTGAGCATTATATAGTGTCCCTCCTTATCTCTTTTAATGGTTTGCACTGTGAGGTCAATTTTATCTGAGATTAGGATTGCAACCCCTGCTTTTTTGAAATACTGTTTGCTTGGTATGCTTTTCTCCATTTTTGGCCCATTTTTGTCTGTAGCGTTGAGATGTGTCTCCTGTAGGCATCAGATTGTGTTTTCTAAGCCAGGCTGCTAGCCTTAGTCTTTTAATGCCTGAGTTAAGGCCATTGATATTCAGGGTTATTATCTCCATCTGCAGACTCTGTGATGTCATCTTATACCTTTTGTGTTGGGTGTTTTCCTACCTTCCTTTCTTATTAGGTAGTGTGTTGTGCGCACGCGCGCGCGCGTGTGTGTGTGTGTGTGTATGTGTGTATAACTCTTGACTTCTTTCCATCCTTAAGCCAATGCTATCTTGGGGTCTGTTTTCTCTTTGTTGCCCTCT
>NW_022107431.1:8353380-8358585 GCF_000313985.2 Echinops telfairi
GATTCAGTCTAGCTGGTGTTCTTTCAGCCTCTTGAATGGTTGTCTGGTTTTCATTCATTAAGCTGGGGAAGTTTTCCTCCAAGGATTCTCTCACTATTGTTTCAGATGACTTCTTTGTTGTGTCTTCCTCCAGTAAGCCAATAATTCTAATGTTCCTCTTCACAGCATCAGACATAGCTCTTAGGTTTTCTTCAGCTTCTCTGATGATCTTATTAGATTTTTGTTTTCATTTATTAAAGTCTGCTTGGCTGTCCTCCAAGTCACTGGTGTGGTTCTCTGCTTCTTCCAGTCGATTCTAGAGGTCCGTGTGTCTGTTACTGGTTTTTGTTATCTCCTCCCTAAGCTCTTATATTTCCTTTTGGTGTATGGACTTTATCTCCTCTATCGTTTCATCCTTTTCTTTATTGTTTCCCTCATATTCTTTCTGTGGCAGCTCAATTTTTTTTCTTCTATGCATGTCATTATGTTCAGGACATCGTCTGTCATTACCTTTTGTTTCTCCTGTTTTTTTGTTGAGGTTGTTGGGGCTGTTGTTGCTTTGTTTTAGAGGAACCAGGTGCCATTTTCCAGGGAGTCGAAAGCACTGGCTCTCTCTGGGAGACTGGTAGGAATGATTCTTTGAACTGCCTAAAGGTAATTTCACTATGGAATTAACCTACCACTTTATCCTCCTGTGGCTTCCTTCTTAGGGGAGTGCCCCAGAAGGCTCGTGTGTTGCCTGCTTTGGTGTTGCGGAGGTTGGACAGAGGTTTCTGCAGCAGCTTAGGACTTTGATGAATGTTGGTCAAGTTGCCTTAGGCCTTTTGAGGCACTAAGGTGGGCAGGAGGAATTTCCCTCAGTCACGTGGGACAGCCGAGGGGAAAAATATTAGCTCCCCTAGCCACACAGGCAGGAATTCCCGGTAAGAATTTGGGCAGAGTATCCCCTGGTGGAGGTCTTCAGGGCTTTCCCAAGCCTTACCTGCTGTGTGGGGGCAGGTGTAGATGCCCTAGGCTAAGGGGAGTGGTCTGGAGGTCGGCAGTGGAGTGTGAGAGACAAAGAGGAGAAAAAAACTAAAAAGTAAGCCTGCTGAGACTGTGGGGATATAGAGAGAAGAGAGGGAAACAAAAGTAACAATATAGCTGAGCACTGATCCCAGCCTGTGGAGCTGCAAGTGTTTAATACCTGCCCCGAGGCGTGGCAAACTGTGGCAGTGTTGAGATAAGGCCCCTGCACCAGCTCCAAATGGTCCTGGCTCTGGCTGAGATAGTGGTGGGGCTAAAGTCAAACCCTAGCTGGCCTCCACTGTGGAAATCCTAAGCCCCCAGCCCTTCAGAACCATGTGGGTCTGTGCTTATCTTTTTGAAGCTCCTCCTGTGATCCAGCAGCCTTGAATTTCCCTCTAAGTAACTCTCCTGTGCTGATTTCTGCAGAGACCCTCTGATATGTGTTACTCAGTCGCCATCTTCCCATAAGTTCTGATGTATAGATTGTTATAAGAGTTGTAGAACCCCAATAAAATGATCTTTTAATAAAAAAAACAGAAAACAGAAAAAAAAAAACCACTTCCCAGTCCTGTGCCATCCTCACTCTTATTGTTATGTCTGAGCCCATGGTTACGGCCATGCTGTCAATCATATGGTCAAGGATCTTCCTTCTGTGTCCCTCTAGCATGGCATCCTTCTTAGGGACTGATTCCTCCTGATATCATGGCCAAAGTACATGAGACATAGTCTCGCCATCCTCACTTATCAGGACCATTCTAGTAGTACTTCTTCCAAGAGAATCTTGTTCATTTTTCTGGCAGTCTATGGTATACTTAATATTTTATTTTTCCCAACACAATAATTCAAAGGCATTGATTTTTCTTCAGTTTTCTTTCCTCCTTGGGCAGATTTTGCATGCATTTGAGACACAATGGAAAACCGCATGGTTTTGGTCAGGTGAACCCTAGCTCTCAAAGTGACACCTTTGCTTTTTAACACTGCAAAGAAATCCTTAGCAGCTGATTTGCATGGTCATACAGTCTGCTCCCATAAGGATTTACTGTCTCAGGAATCCAAAGGAGCTGCTCTATTCTTTCTGATTGAGTTGTTCTGAATCACACTAGACTTAATAGCAGTGGCTTTGGGGATGGACTCAGTGGATTAAACACACATGTTTACTTCTCCTTTGTCTGGAATTCCCATGCAAACCACTACATACTAATTAATAAATCATAATGTGTTCTCTGTGAAAGTCTACAGCAAATTAGGTTTCTACTTGACAATTTCTATATCAATCATTCAGTGACATGGCTTACATTTTTTCACAATATATCAAAATCTGTCCTTTTAAATTGTGTTCTGAGCCCAGTACTCTAGTTTCCTTGTCTCTTTACCTTCTTTGCTTAGGAATAAATGATGAACTTTGAGTCTCATATAGAACTAGATGGTAGTTTAAAAAAGTTAAAAATTGTAATTGGTAAAGAAAACAGGAGCAGAGATGGCTCTAATATATCCTGGGAACCATAACACATGGAGGATGGTAACTGACTGAGCAGAGCAAGTAGAGAAGGAAGCCCAGGGGGAAGCTGCTCTGGACAATAGGTTTCCCAAGAAGGTCCAGAACTATAGGTAATGAGTTGGCCCTCTAATGGCAAGTCAGTCATTGGAAACCAGCAACTGCTCTGCAGGAGAAAGATGAGGCTTTCTACTCATGTAAAGAGTTACTGTCTCAGGATTCCACAGGGGCAGTTCTACTCTGTCCTCCAGGGTTGCTGAGAGCTGAAACAGACCTGATGGAAGTGAGCTTGGTTTTTTGGTTGAAGATATGAGGGCTAGTTGAGAGTCATGGGAAGAAGCAGTTAGGACCATTTCTCATCTGTTATGGATTGGATTATGTCTTCCATAAATAGCGCATTAAAATCCTGATCTTTGAACTTGTGAATGAGATTCTATTTGACAATAGGGTTTTTCTTTTGTCATGTTATTGAGGTCATACCACTGTGGGGGTGGGTCCTAAACCTAATCGCTTCTGAGTTGTAAAAAGAGCATAATGGAAATGCCGCGCGCGCGCGCACACACACACACACACACATTCATGTGAAGAAAGATTTACAGAAAAAAGAAAGGCTGATGACAAGGAAGAAATTGACACACCAAAGTGTTGATTTGCATGGCCAGCTTCAAGAATCATGAGAAAATAAAATTTTGGTTTTTCAGAACAAAAAATCATATTGGTGAATGAGAGGGAGGGAAGAGTAGAGACCCAAAGCCCATCTGTAGACAACTGGACATCCCCTCACAGAAGGAAGAGATGAGCCAGTTAGGGTGCAGTGTGGTACTGAGGAAACATACAACTTTCCCCTAGTTCTTTAATCCTTTCTTCCCCCCACTATCATGATCCAGATTCTACCTTACAAATCTGGCTATACCAGAACATGTACATTGGTACAGATAAGAGCTGGAAACACAGGGAATCCAAGACAGATAAACCCCCTCAGGACCAATAATGAGAGTAGCAATACCAGGAGGGTAAGGGAAAGGTGAGGGAGAAAGGAGGAACTGATCAAATGATCAACATATAACCTCCCTCCCCAGGGGGGATGAACAACAGAAAAGTGGGTGAAAGGTGATAATGGTCAGTGTAAGACATGAATAAAACAATAATTTATAAATTATCAAGGGTTTCTGAGGGAGGGGTGGTGGGGGAGGGAGGGAAAAATGAGGAGGTGGATACCAAGGGCTCAAGTAGAAAGAAAATGTTTTGAAAATGATGATGGCAACATATGTAGAAATGTTCTTGACACAATGGATGTATGTATGGATTGTGATAAGAGCTGTAAGAGTCCCCAATAAAATGATTAAAAAAAATTTTTTTTTGTCTTTAAATTCACCCATTTGTAATGTTGGTGTTACAGCAGAAATGGGGAGGCCATTCCTCTTTCCTGCAGGATATTAGGCAACTATCCCTCCTCTACCTGTTAAAGACAGTTAGATACTCAGTTTAGAGGCTGGAGCACAAACTCTGGTCTCTGAGGCCCTAAGCACATACTGGGTGGGGGGACCCCCACCACGCCTGTCTCCACCCATTGTTCAGGACCTTGAAGCTGGCCTCATACTCAAGCAGAATCCTGGAGTTCTGTTCTGGAAAACTGAGCAGTCCAAGAGAAAAGGCCTGCAGATGTTGACAACTGTGTGTGTTCACTCTCACTGCAGTGAAGCACCCTGCCCACAAATCCTGACTGTGAACCCAGAAATTCCAATGATTTTGAGATTCACTTTTCAGTAAGAACCCAGAGTCAAAGATGACTAGACTTCTGGGAAAGTCTCCCACATTAAAGACAGGTCAAAACCAAGCAAATAGCAAAGAAACAACCACAAAAACAAATGGGAAAAATTAGAGACACCATAAGAAAAGGGAGACTTCTCTTAACCCAAGAGCTAATAACCTTGAAAGAATGAAAGATGACCTAGGCAAATATTCTTGTAGAGGACATTTGTTGAACAAAAGGCAAAGCCTTACTACAAAACATACCTTTGCCCTTTCCACCCTTTTGACCTAGAATGTGGATAAAATGCCTGGAGTTACAGCCACCACCACTTCTTTCTTTTTTTGTTAACGAAAATTTTTTTCTAAATCATTTTTTTGGGGACTCGTACAACTCTTATCATAATCCGTACAACATCCATTGTGTCAAGCACATTTGTACATTTTTTGCCATCATCATTCTCAAAACATTTTGTTTCTACTTGAGCCCTTGGTATCAGCTCCTAATTTCTCCCCTTCCTCCCCCACCTTCCCTCCCTCATAAATCCTTGATAATTTATAAATTATTATTATTTTTTCATGTCTTACACTGACCGATGTCTCCCTTCACCCACTTTTTTGTTGTCTGTCCCCAAGGGAGGGGGTTATATGTACATCCTTGCGATTGGTTCCTTCTTTCTCCTCCTACCTTTCCCTTACTCTCCTGGTTATTGCTACTCTCATTATTAGTCCTGAGGGGTTTAATCTGTCCTGGATTCCCTGTGTCTCCAGCTCTTATCTGTACCAATGTACATGGTTTGGTCTAGCCCGATTTGTAAGGTAGAATTGGGATCAGAATCGTGGGAGGGAGGAAATATTAAAGAACTAGTGGAAATTTGTATGTTTCCTCAGTACTATACTTCACCCTGACTGGCTCTTCTCCTCCCTGCAACTCTTCTGTAAGGGGATGTCCAGTTGCCTACAGATGGGCTTTG
>NW_022107431.1:8359141-8369010 GCF_000313985.2 Echinops telfairi
CCTTGATCAAGCCCTACCAGGCCTCCTACACCCTCCTCACCATTGATTTTGGATCACTTATTCCCTTTTCCCTGGATTTGTTAACACTCACTTCCTTTCCCCTGCCTCCCCCTCTCCCAAGTCCTGCTGGAATTGTTGGTCCTGTTGCTTTCTCCTCCAGATTGTTTATTCTGCCTGTCTTATCTAGATAGTCCTACAGAGATAATACTATGCACAATAAAACAAGGCAGAGCAAAAGAAAACAAGAACAACAACAAAACCAATGACAAAAAAAGAAAAGCCTGTAAATAGTTTAAGGTCTGTTTGTTGACCTTTAGGAGTATTTTCCGGTCGATTCTGATGGGGTGCCACACCTTGGCCTCAAAGTCTGTTTTTAGTATTCCCCAAGGACTTCATTGCTCTGTTCCCCTTGCTGTTCTGTTGCATGCTCTTAGTGTTTCGCCTCCGTGTAGCAGCCACCACTATTTCGTGACCACGTGGATGAAAGTTCCAGACCAGAGATGATGGAATAGAAAGTTAGACAGAGGCTGGATTTGGAAAACCCTGGCGAGACTCATGCCTGTCTTAGAATGTCTGTGAAGCCAACCTCACTGACGTTGAGTTGACTCTGACTCAGTGACTCCATTGGACAGAGAACTGCCCCTTTGAGTCTGGGACTGTGAATCTTTTCAGAGTAGAAAACCTCATCTTTCTCTGATAAAGCAGCTGGTGGGTTTGAAGTACTGACTGTGTTAGGGCAGGTTGACTAGAGAAACAAATCCAGAGACACCCATATATGTATAAGAAAGAGTTTTATATAAGAAGTAGTTGTTCATCCCAGCCCAGTACAACTCAAGTCCACAAGTCTGATACTAGTTCGTGAGTCCCACGTCAGACTCCCACAGCCACATGCAATGACGCAGAATACAGGAAGAACCCAGGCGGTGGGTGCAGGGTTGTGTGGATCCAATGATGGTGGCCACATCACAAAGCTTGCACGGGTCTCAGTGTGGCTGGCCGGCACGAAGCTGAAGGTAGACAGAGAAGGCAGGTTCCCAGGACTCCTCTTATGAGAAGATCACTCCCATAAGGAGGCACCATCTGGCTGTGACCTGATTGACAGGCCAAACTCCACCCCTACACTTTTAGATCTTTAAGATGACATGGAATTATGTAATACATTGACCTTGAGGTACAGCTCATAACCCACTTCACCACCAGGGCTCCTGTGGAATGGCTATGAAACAAATAAACTCCTCACTTGCCTAAAGGTGTTATCAAGGGGTTTTCTGTTATTTGCAAGTGAACATTCCTTTACTTCATCGAACTAACCTATTGTTTATACCTATAGAGAAGATAGAGTGGAAAGAGTTAAAAGTAATTGAGACCCAGGGGTGGAGAGAATGGGTAGGAGACAGATGTCTTCATCGCAAACCTTGTCGAGCTAGTTTCCTCTGAAAAACAACTTGCATTTATAGCTTTGAGAAAATGATAACAAATTAAGGGAGAAAGAAAAGTTGGGCGGAGAGAAGGGGTAGGGCGTTCTGGGCTAATGGCCTGCACACCACTCAGAGGAGTCAGAGGAGGCTGGTGACATGGTGGGGAGGAACACATGAGACTGCAGAAAGTGAGCGAACAGACTGAAAAATGCTGGGTGACAAGCTATGGGATTTGGGTTGAAATCCCACTTCCCCCAAACCCAAGTACTTAAATGTGAATGTATTAAATATCATGTTGGTGGTCTTGAAAACAAATGTATCTGAGTCATTGTACAACCATGGACCTACCCATTCCCTTAGAGCAGAGCTACACCCAACCCAGGTTAATCATCAATTAGGTGGGGTGGTGTGTTTTCATTTGGCTTGTGTTTATGATGATTTGGGTATGATCTATTTCTTCTGCTTCAGTAGAAAAGACAGCTGGGAATTTGCGGGTAAATAAACCTGATGAAAAATTTAGGGCCCAAACCTTATGACATTTTTACTGTTCAGTTTCTGTGCCGAGGAGCAAATGTAACTGGCCTGCAATGGACTCAGCACGATTGACTGTCTGGCTTTGGGAAAGCTGTTTCACTCCTCTGTGCTTCAGTTCTCATCTCTAAAATGATCATCCTGGTACTTGCTTCACAGGGTTGTTGGGTGATTAGGTCAGTTAATAGATGTAAAGTGCTTACAACAGCTCCTGGAATATGTATAATAAGTGCAATAGAAGAGGTTGCTATTGTTACCGAGAAGAGCCCTGGCGGCATCATAGGGGAAGAATTGGACTACTAACTGCAAGGTCAGCTGTTCAAACCCACCAGCTGCTCTGCTGGAGAGAAATGAGACTATCTGCTCCATTAAAGGGTTATAGCCTCAGAAACCCTTTGTAGGGTTACTGTGAGTGGGAATTGACTTGATGGCATTGGTTTTTGCATTAGTATTGAGGGCACAGTGGTAGTTCTGTGGAAGAATTCTCACTTTCCATATAAAAGACTATGTTCGATTCCCAGTCAATACACCTAATGCATAGCTACCACCCGTCTGTCAGTGGAAGTTTAGGAATCCTGTGATGCTGAACAGACTAAGAACTGGGAATAAAGGCCTGGTGATCTACTTAAGAAACTCAGCCAGTGAAAACCCTCTGGGTCTTAAAAGTTGGGTCCACAACCCCCACACCTCAATGGGAAAGCCATGTGTGCAGGACTTTTGTCACACTTACCTGGTGTCATCGTGAGTTGGGGTGACAGCAGCTGACAACAACATTGTTATTATTGGTGGATAAGAAGGTAGGGACACCTGGAAAAAAATCTACTGAGGACCTGAACAATCTGGCTGTGGCAGTTATATACAGTGAACCCTCGCCACTTCGCGCTTCGACTTCCGCGGCTTCACTCTATCGCCGTTTTTGCGTAACAGCACATGTTCTGTCATTACTGCCACTGATTGGCTCATACTGTACACGCTTGATGCCATAAATAATATAATAAATAATAAATGATAATTGTAACGTCCAAAATGTTTGACTGTATTTTCCCTTTTTCGTTTAATAAATTGGGTAATACAAGTGTAATGGTGACTAAAGGGTGTTTTTTCATGTCCTCTATGCTCTAACTACAAAAATATTTGATTTACAAATAAGGAATCCTACTTCGCGGAATTTCATTTATCACGGTAGGGCCTAGAACCAATTAACCGCGATAAACGAGGGTTCACTGTAATCTCCTGTCAACTTGAGGGAAGGCATGGAGTCTATCCTGTCAAGTAGGTCACAGCTTGATGACCTCATTGGGAGGTGAAACAGAGATAAATAGCTACTGAAGGCCAGACCCACTCTCTGCCTTCCCTTTCCTGATGTTGAGACACTCAGAGAGCTGGAGGAGAAACATGGAGACCCGTCCCAGTGTTGAGATCCTTCCTCCTCCACTGGATCACAAGATCTTCTACCCACTGCTTTGTGATCTTCCTGCATTCGGCATCATTGTATGTGCTGCGTGACTCGAAAGAGGAATTTATGGACTAGTATCAGACATATTGGACTTGATGTGGACTGGGCTGGCATTTTTTCTCAATATACAATTGCTCTTTTATATAAAGCTCTTTCTTATACATATATGAAAGTCTATGAATTAGTTTTTCTAGTCAACTAACACAATGGCCAATAGCTAATGTTTAAGATGCAGGAAGTCAAATGAAAACTCTATTACCTATGTTTACAAACATGTAAGCACCTGAAATCAAAGGAGAGCTACTAGAGAAAGATGGAATCAATCACCTGTCAATGGTCCAACCAGAATTGCAGAGAAAGAGAGAGAGAAGGTAAGTGGGGAGAATAGGCTATTATGGATAAAGCAGATCTTCTGGAACATGAGTCCATGACAGGATCACATCCTGGAAAAGGAAAAAGCCACATTTTGGTGTGGTAACAAAGCCATACCCAATTTCAGAGCATGCCCCATCATTCCATTTCCTCTGGTTCTCACTGAGCCTTTGCTATAAAAGTTCTATCCATATGGTCTCTTTGTTATTTTTCCAACAATCACATGCTGGAGAAAGTTGCGAGGAGGGCAGCAAGCTTAACCTGGAGTTTGGAAGAAAGAGGCACATGGAAAGAGTCATAAGCAGGCACTCAAGCCCCTTTGATGAAGGCTTAATGGCATGGGGTTGATGGGTGGGGGGCAGAGAGAAAGAAGAAGAAGGAGAAGAAGAAGAAGAAGAAGCAGAAGCAGAAAAGGGAATGAGAGAAAACCAAGCCCAGGATGTTTCCTTCCAGGGACTCTGTAGGCCAGATGGGGTCGACTCACCCCCCCTTGGTGTTGTCCTATGTCTGCAGCTTTTCATCACTGTTTGTTCCATTTCATGAGACCACTGGGAGAGGCCACTTCCACCACCGAGAGAAGGGAAGGGAAGGGAAGGGAAGGAGAAAGGAAGGGGAAGGGGAAGAGGAAAGAAAAGAAAAGGAAGAGAAGAGCAGCTGAGTATTCGACTTGGTCAAGAAAGTGGAGTGAGAAGTCACAGTGCAAGATGCCAGCAGTCTGAGGGGCTATTGAACACTAGGAAGATCTGAACTACAAGACGGAATCCATCAGTGGACCGGAGGCCAACAGAGGAGCATTATGAATTTAAATAGACATCCACCTGGAGGTTCCCTGCCAAAAAGACCTGATGATCTACTTGGGAAAGAAAATAGCTGTTGAAATCCCCCTGGTGCACATAGGTTTGCCATGGGTTGGAATTGACTACATCTATCTAACTGACTCTCAGGTTGGTTGTAGCATACATCTGAGATCAAGCTTGCCACAAGAGAGCTCTACAAAGAGGTATCCCGCCCCCCCCCTCCACTGAAATTTTCTCCCCCAAAGCTATGTATTTAACTTTTTTACAAAACAGTCTTATTACCTTCAAAGTAGTCACCATTACACTTAATACATTTGTCAAATCTGTGATTCTATTTTTGGAAACATTTTCCAAACTTATCTGTTTGGATGATTGACCGTACCTCCCTGGTTTTTTTCTTCACCTTTTCTATGTCATCAAATTGCTGTCCTTCCATGTCCCTCTGCCTTCACAGAAACAAAAAGAAGGCACATGGAGCAGGGTCAGGTGAGTGAGGTGACTGGGGCAAGAGAGGCATGCTATTTTTTGCCAAAATCTGCACACCAAGATGGTTGCATGAGCAGGTGCATTGTCATGGTGGCAAAACCAGTCCCTGTCTACCACAAATCGGGCCTTTTTCGTCACACACTATTAGGCTATCTTTTCAGAACCTCTCAATAGAAAGCTTGATTAACAGTCTGACCTGGTGGAACAAACTCCCAATGCACTACAAGTTGACATTTTTGTCCATTTGGGAAGTTGACAGACATCCAGAATGATGTTTGTCATCAATAGACATTTCACCTTTTTTGAAATGAGAAAACCACTCCTACACTTGAGTTTTTCACAAAACATTGTCCTTGTAAACTGTGTTCAACGTCACAGCAGTTTCTGTGGTGTTTTTCCCAAGCAGAAATAAAAATTTCACTGTTACACGCTGTTCTCTTAAAATGGCCATCACAACAAAACGAGGTTTGAGCGAAACTGCTTTTATAAAAAAATTCACTGTGACCAGAGAGAACTTTCCCAGGCAACGCTACTGGGTGCACTAATTCAGAGCAAGTTGCTCTCTCCTTACCTAGAGGGAAAAAGGTCTACTATAGTATATAAGCTCCACACCCCCCAGTGCAATTCTGATTTTGGGGGGTACCCCATAGTATGCTTAGCTGAATTTACTGCTGTCTTTCAGTCCTCAGTATTTCTGTGGTGATAGATTTCCTGTACGTACTCTAAAGCCAAGGTCTGCTGAAGGTATTAATAATCTTGGAGACAATGAAAACCAAGCCCAGGATGCCTCCTTCCAGGGACCCTGGGGGCCTCCGATGCTGACAGATGGGATTAGTTCACCCACCCCCTTGGTGCTGTCCTGCTTGTGCAGTGGAAACTGCATTTGTTTTTCATCATTGTTTGTTCCATTTCATGAGACAACTTGAAGGGGCCACTCCCACCACTGAGAACACAGGGGGTCTACACAGCCTGGGAGGAGACAGGAAATTGGGAGCAGGGCTTGTCAGGCTGCTCTGTGCTCAGATCACATGTCGCCTTCCCAGAGATGTCCTTCCCACACTCCTTTTCCAAGGCATGCCTTCCTACACCCCTCAGGTAAAATCATTCATTCTCTGTGCCTCCAGGTAGAATTTAACAGCCAGGAGAGCCCCTCTGCCTTTTTACAGGCTGTATTTCCAATACCAGTATCTGGTATTGAAAATATAGCCTTTATACACATACATACCGATAATATATGTTGTTATATATATTGTTAGGGTCATCAAGTTGGCTCTGACGTATAGCGACCCTGTGTACAACAGACCTGAAATACCACTCAGCCCTGCACTCTCCTCACAATTGTTGTTTTTTTGTAATCATTTTATTGGGGGCTCATACAACTCTTATCCCAATCCATACATCCCTCCATTCTGTCAAGCACATTTGAACATTTGTTGCCTTCACCATTCTCAAATTTGAGCCCTGTGTTGCAGTCACTGTGACAATCCATCTCACTGAGGGCCTTTCTCTTTTGGGCTGCCCCATCCACCCTACCAAACACGAAGTGCTTCTTCAGGGAATGCTCCCTCCTGCTCTCTTCAGGGAATGTCTCCAAGTATGTGAGACAAAGTCTGGCCGTCCTTGCCTCTAGGGAGCATTCTGGTGGTACTTCTCCCAAGACAGATTTGTTAGGTCTTCTGGTAGTCCATTGTAGGTTCAATATTCTTCACCAGCACCACAATTCAAACGCATCAATTCTTTTTCGGTCTTCCTTTCATTATTTAATGTCCAACTTTCATGTGCATACGAGGCTATAGAAAATTCCATGGTTTGCATTAGGCGCACCTTAGTCCTCAATGTAATAATATCTTTGCTTTCAGTGCTTTAAAGAGGTCTTGTGCAGTAGATTTACTCAATGCAATTCTTTGTTTCATCTCTTGACTGTTGCTACCATGAGCGCTGATTGTAGATCCAAGCAAGATGAAATTCTTGACTTCAACCTTTTCTCCCTTTATCATGATGTTACCAATTGTTCTAGGGTTTTGGCTTTCTTTATATCTTTATCGGCAGGGGTTTCAAGTCCTCCTCACTTTCAGCAAGCAAGGCCATGCCATCTGCATATTGCAGGTTGTTAATAAGCCTTCCTCCAATCCTGATGCCACATTCTTCTTTGTACAATCAACCTCTCTGATTATTTGATCAGCATACAGATTGAATAAGTATGGTGAGTGGATACAACCCTGGTGCACACCTTTCCTGCTTTTCAACCATGCATTGTTCCCTTGTTCTGATTGTACAACTGCCTGTTGATCCATGCACAAGTTCTGAATGAGCCCAATGAAGTGTTCTGAAATGTCCATTTTTCTCAAGGCTCACCAGTTAGTTATTATCCACAAAATCAAAATGCCTTGGCATAGTCAGTAAAGCACAAGTAAACATCTTTCTGGTGTTCTCCGTTTTCAACCAAGATCCATCTGACTTCAGCAGTGATACCCCTTGGTCCAAGTTGTTTTCTGCATCGAGCCTGAATCTCTGGAGGCTCCCTGTCAAGGTAATGCTGCAACTGTTGTTGGATGATCTTCAGCAAAATGTTACTTGAATATGATATCAATGATATTTTTGGAATGGGTACAAATATGGATCTCTTCCAGTCAGTTTGCCAAATAGCTATCTTCCAAATTTCCAGGTATAGTCCAGTAAGTGCTCCCAGTGTTTCATCAGCTTGTTGAAATATTTCAATTGGTGTTCCATCAATTCCTGGACCCTAGTTTTTACCTAATGCTTTCAGTGCAGCCTGGGCTTCTTCCTTCAGTACCATTGATTTTTGGTCATATGCTACCTCTCGAAGTGGTTAAACATTGGCCAGTTCGTGTGTGTGTGTGTGTGTGTGTGTGTGAAGAGACTCTGTATGTTCTTTCCATCTTATTTTGATGCTTCTTGCACTGTTCAATATTTTTCTATTGCTACCCAAGACTTGAATTTTTTCTTGAGTTCTTTCTATTTAAAATGTGTTGAGCATGTTCTTCCTTTTTAGTTTTCTAACTCTTAAGGCTTTGCACAGTTCATCAAACTACTTTTTTGTATATATATATATGTATATATAAATTGTTTTATTAGGGGCTCATACAACTCTTATCACAATCCATACATACATCAATTGTGTAAAGCACATTTGTACATTCATTGCCCTCATCATTCTCAAAATATTTGCTCTCCACCTAAGCCCCTGGCATCAGCTCCTCATTTTTTCCCCTCCCTCCCCGCTCCCCCAGTTCATCATACTATTTTACTTGGTCTTCTCGAACTGCCCTTTGAAATTTTCTGTTAACCTCTTTGACTTTATAATGTTTTCCATTTACATTAGGTACTCTCTAGTTAAACAAAGTCTCACAAGTCTCCTCTGACATCCACTTTGATCTTTTATTTCTTTCCTGTTTTGTTTTTAATGACTTTTTGTCATTAAAAGATCATTAGGCCTTCTATCATTTGTGTTCAATGGATGAGTGTTCAAAGTGTGCTCTTGAAATTCAGCTGGGATAGAATTAAGGCTGTATTTTGGCTTTCTTGGACTTGTTTGAATTTTCTCCAATTTCAACCTGAACTTACATATAGACAATTGATGTTCTGTTCCAGTCAGCTCCTGGCCTCATTTTAGCTGTTAATATTGAGCTTCTCCATCGTCTACCCCACAGATATAGTCAACTTGATTTCTCTGTATCCCATCTAGACGACTTCACAAGTGTAGTTGTTGTTTGCGTTGTTGAGAAAAGGTAGTTGCTATGATCGAGTTTTGGTCATGCAAAATTCTATAATGTGATCTCCAGCTTTATGTCTATCACCAGGTCCATATTTCCCAACTACTCTTCCTTCCTCTTTATTTCCAACTTTTTAATTCCAATCTCCAATAATGATCAATACATCTTGATCTCATATCTGTCTGAAGTTGTTGGTAGAATTCTGCAATTTCTTCATCACTAGCTTTTGGGGTTGGTGCATACATTTGAAGAACAGTTGTATTCATTGGATTTCCCTCAAGATGGGTGAATATTATCCTATCACAGACAGCATTGTACCTCAAGATAGATCTTGAATCATCCTTGTGGATGATGAATGCAACACCATTCCTCCTGAAATTGTCATTCTGGGCATAGGAAATCATATGATTTTCTGATTTAGAATGGCCTAAACCAGTGCATTTCAACTCACACCTTCCTAAAATATCGATCTTTATGCATTCCATTTTGCTTTTTATGGCTTCCAATTTTCCTAGATTCATATTTCATGCATTCTATTTCTTCTCATTTTAAATCAAGCCCCATCAACAATTGATCCCGAAGGCTTTACCCTTGCAGTCTTTACTCCATCCCGGTCATGATGGTAGATGCTACTTCAAGAAGGCAGTTCTTCCTCCGTCATATTTTGAGTGATTTCAGACCCGAGGGGCTCACCTTCTGGCCCCACCTTTGACAATGTTCTGCTTCTATTCATTAGGTTTTCAGTAACCGATGATATTTTCATGTTGTTCATGGGGTTTTCTGTGGCTGATTCCTCTGAAATGGACAGCCTATTCTTCTTTGAGGTCTTAGTCTGAAAGCTCTGCTGAAACCTACTCACTTTGGGTGTCCCTGTCTGTGGGTGTTTGAAATACCAGTGACAGAGCTTACAGCATCACAGCAATTCACAAGCTACCACAGCAAGATAAAGTGACAGATAAGTGGTGGCCAGAATATGAGGGGTTATCCAAAAACAACCAAAAAAAGCTCTGTTGGGCAGAGCTTTCTTTCTTTCTTTTTTTTTTTTTTTAACATTTTATTAGGGGCTCATACAACT
>NW_022107431.1:8370620-8379384 GCF_000313985.2 Echinops telfairi
CTTGTGTTTTCCAGTCTAGCCTGTTGGGGCACCATGCCCTGTCTCCAATGTCCACCCTCATCATTCCCTGGGGATCTTGCTACTCCCCTCCCCTGCTGTTCCGCTGCACCCCCCCAGTGCCTGGGCAGAGCTTTCATAGTACACATTTTACCCTCCGGACAAGTATTGAGCAATTTGCTCTGAGTTAGGGCACCCAGTGGCGTCGCCTGGGAAGGTTCTCTGTGGTCACTGTGAATTTTTTTGGTAAAAGCAGTTTCCCTCAAACCTCGTTTTTTTTTTTGTGTGTGTGTGTGATGGCCAATTTAGGAGAACAGTGTTCGGCTGTGAACTTTTGTTTTCTGCCTTGGGGAAAATGCTAGAAATTGTTGTGATGTTGAGCACAGCTCACAAGGACAGCACATTGGGAAAAACTCAAGTGTACAAATAGTTTTTTCATTTCAAAAAAGGTGAAATGTTGATCTATGACAAACCTTTTTATGGATGTCTGTCAACTTCCCAAACTGATGAAAATGTTGACAAAATGTGTGCACTTGTGTTCTAAGACTGACAACGGACCATTGAAGAGATGGGGAAGCTATCTGGCCTATCTTGGAACTCGGTTCAGCAAATTCTCATGCAAGATATGGGGATGAGAAGGGTCACTGCAAACTTTGTGCCTCGGGGTTTTATTGACCAGGAAAATGGTCATGGAGTGGAAGTATGCTGTGCTTTGAAAGAACAGCTCTGAAGTGACCCAGACTTTCCCTCAAGGTCATTACTGGTGAGGAGACATGGTGCTATTCTTTATTTATTTATTTTTCATGGTGCTATTCTTACAACCCAAAAAAGGCCTGATTTGTGGCAGATTGGGGACTAGTTTTGCCACCATGATAATGCACCTGCTCATGCAACCATCTCAGTGCCCCAGTCTTTGGCAAAGAAAGCAGTCCTTTCTTGCCCATCCACCTTACTCACCTGACCTTGCTCTGTGTGACTTCTTTTTGTTTTCTCGAACGAAGAGGGACATGAAAGGATATGATTTGATGATGTAGAAGGGGTGAAGAAAACAAAATGAGCGAGGTGCTGTCAGTCATCCAAACAGATAAATTTGAAAAATGTTGTTTTGTGAAAAAATGTAATACAAAAAGCTTTGAAGAAAATTTCAGATTTTGGTGTGTGTGTGTGTGACTCCTTGTATATATACATTTTGTTTTTTTCTTCTCCTTTCCTCTTTTTTATTTTTTCGTGCCCTATTATCATGTTTATCTATTGTTCACCTCTCAGTAATTTCTCTCAGATACAATTCTGTTGATTAAGCATGACCAGACAAGGTGTATCCTCCTCCTCCTCAATTTTAGAATCATTACTATTCCCCTGTACCTGTCATTATTGGCTCAATGCTCTCCCCACCCTCCTCCCCTCCCATGCCGCACCCCCCAACTGTTGATCCAGTTGCTGTCTGTGTAGGCTTGCCTATCCTGCCTATCTTGTATAGATAAACACACACACACACACACACACACACACACACACGAGAAAATAAAAACATACAAATAGTCATAAGTCTATCAGGGATCCTGACACAAAGTAGATGCATATCTCTCTGTTAAATATAGAAAAGAACATGTCATAATCCATCAGTCTGGTCCCCTTTTCTTTCCGGGTTCCATATTCTGGGTCCCATTTACCTAACAGCACATACAAGCTTTTGTGTTCAAAAGACGTGCATCCTAAAAGTCCCCATTGTCATTCCTGCAGTCAAGGATGGAGTGGTGTAGTGCCCACCCTCCCCCAATACATCTTTAGACATTCAGTGTGGCTCCCTTGTGAGCAACCCCCAACCAGTTCAGATGGGGTGCCAAGTGCTGCCCCCCCCTCCACCCTGAGTCAAAACTCTAAAATCAGGATTCCTTGGGGACTTCGTGGCTTCACTCCCATGACTGGTCAGTTGCACTTCCCTCTTGGTTTGCCCCCATGTGGGCGGGTCAGACCAGCAGCGCTCCCTGAACTGTCTTCAGGGCTGTCCTCTGTAGTGCTGTCCTCGAGGGGGAGAGTGTCACGTCTTGAGCTGAGGCCAGCCCTGCAGTCATCTCTGGGAACGAGCTGGTCCAAGCTGGAACATTGCCTTCGAGGATTGGCATACCAGGATGGGGTCTACTCTTGCTCTCCCTTTCCTGTAGAGATATAAACAATACCCTTTCCTAGGGTGGGCTAGTGCCCTGACCCCGCATTGCCATCATTTTTCTACCCCCAGCCCTCTGTGGGTCTTAAGGCGTATGAGAGGGTGGGGGAAGAAGCCTTTCACCACAGGTGCTATCTACATCTGTTTTTGATGAGATATGAGTCATCGTTCTGGCTCATGCCAGTGTATCTGGTCTTCAACTTGGGAATTGTGTGTTGTGTGCATTTTGCCTTATGTCCCTTCTGTAGTTTGAACTTTAACCTCAGTGGACTCATATTGCACTTGACCTTTTCTGCTTGGCTAAAACCACTCAGGATAATATCCTCCAACTTTTTCCACGAGATGAGGTGTTTCATCTTTTCATCACTACTTTTTAGGAATGCATACTATTCCACTGTGTGTATATACCAGAGTTTTTTAATCCATTCATCTACTGATGGAAATTTAGGCTGTTTCCAATTTCTTTTGCGATTGTGAACTGTGCAGTGACATACATTGGAAACCAGATGTCTGGTCGTGGTCTGTTTCTTAGTTCTTCTGGGTATATGCTCAGTAGTGGGACTGCTGTGTCGTAAGGTAACTCGATTTCCATCTGTTTTAGGCATCGCTAAATCGCTTTCCACAGTGGTTGTACTTATCTGCAAGACCACCAGCAGTGAATGAGAGCTCTTATCTCACTACACCCCCTCCAACACTTGTTTCTTTCTGTTTTTTTTTTTTTTTTAAATTGGACTATCTTTGTGGGTGTTAGGTGGTATCTCATAGTTGTTTTGATGTGCATTTCTTGGATGGCTAATGATTTGGAACATTTTCTCATATGGTTATTGGCCATTCGTGAATCCTCTTTTCAGGTCTTTTGCCCACCTCCTCAGTGGGCTGTTTTTTTCTTGTAATCTTGTAGGGTTCTGTAGGTTTTAGTAATAAGACCTTCATCTGATATGTCATTACTAAGTATCTTTTCCCAGTCTGTGGACTCTCTTATTACTCTCTTACTGAAGTCTTTTGATATACACAAGTGTTTTACCTTTAGTATGTTCCACTCGTCTATTTCATCTTCTTCTGGGTGTGCATCCTTACTTATTTCTCATATTCCTTGTTTTAAAGTTCTTAGCTTTGTCCCATTTTTCTCATTGATTATCCTGTTAGATTTGGGTTATACCTCGAGGTCTATGATCCATCTTGAATTTGTCCTTCTGTGTGGAATGAGGTAAGGGTCTTGCTTCATTCTTCTGCAGGTTGATATAGTTTTTCCAGCACCCTTTGTTAAAAACAGCATCTAATTCCCATTGGAGATTTTTTGGGCCCTTATCAAAGATCAGTTGTCTGTATTCTGTTGGTTTTATCTCTGCATTTTCTGCTCTTATCCATTGATCTGAATATCTATCATTATACCAGAACCATGTTGTTTTGACAACGTGGCTGTATAATAAGTTTTAAAGTTAGGTCATGCAGGCCCGCCCACTTTCTTCTTCTTCTTGAAGAGTTCTTTGCCAATTCTGGGCATCTTCCTTTTCCATATGAAGTTGGTAGTCAGTTTTTCCATTTCTTTGAAAAATGATGCTAGTATTTGTATTGGGTTTGCATTGAATCTATATCGTGCCTTAGGTAGGATTCACATCATTACATTATTGAGTCTTCCAATCCACAAGCATGGGATATTTTTCCATTTATAAAGGTCTCTTTTGTTTTTTTGGTAAAAATGTTCTGTAGTTTTTCTCATACACATCTTTGTTTTTTTGGTTGTTGTTGTTAGGTTCATCCTTAGAGATCTCAATATATGCTTGGCTATTGTGAAGGGTTCTACCTTCTTGATCTCTTTTTCTGTTATCCCATCAGTTGTATATAGAAATCTAATTGACTTCTGCTTCTTGCTCTTGTATCCTGCCACACTACAATATTCATCTATTATTTCCAGCACTCCTATTGTGGAGAGTTTTGGGTTCTCAATACATAAAATCCTATCATCTGTAAATAATTAAAATTTCACTTCTTCTTTCCCCAGACATATACTTTTCTGTTGCCTTATATTTATAGGTAGGACCTCCGGGATGATTTTGACAAGGTGCATCCTTAGCTGGTCATCTTTTTCAGTGAGAATATTATCATCTTTTCTCCATTGATTGTAATGCTAACCATTGATGTACAGAGTTATTACATTCATCTGTGGATTCTTTGCTGTCATCTCATACCTTTTGTGATAGACTTTTTCCTACTTCCCTCCTTAACAGTGTGTTGTGTATGTGTGTGGGGATTTATCCTTGCCTTCTCTACACTGTGTGTCAAAGACGTTTTGGGCATTGCTTTCAGTGTGCTGAATTCTGGATAATGCTACACTATGTGATGGTCTCATGCTTGTGCTCTGTGGATGTTAGTCTTCTGTCCAAAGTGAGTTGGAAAGTAACTTTTGTAGTGCTGTTTCTCTCTCTCTCTCTCTCTTTTTCTTTGTATTATCTAAATTTTTTTTCTCATCTGGGAAAACTCTTATCTCATTGTCTATTTTGATGGAGAATTTGGTGGGGTAGAGGATTCTTGGGTTACTGTTAATCTCCTTAATTTGTGGAAGATGCTATTCTATTCTCTTCTTTTCTTCCTGGTTTCTGCTGATAAGTCTGAGCACAGTTTTATCTGATTACCCTTATAGGTGACTGCATTTTTTTTTCTCTGCTCCTCTTATGATTTTTCTCCTTTTCCTGAAAGTTTAGATAATTTGACTACTATATGCCTTGATGTGTTTTTCTATTTTGGCTGTTGATTTCTTCTTTAAATCATGCTCTGGTATCCCAAGTCTTTGAATATCGTTTCTCTTCATAGTATCACTCATTGTTCTCAGGTTTTCTTCAGCTTCTCTAATTATCTTGCTTGATTGTCTTTCACATTTGTTGAATTCTGCTTGGATATCTTTGAGGTCACTGATGCGGTTCTCTGCTTCTTCCAGCCTGTGAGTGATGTCTTTTACTGTTTTCTTTGTTTCTGCTGCATCATCCCTTAACTTGTACATTTCCCTTCAGTATGTGGACTCTATCCTTTATTATTTCACCATTTTTTGGTATTGATTCCCTCATATCCTGTATGATTCTAAACAGTATTCTGAAGATTTCTTTCTGTGGTGGTTCAAAGTCCATTTCTTCTATGTACACGCTAGGTTCAGGTCCTCCTCAGATATTACATTTTGTTTCTTTTGCTTTCTTGTAGTGGTTGCTGATGTGGGTTGTTGTCTGAGTGGCATTTTGGTGGGGCTTAGTGCCATTTTCCTGGGAATCCAGGAGTCCTGTGTTTTCAGACTAGTAGGAATGATTCTAAGGACTATCTGGAGCCAGCTGTGTTGGGGGTTTGAGCTGTGTCTCTCTCTCACCATGGTTGATTCTCTCCCTTGACAACCAGAGTTATCTATTTGGAAGGCAACGTGGGTGGCTCTCGGGCAGGGAGAGAGGAATGATCACGGGCAACAATGATGGTGCTGGGCAGGCTGATGGCATGAAGCACTGAGTGTGGCACTGGGCAGGTAGATTATGCTCAGTCTTACTGGTGTTCAGGTTCTTTAAGCACTTTGTTGTATTTCCTGCTTTGTTATGTTACCGTTTTGCTAATGAACCAGGTGTGTTGTGTTTGAGATTCAAAGTTACAGAAAGAATGTAAAAACACAGCCTTGGAATGGCTGGGTTTTTAAAGGTTCTTTTTAAGGGATTCCAGGTTTTCTTTTCTTTTTTTCTTTTTGTTTTAACAATAGGGTGAAGGTTTATTAGGGCTTTGAAGCCAGGGCTGGGAAAAAAAAGGGGGGAGACTACCCTTGGTACATGTAAGGCAGGAGACAGTGGCTGTGTAGCCTGATGGTTGTGGGGAGGGGTGGCAAGGTCTGAGTGAAGGGAGTCGCTGGGGTATAGGAACAAAGGGTGTGCAGGCCCACCAATATCACCTTGAGGGTACAGTTGTAGCACATCTTCCAGGCTTCCAAACCCACAGATTCACACCAACTCTTCAATTTTATCAGGGAAGGGTGGCATTTTTACAAGCCCCATAGCCATTCACAGCTGATGCCAGGCTCCGGTGGAAGCTCTGGCCAGAGGGTATCACTACCATTTGGAGCTTCAGGTGGGGTCTCCATGTGAAGGCCCTTTCCAGACCCCAGCTCTCTGCAAAGCCACCCAACATGTCATCTCCAATTGCCCAGGGCTGTCTGTGAGCTAGTCTGAGAGTCTCGCTGTGAGTTCATCCGAGTCTGTGCATTTGGGGGCCTGTTTTGTTGGGTTTGCATGACCTTTGGCATCTCTGTAACTCAGGACTCCATGTGAGTGGGAGAGGCTTCCTCTGAGTGCCACCCCCCCCAACCCCCCGCCCAAGTCTGTTTATGCATGGAGCCGATCCTTGATTTTATGACGGATCTGGGGGTATGGGTCAGATTTGGAATGCATGCACCTCCATGTGGATCCATTCACTTTTGATCCACCTCAAGTTCCCAGGTGGGTCCAGGTGTAGGGACTGTGCTGGACTGTTCCCCAAGGATGGGGGATTAGGTTGGCTGAGTGGGTTTGAGGTTCACTGTGTCTGCGTTCTCCACCTCACCAGCTCTGAACTCACTCCCTACCAGTGCACTCCCAGCTTACTCCCATGCGGAATTGGTAGGCTACACTCTGGGGATCTGTGATCTGCCTTGGGTAAATAGCACAGGGTCTTGTAATAGGCAGATGCTGCTGCTCTCTGATTATAGCAAATTTGTATAGAATTATCTTTCATTACACCATGTTGGCAGGCCAAGCATGGAGCTGGGGAGAAAGGGAAAAGGGGTGTCCAATGCAGTCCCTCTGGTCCTGGGCTAGGGTGTGTGTGTGTGGGGGGGGTAGGAAGTGCAAAGCCCGTGAATGCACTAGCAGAGGAGAGTGTCGAAGTGAGCTCTCCTGTTTGGTTTTCAGAGGCTCTCCCTGGGCCTGGGGTTATGATGCACACCTAGATAGCTGTCTGTTTTGGAAGACTACAGCACGCCGACGGGTCTCGGATCTAGGTGCAGTAAGGGGCAGCAGATGCCATCCCACTGGTCCTGGGAAGGGATGTGGAAGGTCCTTGGGCAGGCGTGGTGGACTTAGAGCACTGCAGCGAACTCTCGAATCATTCCATGGGCAAAATTCGTAAGGGGAGGTCTGAACCACAAACCCTAGGACCCTGGGATTCTATTTATAGCACCCAGTTTCCCCATTTTGGTTTCCTTGCCTTTTAATTTTCTGATTGAAAAATAGGAACACCGGGTGGGTGATTCTACCTGGACACTATCTTCCCAGAACCTCGAATTTCACCTTCTTGAATGTGAACTGATGCTGTGCACTTCATCATCGCAGCAAGGAAGGGAGGAGCAAGGGCAGGGAGGCCTGATGGGGCTACGATGAGGCTGGGTGCTGAAGGGCAAGGTATTTTGGAGGGATGCAGGGTAGACAAGGAGGACTGTCAGGGAGCCTGGGCAGAATGGAATGTGGTACAGAGCACCCTCAGTCTCATCACCATGCCTTTGATGCTGGCAGGAGCAACTGTCTGGGCTGGGATGCCAGTGGTGTCTGAGCTGAATCTTCATTCTTGATGGTAGTGAGATTCCCCCTGCTTCTGAGATGGCTTGTTTAAGACCCAGCAGGATGGCTAATCTGACAGCTGTGCTCATTAGGTTTCCAGGTTTCCACAATCACCACTAATTGGATTAAAAACCATTCATAATTGAATCATATAATCCTACCAGTATCTTCCCCCACCTTTTCTTATCCAGACCCATCAGGAAAAAGTTGTTTGGTAGCTTTGTGAAGATTCCTGACCTCCTGTTCTCCTACTGGTCAGCCAACTCACACTATGCTTCCCAGGCAAGTGCTCTGACCCTTTTTGTCTTTTTTAATTTTTGCAAAATTAGGTTGGGCCTTACATATCAGATCATCATTTTTGCATTTAACAACTTAAACATGGGTCTGGTTTCTTTCTTTCTTTCTTTTTTTTTCTACCTGGTTTCTTTCTTCTGCAAATGGAAACATAATTTTGCCAGCACCATTTGTTGAAGAGGCTATCTCTTCCCCAGTTAATGTATCTCAGCCCTTGTCAAAAATCAGTTGTCTGTAGGTGGATGGATTTACTTCTGGGTTCTTAATTTTCTTCCATTAGTCTATGTATCTATCATTGTACCAGTACTAGCCTATTTTGACTACTATGACCATATAGCAGGTTTTGAGGTTGGAAAGTGAGAGGCCTCCTACTTTATCCTTTTTTTTTTAAAGGTGCAAAATACACTGTATTTTCTTGTTAAGCTTAATATTATAGGAATTATTTTCTTTACTTCAAGAACAGGTATACATTTTCTTTTAAAAAAAATCATTTTATTATGGGCTCATACAATTCCCATCACAATCCATACATACATCAATTGTGCAAAACACATTTGTTCATTCATTGCCCTCATCATTCTCAAAACATTTCCTCTCAAGGGCCAAAGGGACCAGGCTTTAAACACCAAAGGTGGGGAGGGGGAATCATATCCTCGTCAATGAGGGTGGCACGTGATGGAGACCCAATGCCCATCTCTAGACAACTGGACATACCTTGCAGAGGGGTAGTGGGGAGATGAGTCACTTAGGGTACAGT
>NW_022107431.1:8382714-8385498 GCF_000313985.2 Echinops telfairi
ACTTTATCCTTCTTAAACAGTGCTTTGAAGCACTGCTGGGTTTCTTTATCCTGGGTTTCTTTCTTTTCTGTAGAAAATTGGTGATTAGCTTTTCCATCACCTTATTTTATTTTATTATTATTATTTTAAATAATTTTATTGGGGGCTTTTACAACTCTTATCAAAATCCATACATTGATTGAATCAGGCATGTTTGTACATATGTTGCCTTCATTCTTTTCTAGACAGTTACTTTCTATTCAATCCTTGGTATCAGTGCCTTTTTCCCCTCCATCACTTTAAAGAATGATGCTGAGATCTGGATCAGAATTGCATTATATCTATAGATACTTTTGAGTAAGATTGACATTTTCACAATGTTAAGTCTTCCTATCCATGACATTGGAACATTCCTCCATTTGGGTCAGTCTTTTGGTTTCTTGTAGTAGTGCTTTGTAGTTTTCTTTATACAAAGCTTTTATTTTTTCCTTCTGGTTACATTTATACCTAATTATTTCATCTTTTGGGTAGCTACTGTAAATGGTATTTCCTTTCCAGAGCTCTCTTTGTTGGTGTAGAGCAGCGGTTCTCAACCTGTGGGTCGTGACCCCTTTGGAAGTCGTATAACCCTTTCACAGGGGTCACCTGATCCATAACAGTAGCAAAATGACAGTTATGAAGGAGCAAAGGAACTAATTTTATGGTTAGGGGTTGTCACCACAACACGAGGAATTATATTAAAGGGCTGCGGCATTACGAAGGTTGAGAACCACTAGTTTAGAGGAATTCAATAGATCTTTCGTTTATCCATTTGTTTGAAACTATCTTGTGAGTCATAAAATAATTTTACTTTTACTTTCAATTTTACTTTTCTTACTTTTATAACCACACAGATCAGTGTTTAGGTCTAATGGGTGAGAAATCTGAAGGGGTTTTTAAGGCTGTGACCCTTCTCTTGTTTTAAAAAAACAGGTTTATTCATTAAACATGATTATTTTCCCCTGTTATTGTGGACTAGCACACACAAAAGGAAGACATTACGAGGGGTTGCACAGTCCACCTCCTCAAGATAGTCACACTGTCCCAGACATCCCCCGCCCCAGGTTTGTGGTTCTTTCTTTGTTTCTTCTTGTTCTCCTTTCTTTTCCCATCCACCCTCTTTCTTTGCTTCCCTGTTCTGTCCCTCTCCTTCTGGCCACCAGCCTTGGCCTCATCTTAGGCTTCAAAGTCTTTTCCTTTGGTGTGAATACCACTTCATTATCTTTATAATAGTGGTATCATGAAAGATTTATCTTCATAGGATTGCGTAGCTTTGTCCATGCCATGGGGCGGTTGACAGACTCATCATTGTTTTTTTAATGATGCATAATATTCCACTGGGTATATGTACCAGAGCTTGTTTATACATTCCACTCCAGATGGGGCTCTTGATTGCTTCCAATTTTAGACTACTATGGAAATTGTTGCAATAAACATGGGCATGCATATGTCTGTTCATGTTTTGTTCTTTATTTCTTTAGGGTATATACCAAGTAGAGAGATTGCAGGATCATAAGCATTGTGTTTGCATTTGTTTAAGGAAGCACCATACTGTTTTCCATTGTGGTTGTACAATTCTGCGCTCCCACTGGCATTATATGGGCATTACAATTTCTGCACATCCTCTCCAACATCTATTATTTTCTACTTTTTTTTAAACATTAAAAAAATTGAATCTTTAAAAAAATATCATTTTATTGGGACCTCATACAATAATTATCACAATCCATCCTTCCATCCATTGTGTCAAGCACTATTTTCTACTTTTTAAATTTTGCTAAGAGTGTCGGTGTGAAGCGGGATCTATTGTTGTTCCTCTCAGTTGCTGTTCAGTTGACTCTGACTTAGACCAACCTTCTGCATAACAGAACAAGAATGTTGCTCAGTGCCAGGCCATCTTCACGCCTGACAGGGTTAAGTGCATTATTTCAGCCACTGTGTCAAGTCGTCTCACAGAGAGTTTTCAGTGATCCTCTCCTTTACTAAACATAATTCCTTTTCTAGAAATTGATCTTTTTAGACAACGAATTCAAAGCAAACGAGCTGAAATCTGACCATCTTGGCTTCTAAGTATCATTCTGGTTGTACTCCTTCTCAGCCTTATGTGTTCACTCTTTTGGAAGTCCATGATTATTAAATATTCTTCCCCAATACTACAATTAAAATGCATTCATTCTTTTCTGGTTTCCATTTCAATTGTCTAACTTTTACACATATATGAGATTATTAAGATATACCTTAGTCTTCAACCTGACATTTAGTCAATAGACATGAGTATTATTACTTTGCCTGAATATATTAACTCCACAGTTCCCTAGGATCAGATTCCTAGCTATTACTTTAAGAATGGAAAAAATACTGACAGACAAATACCCATCAGTACATTGTGTTGACATAATATTATCTTTAAAAAAAACTCTTGACAAAAGATGCAGCAATCTGGTTTTCATTTGCAGACTCCATCCCCACCCTGTCTTTTCCTTTGTCTCTATATTTGAAACGATAAATAAGCACTGTTGATTTGCTTTTCTACATTCAAACATTAGCTCCACTCTAGATGAACTGTCCTGGCCTTGCACAGGCAGTAAAAGGCTTCCCTTGAATGAAGAGGTGGTTGCACTGGCTGGAGTGATGCAAGGAAAACAAGCTGCTTCTTTTTATTTATTTATTTAGTTATTTATTTGTTTTTTAACATTTTATTAGGGGCTCATACAACTGTTATCCCAATCCATACACACATCAATTGTGTAAAGCGCATTTGTACAT
>NW_022107431.1:8386645-8407224 GCF_000313985.2 Echinops telfairi
TTCCTCTATTTCCCTTGATTCTCCTCCTGTCCCACTATCATGCTCAGTCCCCACCAGGATTTCAGCACTTCCTCTTTGTTACGTTCCCTTGATCCTGCCCTACCAGGTCTCCCATACCCACCTCCCCACCAATTGAAAACAAGCTTCTTAAGAACGTCCTGTTCCTCTCTACCCAGATATCCACTCTCTCCAATCCTCATTCGTATTTCCCTAATTTCCCCCTCTGTGATGAGGAGGAGCCTCTGATGCGGTTTCAGACATGTTTTTTTCTCTTGTTCTACCCTTCATATCCACCACTTGTTTGTCATACCATGGTAGCTGTGTGTTGCCAGGATGCTGGAAGACATGCTACTGGTATTTCAAATACCAGTAGGGTCACCCAAAGTGAACCCAAGGTTTCAGCGTCGCTTGCAGACTGAGAACAGATTATGAAGAAGGAATAGGCTGTCCACTTCTGAGTGACTATTCACTGAAGCCTTTATGAATAGCAATGAGACAGGGTCAGATATAGGGCGCCAGAAGATGGGCCCTTCCTGTTGGAAGCACTGAAATTGTGACTGGGAAAGAGCTGCATTATCCAAGTGGAGTCAGTCTCGTTGATGTGGAAGCAGTACAGCTTTCCAGACCTTCATTTTCTGATGGGGCACGACTCAAAGTGAGAAGGAACAGCTGTCAACATTCATAACTGGAGTGCACAAAGTATGAATACAGGAAAATTAGAAGTCACTGAAAATGAGGTGGCATGCATAAAGATTGATATCGTAGGCATTAGTGAGATGAAATCGCCTGGTGTTGGCCATTTTGAGTAGGGCAATTATATGATTTACTATGCTGGGAATGACAAATACAAGAGGAATGGCATTGTATTAATCATCAAGAAGAAAATGTCAAGCTCTATCTTGAGGTACAATGCTGTCTGTGATAGAATAATGTGAGGAAATCTTGTTAAATGCAACTATTATTTAAATTTGCCCACCATCCACTAAAGCTAGTGATGAGTAAATTAAATAATCCTACCAACTTCTTCAGTCTGAAACTGATCAGGCATGCAATCAAAAACTAACTGATAACTATTGGGGATTAGAATGCAAACAAAGGGAAGCAACAGTAGGTGGAAAATTATGGTCTTGGAGATAAAAATGAAGCTGGAGCTCACATGACAGACTTTGGTAAAACCAATGACTTCTTCATTGCAAGTAACGTTTTCAATAACATACATGGTGACAATACATGTGGAATTCCCCAGATGAAATATACAGAAATAAAATTGATTGCATCTGTGGGAAGAGATGATGGATAAACTCAATATCAGCAGCAAAAATGAGGCCAAGGGTCCACTGTGCAACAGACCATCAATTGATCTCATGTAAGTTCAGGTTGAAGGTGAAGAAAATTAAAACAAGTCCATGAGAGCCAAAACACGACCTTGAGGCTATCCCTCATGAATGTGAGTACATGTCAAGACCAGATCTGACACATTAAACACTAATGGAAGAAGACCTGACAAGCTGAGGGATGACATCAACATCATATATTAAGAAAGCAAAAGGTCATCAAAAAGATAAGAAAGAATGAAAAGTGGATGCCAGAAGAGACTCTGAAACTTGCTCTTGATCAAATAACACACCCACTATACATATTTATTTGGTTTCCTAGCATGGGCCTTAAATTCATATAGAGAATTTAATTATCAATAGGAGAAAAGAAAGTGATGAAATCAAATAAAAGATTAGCTGTACAAATATTTCATTCAGCAGAATCAAGATATAAATCTTATTGTACTAACTTTGGGTCAAATAAAATGATAATACTTGGATTTCTTTTCATTTCCTCTGCTCCATTTTCCCTTTGACCATTAATGACTGTCATCTGTGTGTTCTCAAACAAGGAGTGCTTGTTTGCCTAAAATCCAGAAGCAGTGAAAATGGTCTCTCTTGCTTTCCTATTTTGTTTCAATTTCATTTCATCAATCACCGCCAGTCCTTGAGACTCCATTGTCTTAACTCCTAATGAGCCTAGTGTCAGGCTGAACTGGAGCAGGAACTTACAGTACTGGGAAGCTCTTCCTGACAAAGTTCACCTTCCAGGTCTAGTATATAAAAATTTAGGGCCATATATATGGGAGTCACAGGATAATTAGACATCTAGGCAACTCTTTTTTTAGCTTCAATGGAATGTTGTTGTTGTTTGGTGTCGCCGAGTCAACTCACTTCCAATGCACAGTGACCCTGTGTACAACAAAACGAAACACTGCCCAGTCCTGCACCATCCTCACAATTGTTCTTAAGTCTGAGCCCATTGCTACAGCCACTGTGTCCATCCATCTTGTTGAGGGCTGAGATAGTTAAAGTTTATTTTGCCAACCTGGCCAATAAACACATGTGGGGTTAATTGAAGGGCAGAGAGACAAATGGCTCAGTGCACCTCCCCTTTTGAGTTCTTAGGTCTCTTGCTTTGTGATGGTCGGACTAGGGTGCAGCTGCTTTAGCCAGTTCTCTGCTTCAGCTGGCAAGGCTCACTTCCTGCAAGACATCCCAGATGAGAAGCCGCATGGACCTACCCCAATGCAGCCCTGGGTGCTGGAGCAGCCATGTGGAGACCCCTGCCAGTGCTGAGATGTTTACATGTTCACTGACTCAGCTTTCTTCCCGCAGTCAGCATCATTGCATCTGTTTTGTGAGATGGAGGAGGACTTTGTGGATTGGTGTTGGACATATGGTTATTGAGTTAATGTTGGACCTATGGGCTTGGGCAGCACTGGGTTGGGATGTTTTCTGGATGTGTCTTAACCTTTAAAAACTCTCTCTTACATCTGAATTTCTGTGGATTTGTTTCTCTAATGTACCCAGACTAATACAACGGCCTTCCTCTTTTTCCGCTACCCCTCCACTTTACCAAGGCTGATGTCCTTTTTCAGAGACTGGCCTTTCCTGGCAATGTGCAAGGTTCCATAGAGAACACCTGGCCAGTTTTGCCTCTAAGGAGTACTTTGGATGTACTTCTTCCAAGACAGATTTGTTTTTTTCTTTTGGCAGTCCATGGTTCTTTCAATATTCTCTGGCAGAACCATAATTCAGATGCATCAATTTTTCTTTGGTCTTCCTTATTCAATATTTAATTTTCACATACATATGAGACTATTGAAAATATCATGGCTTGCATCAAGCACACCTTAGTCTTCAAAATAACATCCTTTCTCTTTAATACTTTAAAGAGGTTTTGTGCAGTAGATTTACCCAATGCAATGCATCCTTCCATCTCTTGATGGTTGGTTCCATTAGCATTGACTGTGGATTCAAGCAAGATGAAATCCTTGACAATTTCCATCTTTTCTCCCTTTATCATGATGTTACCTGTGGGTCCAGTTGTGAGGATTTTGGTGTTATTTATATTAAATTGTAATCCATAGTAAAGGCTGCGATCCTTAATCTTCATCAGCAAGTGCCTCGATTCCTCCTTACTTTCAGCAAGAAGGTGTGTCGTCTGCATGTTGTAGGATGCTAATAAACCTTTCTGCAAACCCGAGGCCGCCTTCTTCTTTAGCTAATCCAGCTTCTCTGGTGATTTACTCAGCATATAAATTGAATGGATACTTGTAAAATATATGTTACTTTTTGCCGTCCTTCTACAGTAAATAGTCTCATGGCTTCCCCACTGGAAGCATAATGATTAAATAAATGACTATCAAATAGAAGACACAAAGAAGGAAAACAAGTGATTTCACAAAATGAAACTATGAAATTGAAAAATGAGAATTTTCTAATGATTACTGGGCTTCTATGGTGAATCATTGCCCAGGGTGGTAATTTCCTGAAGTTCATGAGCTCAGCTTTTAAAATTCTACTACTACTAAAACAAATAAATAAATAGAATAAAATTCTACAACTATTTTTGTGGATTGTTTACTCTCTCTTCCATTCTCGTAAAGCTCGGTTTATGCATTTTGAGGCTTTTTCATTATGCACACAGGTATGTATGATGGCTCTGCCCTCGGTTATGACCCCCTCATCATTATATAGTGTCCTTCCTTGTCTCTTACGATGGCTTTTGCTTTAAAGTCTATTTTTTCAGAAATTAATATTTCCACTCTTACTCTTTTTGGATTGCCATTTGTTTGATATATTTCTTCCATCCTTTGATTTTTTTTAGTCTATTTTTGTCTGTGTTTCTGCAATACAGTGAATTATTTAGCATGCTTCTTTTAGAGATAACCTCTGGTATTCCCACCAGATCTTTCTTGATGGGTCTGATGAAGAAGGTAGGGGAAGATTCCTAATGAGTATATGAGCCAATCAGCTGTGAGTGATTGTTAACAGGGTTAAATGTGAGTGCTATTCTACTGGGTATAAAATGACCCCCGCTCAGAAGCATGAAGTGAGGGATTTCGTTCCCGCAAAAGAAAAGAGCTTGGAGTGGGGCATGGCTTTAAGACCCTAAGATTCCTGCACATCGAACCTCCTGGATTCCGGAGACCCCTGTGACACCAGAGGAGGGGCAGAGGAGCAGCAGCAGTTGCAGAACCAGAAGTCAGCCCTTGAGAAAGCTCAGTGCAGTTCCCAGCCCGCAAAGCAAATAAAGCTGAGTGCTGGGGCAGGAGACTGCCTTTTGAAGTGGAGTGCCTCCAGGCGTACAATTAGGGGAGCTGGGTTCCCGGACCCCTGAAGCTGAGTGTCTTCAGGCTGAGGCTTATGGTGGAGCGGCATACCCTTTAGCAGTCCCCAAAGATCATTGCCCAAGAAGGCTGAGGACCAGAGGGAGACTTGCATGTGGGCAAGGCAGAGAAAAAATGATCCTGAGCATTTTGTAAACTGTCCACTTCCCTGATAAACTCCGTAATTCTGAGCGTTGTCTGTGAGTCTCATCTGGCCATTGCAATGAGTTATCAAGCATGTGGTGAAGCAGAGGGTGTCTTGGAGGGAGGATGTGTATCTTACTTCTGCTGTGTGGCCATGAGCCTAGGGAACCAGAGGAGGTCAGATGTGGCCCCCACTCCATCTGCCCAGTTTCATTACTTTTCCAAGATAGAATTTTTTACTTTTAAACCTGTGTAATATTACTAGATGAGCCTTGTCGAATGGAACTGGGTTATTCTTTGTTTGTTTGTTTTTTGAACTGGGTTTTATAGACAGCACTTGCTGCTGGAGAAAATTATTTTAATGTTAAAATTTTCCTACTCTCTTTTCCCTATTTACTTATTAATAAATCACTTTATTGGGGGCTCTTACAGCTCTTATAACAATCCATATATCAATTGTATCAAGCACATTTGAACATATGTTGCCATCATCATTTCCAAAATATTTTCTTTCTACTTGAGCCCTTGGTTTCAGCTCATCTGCCCAGTTTCTAAGGTATGTCTCTTGTAGAAGCATATCGATGGACCCAGTTTTCTTATCTGTTCTGCTCCTCTCTTGTCTTTTGATGAGTGCATTTAATCTATTTACATTCAGTATAATTATTGATAGGCTGAGCTCAGCATTTTTAATAGCCCGATTCCCTAAAGTCCCAATGCTGGAGAACAGTTGATTGGGTCAACTGGCTGGAGGGAGGCCCCCTCGTTTTAATAGGTAAGCCAATTTCTTGACACAGGGCAACCAATTTTGACTCAGTTTCCACTGTGGACCACATGACCTGAAATCCAAGTGTGTGTCAAGTTTGTTAACAGTCCCTTTGTTAGAACAATGAGTTGAGACTTGAGCATTAGACATTCCTGGAACATAAGTCACATGTATAAGAGGCTTTGGTCATAAGACTTTTCTATATGTCAGTAATCCTTCCCAAGTCTTACGATAGAAATTTAGGGGGTAAAATGTGAAAAACTCAAAATAATATATGCTTATGTAATCGGAAAGCTGAAGTTGAGTCATATCGCAAATGTTAAAAGACCTCCCCAAATCCCTAAAAGTTGAAGATTCAATACAAACTTGCCTATGCGGGAGTGACTGTCATTATTCAACAGAATCACTTCTAATTGTGCATTTGAACCCATGGTACCTCAATTCAGGAAGCAAATATATCTGTGAGAGAGATACATCTAGTCATGTGTCCTAATTATTAAAAAAAATTAGTTCATTTTGGTGGAGAGAGGAACATTTAGGTGACTCAAATATTATCTGTTTAGGCAATGGTTCCCAGACTTTCTGTTAATTGAATTTTCCTTTAAATGAAATGTCTCCCTAAAGCCAATTATTAAGACAGAAAAGGAGCTGTGCTAGTTCAAGGTTGGATTAGCGGCTGAGCACCTTGAAGCCTCTTGTCTTTGAAGAAGTCCATGAACTCTTCTAGGGAATGGCCAGACCTTGTGAAGAATGGTTGGAATATCATGAATCTAAAGGAGTGTCTCTTTGGGATATAACCTGACACACACCCAGTGGGCTATTCAAGTGTCTCTAGGGTCTAGTGTTGGACCCTTGAATCTTCTTGCGCATAATACATTCAGAAAAATATTGCACTTGGTCATAATACAATATCATTTTTATTGTATGTGTATATATATATATATAGAACATTTGCCAATTCAACAATTCTTACATGTACCCTTCTCTAACACTAATAACATTCATCATGTGCAGCCGTGATCACCATCCTTTCCCCAGTGATTTCACCCCCATGAACAGAAAGGCAGGGCCTCCTAAGCAAGGAGGCCTCTCCTTTCTATCCCCTCTCCTGGTTACGACGTAACCTTTGGTCTCTGTGCATTTGCTTACGTCATATAGGTGCTGTCATGACAACGTTTGTCTTTCTGTGACTGGCTTGCTAATTCATTTTAAACAATTTTTTTTTTTGAGAAAGCTTAGATAGCAAGTTAGGTTTCCCTCTAGCAGGTTCTGTCCATATGTTTCAGTGATTTGGGTTTCATTTTCCACATGGTGTCTGCTTTCTTATTTCCATTCTGCTTGTCCTGCTTCTAGTAACCTATTGTGCATGTCCTTGTTTCTAGGCCCTATTTTCCACGTTACCTTCCCAGCTTTCCTTCAGGGCATCTGCTGACCGTTTGGTCTCATTCAGACAATTATGGAGGGGAGCACAGTGCTCACGGGTGGCAGTGCTTATGTGATGAGTTCATATTTGGCTGAAGGGCGAGAGTGGCTTTATTCCCAACTTTACAGGGTATCTCAGGTTGATTGCCCAAGGGACCAAGATGGGGTTCTTCTAGTCCACTGGCCCAGTAAGTTTGGCCTTTTAGTGATTGATTGGCTTCAATCAACACGATGTTTTCAAGTCCCAGTCATATCATAGCGTGTATCAAAACTTCATTTTTCTTAATGGCATAGTATTCCATTGTATGTGTATACTTCCAGTGTCCTTTTTGACTTAAGTAAGACTGTTACCCAACCTTTGCTGTTATTCGCAGCCGGCGAAAAGTGCTAAAGTGTTCAAAGCAAACCGGATTTCAATGCCAACACATGTAGAAAAATAAAGCCTTACACGGGTTGGCTTTTCTGTTTCAAATGGAGTCAGATCTCAGAGATGGTGGCCAGGTAGGCTGCCACTTCTGAGATTCAATGTGCAAGCCAAATGAAGCATCCTCCTACCTTAATGTCCTGACTCATTCATTGGTGCAACAGCTTGAGGGGTCAATAATACATATTTTCCTCTCTGCACAGTATCTGGGCTGAGCCAGATGACACTTACAAGCTGACCCCTGCGGGCCGGATTTGGAAGGCTGGTTTGTGTCATATGATGAAAGCTGTGGGGATAGTCACCAGGCCAACATTCACTTGTGCCAAACTGGGTCTCCACAACCTCAAACTCGTTCCACTGTAATTGAAAACATGTGTTCACATGCACAGTTTTGTAGGGTTCAAAATTTCCTTGTGATGTACTTTCCATACCATTTTGATTTAAAAGCAGGGAATGACAATTCCATTGCCAAAAAATTTTTGTGTGTCAGTATGTAAGTGTTAGTGTTTCAAAACAAATCCTTTAAGAGTAAAAATTGGGAAGAATGCATGGAGGGCTGAATCATAGTTCTGAGAATTGGGGTAGGTGAGGCGCTTAAACAACAAGGCTTAAAGCAATATTTCTCAAGGTAAAATTATGAGCTTTGTCATTACTATTTATGATTTAATACACATGTTTTATACGCTTGGTTCCTTAAAAATGATTCTCTCATCTGGACATTGTATTTATGATGTCCAACAAAGAGAGAGAGAGAAAGAGCCTGCTTGTATGTATCCCGTACAATGTTTGCATCTGTGGCAGAGGTAGTAATATCCAATGGCTGTGGGCAGTCATTGTGTAGCTAACAGCAAGGTCAGCAGTTCAAACCCACTAAATGCTCTATAGGTGAAAGATGAGGCTACCTGTTTGCATAAAGATTTACAATCTCAGAAACCCTAAGGAACAATTCTACCCTGGATTATAGGGTCACGATGAGTCTATAGAAGTGGGTTGGGTGGCTTCTAAGCAGGTGAGTGCAACTAGCAGATGGGGTCTGTGGTCACCTGGACAGCATATACCTATTTAAAGGACCTGCCATTTGGAAAGGGTGTGCTAGTGTTACCAGAGTTTTTGACTGTCCAAGGGAAGCCTGGAGTTAATATTTTAGTGTGAACCTGCTGGATTTTAAAAAATGCTTTGGAAATGAAAGATGTCAGTTTATTCAGTGCACGGTCCAATGATGAGTCTTGGTGAAGACTTGTGCTGGATGACCCGGGCCCACGTGTCTAGAACTTCTGCTCTGCAGGATGTGATGCTGGCCTGAAAAGTTAGGTGGCAGCAGAGCACTATGGGCCTTGAAACTACTCTTCATGGGTGCAGTGGGTGGGGGTGGAGAATTCGTGGATGAGCCAGGAGAACATCTCTATTTTCCCTGAGAGCCCAGTGGGTAAGCCTTGGACTGCAGACCACAAGACTGACAGTAAGTGGGGAGAGTGAAGATGAAGGCAGCTTCAAGACAGAGTCCAGAAAGGTAACAGTGGAGATGGAGGTGAGGTAAAAGCGCTCCGGTGAGAGGAGGAAGGTCTGGGGCCACGTCCACTGGAAGGTGTGGGGCCCCAGTGTAGGCACATGGCTGGGGAGTACTTTAGGAGAGCGGTGACTAATGGCAGCAGTGGAAGCCTTCTCCTGGATGGTACTTTTAGGTCTCTCAGGACTGAAGGAACTGAAGGCAAGAGTCTGAAGTTATTAACTCACCGTCTTCAAGATGACCTTGTCCCTTTTGGCTCCTCCCAAACCTCATGGTCCTGTTAACACCACGTTTTCTCTCATGTTGGATTGAAACCAGTTATGCATAGAATGTTGGCTTTCCTCATAGCTAAACCTCCCCTAGCATTCCACATCAACTTCAAACCGTGTCCTCTTTCTTACACTGCCCATGGGCACTATCGAAGCTCTGCCTAGTCCCTTCCCGGAAGAGTGAGACCAAACAGAGCTGAGAGAAATTTCTCCAGCCGAAGCTGAATAGGACATAGGACAGAGGTTGAGGAGGTTCACCGATTAAATCCTCTAATACTGTCAGGGGAGATTCTACTTATAGAATGACGTCAGACCCATTTGCCAAGATGAAGAATCAGGGGTTCGATTTAGCCCGCCACTTGGGAAAAAAGGAATTCACACTTGAAATATATGAAATAATGGTTTTCAAGGCACTGGATAGCAGACGATCATTGATCGAGATATGAAACATCTTCCGCCTTTAGAGCGATTCTAAGGCACAGCGCAAGGAGGGAAAATCCAGGTGAAGTTCAAGGGTTCCCCAGATTGAAGAGACAAAGCGGAGAGTCTGCAGAGATCAGAGTGGCTGAAGTCTGTGGGCCAGAGTCTGGAGAGCAGAGAGCTACACAGAGACAGAACGCGGGAGATTTTCAAAGGATTTCTCAGCATCTGGATCAGCACAGCATATGCAGAAAGTACTAGAGCAGTGGTTCTCAACCTTCCTGATGTCAGGACCCTTTAACACAGTTCCTCATGTTGTGGTGACCCCCCAAGCATAAAATTATTTTCATTGCTACTTCATCACTGTCATTTTGCTACTGTTATGAATCGGGCGACCCCTGTGAAAGGGTCGTTCGACCCCCCAAAGAGGTCACGACCACAGGTTGAGAACTGGAGACTAGGGAAAGACTCACCTGAAAGGATCAGAGAGAAGCACACCTAGTACACACCGACACCCTCACCCACACGGCCAGGTGTAATGCCCGTTCTCCTCAGCCCGACTGGAAAAACGTCCGAATTCAGAAGATGCTCGGCAGAGATGCTCGGCAAGCCTCAGAGGGTCTTGCTTCAGTAGTGGGAAATAATTACCTTTAGGCAAAACACTACCTTCATCTCACTGGACACACGGACTGCAGCAATGGGCTCCAGCAAAGCACTGTTTGTAGGGATGGTCCAGGATCAGGAGGTGTTTTGCTCTCTTGTACGTAGGGTCACTTTAAGTGGGAACCAACTTGGTGACACCTAGCGACAGAACTTAAAAAGCAAGATACAGGAAGATCAAACCGTCTCTGAGAAGCATAACCAAACCCAGAACACACTTCCAGAATACTTATAGAGTTCTAAAAATATCCAGCATTCTTAATCTCCAAAACTCTAAATATCTGACATCTGATGAAACAAGTACTGGTATGCAACGGTGCAGGACACACACGACTCCACACTGAAATGAGTACAATAGGCAAACAAAGCCATGTATTCCATATGCTCAAACAGTTAAACCGAGACATGGAAGTTAGGAAAAAGATCAAAATCGGATTTTTAGAGATAAAGTTAAAAGATCTCAGATGAAAAAATACACTAATGGCATGAAAAAAGATTGTACATCAAAGAAGACGTTTAATGCAATGATTGAACACTTAGAAACCATTAAAAATGAAACACAGAAGGAGAAAAAACCCAGTCTCGGTGAGCCGTGGGACAATTTCAAGCAGTCTAATAGATGCATAATTGGAGCCCGTAGACGAGAAGTGAGTTAGAAAAAAACCAAAACCGTTCGTAAAATAATGGTTGAAATTTCCCCAAATAGAATTTAAAGCGTGAACTCACAGATTCAGTCATTTCAATGAACCCTAAGCACAGATATATGAAGAAAAACAAAATAATCAATTTGCTCAAAAGCAGGGATGAAGAGAAAATGTTACAAACAAGTTAGATGGAAAAAAGGCATGCTTTTATAGAGAAATAAAGCCAAGGATGACAACCGCATTTCATCAGAAACAATGCAAGCAAGAATATAGTCGCGCCCTAGTATTGTTAAAGTGCCACTTCACAAAGGAGAAGAAGAACAGTAACAAGAACAACAACCCACAAACCCATCCACTTCGAACTTCACATCAGCAACACGATCCTTTAAGAACAAGATAAAACAAGGACGTTTCCAGACCCACAAAAGCTTCAGGAATTCCCCAGCAGACTCACACTGTTTGAAATGCGAGAGTCTTTTAGACAGACGGCAAAATGATCCCAGATGGAAATATGGATGTAAACAAATGAACGAAGAGTACCACAGTGGTAACTAGGTGGATGGATAGAAAAATGGACATTCCTCTTGCTATTTAAATTTCCTCGAATGATAATTAAGCACATAAACAAAACCACACAATGTAGTGTGGAGTTTGTCATGTGTAAAAATAAAATGTGTGACAGACCAATTTTGTTTGCCAGCTTCATGTGGAAGTCTGTGGCCCTGGGCTCATGGGTCAGCCTGCCCTGGCTGCCACCCGAGGACCAGGGAGGGTAGAGATGTCGGAATTGTCATCTACAAAGGGAAAGGTGGGCAGCAGTGGCTGGTGTCAGTGCCCTGTCCGGAATCTGGATCATGATGCAGCTCCCCAAGGTGCCCACCATTAACCAAGAGGCACTCACCGGTGCTTATGGCCAAAGCCATGCATCTTTTTTGGGGGGTGGGGGTGGGGTGGGGCTTGAGGGCTAGAGAAGGGGTTATATTCTTTATGCCTCTTCAAAATAGCCTTAAAGGTGTTTACTACCAGGAGCCCCAGTGGCACAGTGGTTCAGCTCTTGACTGTGAACCCAAAGGTTGAGGGTTCAAACCCATCAGCCATGCCATAGGAGAACACAGGGCCAGTGTGCTTCCTGAAAGTTCACCCTCTGGGGCAGGTCAGTCCTGTCCTGCTCTGGTTTTTAAGGTGTTAGCTAACGTTTCTGGTCTTCGCCCTGCCTCTTTTTGCTCAGTACCTACCCATTGACTCTAACCAACAGGGAAAAGGAAGACAGCCCAAACTTTAACACTGGTTTATCAAACACTGCAGAGGGATCCGACATGTATCAGTTTCTCGCAGTCATACGAGAGGGCTTCAGAAAGCTTGTGGAAAAATAGAATGAAAAGATAGTGGCGTTTTTCACGGAGCCTTTTGAAGTCCCCTCTCATTACCAAAGAAGATTTTAGTTAGTAAATATCTGAAAACCTTAAAGAGAAAAGAGAAGAAGCAGACGAGGAGGAGAATGACAACAACGATGAATGTGATAATAATGAAGCCTCATCTTAAACCGGAAGGAAGAAAAGTCAACGAAATGTTTCACAGCTCCGCCTGGCAATACTCTCTGGATGACCAGCATCATTGCTTCAAAGCAAACAAAACTCTGTGACTTTCGTCTTTTCAAAACTGACCGTCTTTGAGGAGATGACATCTCCCCTGGCTGTGGTAAAGCATCAAACACAGCAGCACCATAGCACCTGATAGGAAGCAACCTCACGAGCAGCCCCTGTAGCATCCCCACTGCAGTTGAAGGTTACGGAGAAGAAGACACCTGTGGGCAGGTACTTCCAGTGGGTCTTCGACAGCTCTGAGCTGCAGAGATGAAGACTCTATTCGATGTCTTAATTTACAGCTAGATTTGAGAGTTTGTAAATCTTACTTGTATAAATTCACATACGTGTATTTTATAGTTCCAAACCTAAAGCTCACTGCCATTGAGTTGATTCTGACTCACAGTGATCTTATAGGACAAAAGAGAGCTTATCTTTAGGGTTTCAGAGTCTATAAATCTCCTTGGGCGCAGACAGCCTTATCTTTTTCTCACAGAGTGGCTGGTAGGTTTGAACCGTCAACCTTATGCTTATCCTACAGCTCCACTAGAGTTCCTTTAGTTTGAAGTTAGGTCTTATAAAAAATTAGGTCAACAAGTAGTTTATGGATTGCACATGTTACATTTGAATATTTTCATTTAAAAAATTGTTTTTCCCTTTTGGGTCAAATAAAAACAAACTCTTTGTCCAAATGTTACTTTTTTCCTGTAAAAGATTAGACTTATTATTTTCTGTTACAAAAGCAATGTACACATGAAAGAAATACATCAGCCTGCACGATCTAAGGATTTTAAATCATATAATCCAAATCTGAAGGAGGGAACGGCATCAGACCCTAACTTGTTTGCAGATGACAGTGCAAGACCAAAATCCATTTGCAGGGTCCGCACATGGATTAAGCCTCTTGTGAATCCTTGCTGACATAATTGAGGGGTGTGAATAGCCTTGTTATCAGACAGAGAACACTGTAAAGCCAATTATGGCAGATACAGTTATGTTGATCTTACTTTTGACTCATTTAAAAATAGTTTCAGTTTAAAAAAAAGTGATGATGTGCTAGGGGCAGTATTCCCCTTGCATGTGTCCTGTCTCCAGGGAGGAAGACAGTAGTTCCCAGAATCCTCAGGAGAAGGCCACACCCACACAGAGGCCTCATTGGCTATGACCTGATTGATAGACTAGACTCCACCCCTTCACTCAAGTTGATAGGAGATTATGTAACTGCCCCAAGGAGTAATACACATGGATTAATCCTCTGATGAATCCTCTCTAAACATAGACCAGGGCTATAGATAGCCTTGTTATGCATAGTACATAGGAAAGTGGATTATGGCAGATGTAGTTATGTTAAAATTTAACACCTTATCATTTCCTCTCCCTTTTGGCCCATTTTAAAGTTGTTCTAGTTTTTAATATTTTCTTTTTGATTAAGGTTTTTCGCTATTTCATTTTATTATTGTTGTTAGTTTTTGTGTATGTTTTTCTGTATATGAAACCCAGGATACTTCAATCTGTAGAGAGAGTAACTGGATTAACGGTTCCTTGGAGATATGGCAGGGGAAGTTGGGGGAATGGCAAGCTATTAACTATGAGGACAAGAAAGAAGAAATGTTCTAATATTTATTATGGGAATGATTGTACAACTCTTCTCGATGTGATTGAACTATTGTATTAAATGTGGATTATGTGCCAGTAAGACAGTTTTTAAAAATTGTTGTATATTTTTAAAGTAAAATGTTTTATGAAAAGAATAAGATAGAAGCCAGAGGGAGAAATGGATTATTTCAAATAGTACAAGAATCTTATACATGAAGAGGTATACTATGACTCAGAGTTAGACAGTGTTAGGTTAAGGATGTATGCTAAAGAAATTAAAAAACCAAAACAGAGTTATAGCTTATCAGTCAATAAAGGAGATAAAATGGAATCATACAAAATACTCATTCTCAAAGAATGTAAAACAGCGAGAAGGAAGAAGCAAAGACATAGATGGGACAAAAAGAAAATAATAAAGAAGATTTATGGACTTAAACCTAACTGTATCAATAATCATATTAAATGAAAATTGTCTAAATGCCTTGGTTAAAGGGAAGCGTGTGTCAGATTGGTCACAAAAGTGCAAGAAACACATTGGACACAAAAGTGCAAGAAACACATTAAGAAAAAAACAATAGGCAATTTTTAAAATTGTGAATTAGGTGGAAGTTTACATATTGGATCGTTTTTGCAGTCAACAACTTAAACAATTCATCAAACATCCCAATGGCTTGTCTTGATTCCTCCATTCCTATCCCGCCGCCCCCATCTCCTTCTTTTGTGTGTTCTCTTCTTCTCCAGGCTAACACTTTTCGATCTTCCAACCCTTTGCTTCTCTTTCCCACCTACCCCTGGTAAGCATCAACGTCTATTTCTTTTGGTGTGAAAACCTTTCCTTGGATTTTTTTTATAACAGTGGTCTCATGGAATATTTGTTGTTTTGTGTTTGATTAACTTCACTCAGCATATTGTCTTCAAAATCCATCCATGCATGAGGTGTTTCGCAGCATCATCATTATTCTTTAGCAAGTAGGATTCCGTTGTGTGTATGGACCAAAGTTTGTTTATCCATTGCACCGTTGGACATTTATTTCATCTTCTGCTTTTGTGAAGAGTGGTGCGATGAACATGGGTGTGCACATATCGGTTTATGCACTTTATTTTACAAGGTGTATACCAAGTAGCATTATTGCTGGTTCATATGGCATTTCTAGTCCCAATTGTATGAGAAAGCACCAGTCTGCTTTCCACAGTGGCTATATTGTTTTGAGCCATCAACAAGATACAAGTGCTCCAATCTCTTTGCATTCCCTCCAGCATTTGTTGTTTTCTGCTTTTTCAAGCATTTCTATTAATTCTGGGAGAAGGAGGTATTTCATGGTCGTTTTGATACACCGCTCTCATGTGGCAAGTGATTGTGAGCATTTCTTTCTTTTAAGGTTAAAATGCGTTTTTATTCCTCATTGTTACATTCAGCATATGTTTTTAATATTTCCTTTACAAGTAGTCCTTTTGCAATTTTTTAAAAAAGTGATTTCAATTTACAGCTCTAAGGCATATTGTTTCAGGTGTTACTATTGTACCTTCACCCCCTTTATTAAGCCACACTTTCAAGCTTGTAAGTTCACGATGAGGTATAGAAGCCCAGCCAGGAGGGGAGAGAATGTGTTCTGGGTAGCAGGGGTCTGCAGGACTCTTTAGTGGTGTCACTGTGAAGCACCTGTACTCTACCATACAATTGCTTTCTTCCCGAAAACGCGAGTGGGATCACTTAGAGCCTGGCGGTGGCTGCTATAGTTTCCAGATGCCAATGGAGTGCTGTCCCGTGGTCCAGGAGGTCCATCCATGCCACCAGGTCCCTATGATCTCAGTGGGCAGCTCAGGAGCTCTGACCAAGCTGTTGGGAACACTTGCTTACAGGAGGACTTGCCACTCCAGCGTACACCTGTCTTCGATCCTACACACACGCTGTTTCCTTTCAGGGGATGGTGAGTCCAAGATCATGGCCCAGAAGCACAAGTCCCGAGTGGCTTCCCCACCGAGTTCATCCCTTGGAGGGAGCCAACGGCCCTTCCTTTTGATCACATTTCTAACAGCCCCTCCATTTCTTCAAGGGCGGTTGCAGACTCATGGACTTTGCTGGTACATGTGTCTTCTTTGGTGAACTGTCCGTTCAGGTCCTCTGTCCATTTTTCAGTTGACTTTTTCTTTTTTGTTCAACAGTTGTATTGGCATACATTTCACATATCATGTAACTCAACAGTTCAATGGCATTAATAAGAGCTGTACAATCATCTCCACAATCAACTTTTGAACATTTGCTTCCTTACTCATCAACTCCCCACCTCCCCCCAACTTTCCTCACCATATCCTCCAAGAAACAAACCATCAATGAGGTCATTGTCTCTGTAGCTCCACCCACCTGGATTTCATATATAGGAAAATACAGAAAACAAAATACTGCACTCCACAGAATTGCAAGCTGTCCACATCCCTGGTCTGTGGTCAGAGATGATTCACTGGAGGCTTAATCCATGTGTGGACCCCAGGAATGGTTTTGGCTCCCACGGTCATCCCTAACCTTCCACAACCTGGGCATTCACAATTGAAGCCCTGATTCCATTCAGGCTTGGATTTTATCATTACAATCCTTGGGTCACACAGGCTGGTGTGGGCTCAGCTGATGCCTAACTTAAATGGCTGCTTGTTTGAAGACAAGCCTTAAGACTCCAGATGGAACTCTTTCTAATAACACTGTCTACTTTTCTTTCTCAACAGTTTTATTAGCACTTTGTCCACATGTCATACAATTCAAAATGCAATCATAACAAGAAGAGGTGTACAATTATTGCCATATTCAATTCTAGACTATTTTCCTCATCCTTGTAGTCATTTTATTCATGCAATTATTTTTTTTCTACTTGTGGCAAAAAAACACACAACAGAACATTCTCCAAGTCCACAACTTCTGCTTGTACAATTCAGTGTTATTGATTATGTTCTTCATGCTGTACAACCGTTACTGACAGCCTTTTCCAAGTTATTCTAGCCCCATGCAACAACTCTTCCCCTTCACCTATGGAAACCATTGATCAAGTTTGGTTTCTCTCTCCCTTTTTTGTGTTTCTTTTTATATAGTATTCGCATATCATACTCTTCCACGGTTAAATCGCTTTAAAAATTAGTTGTATATACATAATGTTCAAGTCTTGTAGTTTTCTATAGATTTTAGAGATTAGGTCCTTGTCCAATATGTCATTCCCCCTAAAATTGTCATTCCCCGTTCGCGGGATTCTCTTTTCACTCTTTGGATAAAATCTTTTGATGCACACACATTTGTTGTTTCTTAAGGAAGTTCCACTCTCTAGTCTACCTTCTGCTGGGTGCAGGCTTTGAATCCTGTTTGACAGTGTACTTATGTCATGAATTAGGGTCCCCAAGTATGCTCTAATGTTTTCATTGATGATTTTTAGAGTTATACGGTTTACATGTAGGTCTTTAATCCATTTTGAATTTGTTTTTGTATCTAGAGTGAGGTAGGGGTCCTTATTCATTGTTATGCAAATGGAAATCCAATTTTTCACACCGTTTGTGGAAAAGACGATCTTTTCCCCCATTGATGTATTTCAGTCCATTATAAAAACTTAGTTGTCTGTGCTGTTGTGGGTGCCACCGACACCGGCCCTCTGCACAACAGAACGAAACACTGCTGGGTCCTGTGCCATCCTTATAATTGCTTTTATGTTTAAGCCCATTGTTGCGGCCACTGTGTCAGTCCATCTTGTCGCGGGCCTTCCTTTACCACGCAGGATGTCCTTCTCCAGGGACTGGTCTCTCCTGAGAACGTGTCCAAAGTATTGAAGTCTTGCCATTATTACCTTTAAGGAGCATTCTGGCTGTACTTTTTCCAAGAGAAATCTGTTTGTTCATTTAGTAGTCCATTGTAATTTCAATATTCTTCACCAGCATTATACTTCAAATGCCTTGATTCCCATTCAGTCTTCCTTAGTCAACGTCCATCTTTAGCATGCATATGAAGTGACTGAAAATACCATGGCTTGGGTCAGGTGCACCTTAGTCCTCCATATGTGTATGCATTTACTTCTGAGTTCTCCCTTCTGTTCCATTAGTATACGTAGCTCTTGTTATACCAGTTCCAGGCTGTTTTGACTCCCATAGCTGTGTTTTGAGAATGGGAAGTGAGAGGCCTCTGTCTTTGTTCTGTTTCTTTAGTAGTGTCTCACTAATCCTGAGTCCTTTGCCTTAGCATATAAAGTCGCCAGTGTGTTATCCGTGAGCAACTTCATGCTCTGGGTGGCTGGTTCGCTCACTGGATAACGTAGCAAACATGATAATGTTTACCTTTCTAGTGTTCTTTCCTCCTCACTTCTGAGCAGCTCTCACGCCCTCAAAATGCAGAAGCAACCAGCTTCTTCCTGTTCCCCATCTGTGGGTTTAAAATGACCCTGGGTCCAGTTGATTCATAAAGTAGTCCATCAGACCTGTGCTGCTTCGCTTCTTTCTTTGTTGTTGTTAAACGCCACCGACTCCTTGCGACCCCTATGTACAACTGAATGAGGCACTGCTTGGTCCTGTGCCGACCTCACAATTATTCTCATGTTCCAGCCATTCCTTGTTTAGTCTCCTTTTTCTTTTGTAGAGCAGCAACTCAAAACCGTGCGCTGGAGAGCAGATATCTTTGGAAGCTCTGTACGGAGAAACCCCGCGAACCTGTGCACACGACCTGCCGTGACTTTCCAGTTCCATCATGGCTGGTGGTTGTTTCTAAGAAGTAGTATGTGGGAGAGTTTGGAAACGGGCACCCGTCCACTCCAGCCCCGGAAATCACAGTGGCTGCTGTTCTCCCAGCACGTGCGGAGGGAACTTACAGGACCGGAGCTCTTGAATTCCATTCAGGTGGCCTCACCCGCATTACAAAACAGAACAAGAAAAGATCGACTGGAAGGGAACTGAGTCTGCGATGTCCCCTCGACCCCTTTCTCCTTTTGAAACCGGAGCCCTCTGACTTGCACCCTGAACTATGGAACTGCCGTACTTTGGGTCCTTGGAGATTGGCCAACGTTACCTCATTCTGTAAGAAAGGAGGAACGGAGGAAGCGAAGCTTCAATGTGTTTCCAAAGCCCTCTCTACTTTTTCATGCACATTTCCCTAGGTATTCCTTTCCCTCAATTTTTTTAAAATCAGCACCCAAAACAACTCACTGCCTTAGAGGTGACTCCCGGCAACCTCATGTGCTGTACAGCAGGACTGCTCCCCATAGGTCTCGTTTTGGCTGTAATCTTTATGGAAGGAGCCCTGGCAGGTAAGTGCTCTGTTCATATTACCCTTCTCTCAGTTCCTTGAAGAACTGACCTGAACCCCTCTTCCCTGGCTGTGCTTTCTGGTAATCTGGTACCCCCCCAAACAAGAGTAGAATAGGATGTAGAGTCAAGACTTCATATACACCTAGAAGTGACTGCGTCTGAGAAAGTTTAACCTGGAAATTTCTAAGTGATTTAGAGCAAATAACACTCAAACCACAGAGGCATATGCTTTCCAGGTAACAAAACCATTCATCTTATTTAGGCAAAGGAGACCCCGTTGCATCGCATTCTGGCCACTGGGCGATAGCTCGTTTTCTATCCCTTTGTCCTCTGGCCATCCTCTGGCCCCGTTTCATGAGGCTAATTTCTACCATTTACCAGGGTTTCTTTTTCAAGTAAAGATTTTTATTTGTTTTGGAAAAGAAAGATTTCCCCAGGAATGCTGGCCAGCTACCAGTCTGCGTTCAGTCTCGCGTTTGTTACTGAGGCTTTATGGAAAACTACTCCTTCAAGGTTCTACCCCGGGATTAGTTGGGAGGCCTTTATGCCCCTGAAATGGGGCATGGGGATGGCGTCTCACTGGGTTGTCCACAGGCCTGTGGGTTCTTCTCTCATAGGACTGTTTCTAGGACATTGATTCACCCATTCTCCTAGCTGGTGTCAATCTTTTCTCTTTTTTTGCATGCATTTTGTATTTTTATTGTTTTATTAAATCTCAGAAGCTATATTTACTTTTCTTTCAAAATGTGGAAATCACAAAAAGCGCTTCTATGAACACTGAGATTTGGATTGTTAGAATTTTTTTCCACTTGCCCAAATTTTATTAAAGAAAAAGAAAGGCAATGATGGGAAATCTCCAGAACTCAGTCTATTTTTTGGGATTCGTCCCTTGAAAATGTGACATTTGATTTCCATCACATGCCAGAAGTGTACAGCAGTTTCCAACCATACTAAGCAGGTGAGAAGCTGAAAGTGTTCATCTTCCAACTGTGGTCTGCCTTTGGATCCGCAACAAATGACGGAACAGCGACAATGGCTGCATTGATTTTTGTCTGTAGCTCTCTGAGTTCTATATGCAGCAATCTGAGCCGCTTCATTAAGAACTCCATCATATCCTCGTCAATGAGGGTGGTGCGTGATGGGGACCCAATGCCCATCTCTAGACAACTGGACATACCTTGCAGAGGGGTAGTGGGGAGATGAGTCACTTAGGGTTCAGTATAGCAATAAT
>NW_022107431.1:8407634-8411300 GCF_000313985.2 Echinops telfairi
TGATTCCGGGAACCCAAGAGGCAAGTGAATTTTGGGAATAATGAGGGCAACAAATGTATAGATGTGCTTTACACAATTGATCTATGTATTGCGATGAATTGTATGAGCCCCAATAAATTGATTAAAAAAAAAAAAAGAGAACTCCATCTCCTGTGTCAAAACCAAGACTATGCTTGCCTAAAGCAACAGACAAGCCCTCTTTTGTTCAATAAGCTATATAGCAAGTGCATCCTGCAGTCAGGCACTCTGGAACCAAATTCGAATTGCCTTTAGCATTACCAGGTAATCACCATGTTAGACAAAGCCGTTACACCAGCCTTGAAATCAGGGTTATTTGCATCCACGTTGACCAGTGGCTCTACATTTTTAGCTGCATTGTCAGCATTTTTTTTGCCTTATCGGAAAGTGTGTCCTTGTATTTTTCAGCATTAGCTCCATATTCGAGTCTAACAGCTAAGCCAAGAAGCCAGTCAATTGCTTCTTGTTGATCTTGAATCTTGAAGGGACAGTTAACATCTTTGAGCTATTTTTCAAAGAACTTGGGTCAATCACTGATGTGGATGTTTCTTAAATTCCCTGTCTTCAATCTAGTACTGTCTGGTTTTCTGGTCTTCAAGCCACACAATAAAATTTCTAAATTCTGTTTCTTCTTTGCAGTTGAAGCTGGCAGTGTTGTGTTAGTCAAAGATGGTCAGTTTGCGGCGTCGAAGCATGGTCCTGGCTTCCGGAAGCAGTCTCCAGCCCTGCAGCCGGGACACTGGAGGCAAGGCGAGGAAGCGTGAGATCATTAGCATTTAAATAAATTATTATTAATTGGGATTTAAGACATTATATCATTTCATTGCATAGTTCAATCATGTCAAGTAGAATTGAACAATTGCTACCACAATCCATTTCCAGACATTCTGCTTCTTTTCTTTTTTAATAAATCATTTTATTGGGGGTTCTTACATCTCTTATCACCATCCATACACCAGTTGTGTCAAGCACATTTGTACATATGTTGCCATCATCATTTTCAAAACGTTTTCTTTCTACTTGAGCCCTTGGTATCCGCTCTTTTTTTCTCTCCCTTTCTCACCATCCCTCCTTCATGAACCCTTGATAATTTATAAATTATTATTATTTTCATATCTTATACATTCGCTGTCTTCCTTCACCCACATTTCTGTTATTCACCCCCCCCTGGGGGGTATATGTTGATCATTGCATCGGTTCCCCCTTTCTCCCCTTCCCCCTCCACCTTCCCCCTACCCTCATGGTATCGATACTCCCATTATTGTTGCTGAGGGATTTATCTGTCCTGTATTCCATGTGTCCATAGCTCTTATCTGCACCAGTGTACATCCTCTGGTCTACCTGGATTTGTAAGGTAGAACTGGGGTCATGATAGCAGTGGGGAGGAAGCATTAAAGAACTAGAGAAATGTTGTGTGTTTAGTTGGTGCTATACCACACTGTGGCTGGTTTGTCCCTTCCTGTGACCCTTCTGTGAGGGGATATCCAATTGTCTACAAATGGGTTTTGGGTTGGTATTCCGACCCACCTTGTTTACATTGAAATGGTTATTTGTTTTAGGTCTTCTGAGGCCTGATACCTGATTCCCGTTGACACCTCGTGATCACAAAGGTTGGTGTGCTTCTTCCATGTGAGCTTTGTTACCTCTCAGCTAGATGGCTGCTTATTTAACTTCAAGCCTTTAAGACCCCAGATGCTGTATCTTGAAAGTCTGGCACCATCAGCTTTCTTCACCTCATTAGCTTATGCACCCATTTTGTCTTTATTGATTGTGTCAGGAAGGCGAGCATCACAAAATGCCAGGTTATTAGAACAATTTCTTGCATTGAGTGAGGACTTGAATAGAGGCCCAGTGGCTGTCTGCTACCTTAATACTTAACATATAAATATATGTACATATTCCTATATGCCTATCATTATATATTAATGTATTTACATACATGCCTATGTTTATACCTCTATAAATGTCTTTTGCCTCCTAGTTCTTTCCTTTATTTCCTTTTACTTTCCTCCTGTCCCAATATCATGTTCAGCCTTCATTTGAGTTTCAGTAATTCCCCTCGACTACATTGCCCTTGATCAAACCCCACCAGGCATTCTACACCCTCCTCAACATTGATTTTAGATCTTTTGTTGTTCCCTTGTTCCTGGGTTTGTTGGCTCCCCGCTCCTTTTCCCCCACCTCCTCCTTTCCCATCTCCCTGCTAGAAGTGTCAGTCTGTTGTTTCTCCTTGGGATTGCTTATCCTGCCTCTTTTATATAGATAAACATAAAAAACCTCAAACAAAATAAAAAATATCCTATAAATAGGTTCAGGTCTGTCTGCTGACCCTTATGAATGTTTTCCAAGCCCTGCCCCCCTAGTCCAAAGTCTGTTTTTGGGATTCCTTGGGGACTTTGGAGCTTTGCTCCCCTTGCTGCTCTGTTGCACTTCCTTCGTGTTATATTCTGGTGTGTGTGTATATGTCAGACCTGGCACAATTCCTGCACGGTGTCTCCAGTGCTGCCTCCCATAGCGATGTGGGTCAGTAAGGGGACGTTGTGTCTCCTGGTGGGGCAGACTCTATGGTCCTCTCTGTGCAATGGCTGCTCGGAGTGGGAAAGTCATCCTCAAAGCTTGGTGGGCCAGGATCTCTCTCTCTCCCTCTTAGTGTGCTCCCAGGTGGTCTGGACAGACCTGCCACTCTTCAGTCCTGTCCTCTGTAGTGAATTCTTCTGGGGATAGGGCCTCACAGGCCTCTGGTAGTTCACTGCTTCGTGCTGGTAGGCTGTCTTAAGGCTTGGCGCACCAGGTTGAGGTCCGGTCCCTCTCTCCCTGGGGTGTGGTGTGGGAGGTGGTGGGGGTGGGGGTGGGTGGGGGTGAGTGTCCTGTTTCCCTCAATGTCTTCATTTTCTCCCTTTTTTTCCTTCTCCCCAACCCCCTGCCCCCAATATTCTGCTTCTACACAGTAGTGTCTGTCTTTCCTGTTGTAGAGCTAAGCCATTCTTTTCTTTCCTAAGCAAGACTTTATGATTGAGTCCTGGGAGGTTGTTTTAGAAACAGGATGGATTCTCACCCCAAATTTGGCTTGGATGTTGAGATTGATGCTCTCTCTCTCTCTCTCACACACACACACACACACACACACACACACACACACACACGAAGAGGGCTCGGAAAGAAATATTGCTTACTTAGTCAGACTTTCTGAGAAGAGCCAGGCAGGCTCCAAGCTTGTCCCTAATGCCTAGAACAAGCACAGAGACTGGCTTGAAATCTATTTTTTGATGGTTAAGAAGTGGGGCCAGCGGGGGTTTGAGGTGGGGGTGGTGGAGGGTTCTCATGTGTGGAAAATGGCGTTTGTGGTTCCCTTTTTTTTACAGACATCCAGAAGGATGTGCTGAAGCAGTTTTAGAAACTTTCTCAAATTGGGATGGGCAGAAGTACCAAAGGAAAGAAGCAGGGGCAAGGCTTAAAGCTTTCATCGGTCAAATATTAAAAGATGGAACCAGATTTGACTCTTTAGTATAGGTCTGTTTTTGTTTTTTAAATCATTTTATTGGGGGCTCGTGCAACTCTTATCATAGTCCATATATCCATCCACTGTGTCAGGCACATTTGTACATTTGTTGTCATCATCATTCTCAAAACATTTGCTTTCTGCTTGAG
>NW_022107431.1:8413062-8434996 GCF_000313985.2 Echinops telfairi
GGGGGAGGAAGCATTTAGGAGGAAAGTTGTATGTTTCATCGTTGCTACACTGCACCCTGACTAGCTCATCTCCTCCCCAAAATCCTTCTGTAAGGGGATGTCCAGTTGCCTACAGATGGGCTTTGGGTCCCCACTCTGCACTCCCCCCCAGTCACAATGATAGGATTTTTGTTCTTTGATGCCTGATACTTGATCCCATTGACACCTCATGATCACACAGCTGGTGTGCTTCTTGCATGTGGACTTTGTTACTTCTCAGCTAAATGGCCTCTTGTTTATCTTAAAGCCTTTAAGAGACTCCAGATGTTTTAACTTTTGGTAGCCAGGAACCTTCAGCTTTCTTCACCACATTTGTTTATGCACCCGCTTTGTCTTCAGCAATCGTGTCAGGAAGGTGAGCATCGTGGAATGCCAGTTTAATAGAACAAAGTGTTCTTTCATTGAGGGAGTACTTGAGTGGAAGCCCAGTGTCCATCTGCTACCTTAATACTAAACCTTTACATATAGGCACATGGATCTCTTTCCCCATCATCACATATAAATATATTTACATATGTATATGTTTGTATTTAGCCCTCTATAAATGCCCTTTGCCTCCTAGTTCTTTCCTCTATTTCTTTTTACTTTCCACTATCATGATCAGCCTTCATTTGGGTTTCAGTAATTTCTCTCAGTTACATTGCCTTTGATCAAGCCCTACCAGGCTTCTTACACCATCCTCACCACCAATTTTGGATCACTTGTTGTCCCCTTGTCTCTGGGTTTGTTAACACCACTTCTTTCCCCCCAGCCCTCCTCTCCCAAGTCCTCCTGGAACTGTCGGTCCATTGTTTTCTCCTCCAGATTGTTTATCCCACCTATCTTATCTAGGTAGATCTGCAGAGGTAATAATATGCACACAAAAAACCAAGACAGAGCAAAACAAGGCAGCAGAAGTAAAGAAAACAACAACAAAACCAATGACAATGACAAAAAAAGAGAAAAGCCTGTAAATAGTTCAAGGTCTGTTTGTTGACCTTTAGGAGCATTTTGCTGTCGAGTCTGATGGGTGCCACGCCCTACACCCAAAGTCTATTTTTGGTATTCCCTTGGGACTTCCTTGCTCTGTTCCCCTTGCTGTTCTGTTGCATTTAGTATAGGTTTATTAGGATTCTAATAACCCTGGGTTGGGATATGAAAAAAATACACACCAGACAAGTGTTACTTATTCTTGATTGATAACCAAATTCAGGAGTTTGGGAATTGTTGAAGAACAAAGCTAGCAATGTCAGATGCCATCTGGCTGGCGTCCACTCATAGTCGCCCGAGCCTGAGACACTGCTCTGTCCCCTCCTTCTCTCAATTATCGCGACGCTTGAGCCCACTGCTGCAGCCACCATGTCAGTCCATTTCCTTGAGGGCTTTCCTCTCGTCACTGACCTTCACTTTCCCCAGCATGATGTCCTTCTTCAGAAAAGAGAACAACTCAGGGTTCAACCTTTGCATTTATTCAGATATCTGACGCACAGTAAGCCATCTACTCACTTAAAAATCACTTCAACTGAACATTTCTTCCCTCTGCTTTGCTTAGGGCAAATGCTTCTGTTGGAAACCTGTGAGGTGATTGGTCTTGGCCATTTATTTCAGCTATTTTAAAATTTGAAATCTCAACTGTGAAGAGAGGGAAATCATGATGGAATTTATGGTGTCATTCAAATTAAAATGAAGCAATATACTAGCACATTCACAATAGCAAGAAGCTGGGAGCAACCCAATACTCATTGGTAGAAGAATGGATAAAGACCCTCTGGTACATATGGAATACTGTGCATGCCTAAAAAATAGCAGCAAAGCCATGAAACACCTCATGATATGGAGGGACCTGGAAACCATTACACTGGGTGAAGTTAGTCAATCACAAAAGGACAGATATGGTATGAGTCCACTGCTCTAAGATAAACACCAAGATGAAGGCAGACCACTGCTCCTAGGGCATGTATTCTTTTAACACACTTTCTTAAATGAGGGAGAGAGCCTGTCTCGCACCCATGAAACATATATCACCCCTCTAAATGTACATCTTAAGAACCACTTTGACAGAGGAGACCTCAGCTCAGCTGGGGCCAGTTTTCTAAGATGTGGGGAGAGGGAGAAGATTATTCAATGCTGCCATACAAAATTGTGCTGAGGTCATCCCAACCCAACAGACATTCCCACCAGAGTGATAAGCAAACCTCATTGGAAATTCAAGTGAAGAGGGGGGAGGTGCGTATGTTTGTCTTAGAAAAGGCAATTCCATCTCTGTAGGTAAATGGGGAGGAGAAACCGTCCGATGGAGAAAAACACTTAACAATACTTACGTGGAACTGAAGAGGAAAATTCACCTGATACTAGGTTCCTAATTTGACACTGTGGGTCTAATTTCTATGTAGCCCTTGGCGACCCATTCCATGAACTATAGACTACTGGGACTTTAGAAACTATTCTTTTGAAGGGCACAGCATCCTTCATAGGTTACACCAGAAGGACTTGATGTGGAAACTCCACTAAGTGAACTGAATTTTACCTCAAACCAACCTGTAGCCATTGGACTTAATTCTGAAACTCCCTAGACTCAGAAGGAACAGATGACCACTAGTCCAAGGGCACAGAACAGGTGGATGTTTAACTTTGGTCAAACCTTGAGGGTGCCCAATGAATGGTGGTCCAGGACCATTACATACTTAGTGTTTTAATGTCCTCCTTGCTTCATATGACATGTAATAATCTGGTAGGCATGGTTGTGGTGCTGTGTGTGAATATTATTGGGACAATTGCCCTAACACCAACCCCTATTGTTTATGTAAATAGTGTCCATTTTCCTAAGAGCTCCATCTGTGCACATCAACAATTCATGTATTGGATACATACTGGATTGTGTTCCTCTAATTTTCTTTTCTCGACAGTGTTTTTAATTATATACCCTGGCTAAATTCATGAAACTGTCAATGCACAGTGGTTTCACATTGGGCTGCTAGCCACAAGGCCACCAAATAGAAACCACCAACCAGCTCAGAAGAAGAAGGGTGAGGCTTTCTAGGGAAACTCACAGGGGAAGTTCTAGCTTGCCTGTGGGGTCACTGTGAGTCAGCATTGACCCGATGGCATTGGAAATGATGCCTTAGGAGGAGGATTGATTATGCGTGGTAACATAAAATGACAATGATGTCTCTCAGATGAACTATAGACATATATAAAGCACAGATGCATGAGTAGATTTTGGCCTGCACTTAATTCTAGTCTCAATCTAAAAACAATGTGTTCTTATAGAATGGTCCTGTTTGATGCGCCCTCTCAGGAGGAGATCAATGAAGGTATAGGTGCTGTAGAAAAGTGTGGTGAAGAAACCAGATGGGGCCTGACTATTAGAAAGAATATTGTTTGGGGTCTTAGAGGCTTGTTTTCAAACAACCAGCTGTCTAAGTTGAGGCGTTAACTAAATCTACACAGAAAGAAGCACACCAGCCTGTGTGATCCAATGACTGTAAATAATATAATCCAAATCCAAAAGAGGGAATGGAATCAGAATTTAAATTGCTTGCAGAAAGCTATGGATGACATTGGAAGCCCAAAATCCACTTGTAGGCTCTACACATGGATTAAGCTCCATTGAATTCTTTCCAATCACAGTCGAGGGATGTGAGTAAACCTGTTATCAGACAGAGAGCATTGTACAGTTTATTATGGCAGATGTAGTTAAGTCAAAATGCAATATATTATCATTTGATCTCCTTTTTGATCCATTTTAAAGCTGTTTCAGTTTAAAAAAAAGTGAAGGGGAAATACTTGTGGATTCAGCCCCTGGTGAATCCCCTCTGACCATGGACCAGGGATGTGAATAGCTTTGCTCTCATGCAGCATGCCCTGGAATGTGGATTGTTGCAAATGTGTTAGGTTGAAACTGACCCTATCTTTGGATTTTCTTTATGATCCATTTATATTTGTTCTAGTTTTTAGTATTTTCTACTTTATTTTTTATTTAAAAAAAATCTATTTTACTTTCTTCTTCTTTTAATTAAAAGATCATTTTATTGGGGGGGTCTTTTACAACTTTTATTACAATCCATACATAGATTGCATCAGGCATATTTGTATATATATGTTACCATCATTCGTTTCTAGACATTTCCTTTCTATTTAACCCTTGGTATCGCTCGGTTGTGCATGGGGTCGCCATGACTTGGGGCAGACTGGTATGCAACTAATGAGAAGAAGACGATGACGATGATGATGAAGAAGAGGAAGACGAAGCAGAAGCAGCAGCAAAGACTGAATGACTGAGGATGACCACACGGACTCTTTGCTCCATTTTACAAGAGTTTTCAGCTCATGCTTTGAAAATAGCGAACAAACTCAACCTCTCTGTTTTACAGGCATCCTCTCCGGCACTGTTCTTCTCTTAGTAGGATCGAAAAGATAGCCGAGGAGGAGCTTTCCTCTGGGGAGGTCCCGAGGCTTTGGGTTATCTGAAAAGATTTCTATTCTTTCTCTTCACAGACTCCCACGCCAGAAAGCCAAACAAGCTTGCTTTGTTAGCCACCCCACCACGAAGGAGGCAAGCTTCCCACGTCTCAAGTGACCTTGTTCAAAGGAGCTTGGCTGAGACTTGGAATTAATTAGAAGCAATAGCGATGGTGCAGGGGGTGCGGATTTTGTTTCCAGACCACCCCTCAGAAGGCCTGAGAAGCTCCTCTGCTACTGTGAAACCTGTGAGAGCTACAACTCTGCGTGGCTGCCTGGGCTTCCTGGATCTTGCAGGTTTTCTGCCTTTAACAGGGCACAGTTTTAATGCTTTTCTATCACTTGTTTTAGTGGAAAATCTTTGAGTTTTCTTTCTTTGACCTCATACTGGTTCAGGTTTTCACCGGCGTTACTGTATCTTACACTCATTTAACTTTCTTGGGTGCCATCCTTGATGCAGACTCCTGTCCTGAGCCAAGAGCGGACCCGGCATCTCTCCCTGACTCAGATAGCTGCCCATATTACTGTTGTCAGCTTAGTACTTCTTGGGGTCCGCAAGCCCACCTGCAAAGTGGTTTGCTCTAGTGTGACTTGTGAGATTGTGTGTTTTGATCTCTATAGGCCTCTCAGTATTCCCAGACATTTCCTCCTTGCTTCCTGGATTCTTGGCTGGGACACAGCTCCCTGGTTGTTTGACAATGGTCTAGATTCACTTCTGAGTTAAGGCCATATTGTTTCAGGGAAGGGAAGTGGTGGAAACTTACTTATCTAGTGTCTACTGTGGGACAGGCCTTGTGCTACGAGCTATATTGTTGTTAACTGCTGTCAAGTCATGCAACAATCAAATCAAACATCTGTTTTGTGCCATCTTCACAGTCGGGTATATTTGAGTTCATTGCTATGGTCACTATGTATTTTGAGAACTTTATGGGCTCCCATTCTTGCACTGCACAGGACAATATTCTGTTGTAACCCATGGGGTTTTCATTGGGTAATTTTTGGAAGTAGTTTACACAAGCATTTCTTCCTAGTCTGCCTTGGTCTGGAAGCTCTATTAAAAGCTGTTCACCATGGGTGACCTTGCTGATATTAGAAATATCTGTGATGTAGTTTCCAGTATCACAGAAACACACAAGTCACCACAGTGTGACAGACTGACATAGGGTGAGAGAGGTGAGCTCTTTCATTTGATCATAAATGACCCTCAAGACAGAAAATTTGTCTTAGTTTTAGAGAAGAAGAAACAGAAATCTAGAAAGATTAAAAACCTTATAGAAGATTACATTGTATTCCCAAGGTCTCCAGATGAGGTGGGCATCTTTTAGGGAAGGTTCTTGATAACTTATTGTCTATTAGCTATTAGCTACATGGAAATTACCCAACCAGCTATTTCACCATTTCGGGTGAAATGGTAGTAGGTAAACTACTTTGAAAGGAAAATGCTATTCATTTCCAAACCACCACATTAAACCCATTAGTTGATGTCAGAAAATAATTCCATATGTTCATAACAGATTCCAAATTTACTTCAAGAATGATCCAAATTTGCAAACATTACTTTCAGCTCCAGAACACAAACTCGCAGGATTTGGAATATGGACCTACCAAGAACCCTATGAAAGCACGTATTATCACTTAAGTCTCATCTTCATTCCCTTCTTTTTCCCTTAGGAAAAAGCTTCCAAATATGTATGTATGTATATTCCAAAATAAAATATTTTATTTGTAGGATGAGATTATCTCACATTTGGAAATAATCACAATGACCCACTGCCATTGATTAGATTCCAACTCATATTAATCTTATATAAACATAGGGCTTCTGAGGCTGTACATTTTATGGGAGCAGGTAGTCTTAACTTTCTCCCTCTGAGAAACTCCATGGTTTGAACTGCTGACCTTGTGGTTAGCAGTCCACTGCTTAGGCAACAGCATCACCAGGAGCCGTTTTTAACTCTAATAGTAATTGATGTTTATACAGCCCTATGACATGCCAGGCACTGCCATAAGTGTTTTGCACTCCTATAATCATCACCACAACCCTGTGAGATGAATACTTTATTACTCCCATCTTATGTGTAAAGACAGAGGTCCAGCATGGTTAGGGGACTTATTCAAGGACACACAGATGGTTGATCAGTGTGGCAATTACATAATCTCCTGTCAACCTGAGTGAGGGGTGGAGTCTAGCCTGTCAACCAGTCACACATAACCAATGAGACCCCTGTGTGGGCATGGCCTTCTCCCGGGGATTCTGGGAACTCCTGTTTTCCTCCCTGAAGGCAGACACACTCTCTGCTTGATATTCTTGATGACAAGTCACGTGGAGACCTGCTGATGGAGCCAGAGCCCTGGAACTGGATGAAGCACATGGAGACACAAACCAGCTGAGATGCTTCCACTGCCACTGGATCCACAAGACTTTTCGCCCAGTGGCCTGTGATCTTCCTCCCTTTGGCATAATTGCTTGTGTTGCGTGAGTCTGAAGAGGAATTTATAGACTGGTATCGGACATATAGGCTAATATCGGATTTATGGACTTGACTTGAACTAGGCTGGGATGTTTTCTTAGTATACAATTACTCTTTGGTATAAAGCTCTTTCTTATACACAGACGAGTGTATATGACTTTGTTTCCCTAGTCAACTGAACTAGCACAATCGGAAAGCTATGGCTTTTACAGCGGCAGTTTAGGCTTTCCCCTGCCTAATCAGTCCAACGATGGGCTGGTTGGGTGGCAACTGCTGTTAGAGCCTACCAAAATCATATGCAAATTCACCATTATTTAAAGATAATAGCCTATTGAGAATAGACTACATACCAGACTCTACAGTCTTTAAGGAGTCCTTTTGGTGTAGTGGGTTACACATTGGGCTGCTAACCACAAAGTCAGCAGTTCAAAATCGCTAGCTGCTCCACTGGAGAAAGGGGAGGCTTTTTACTCCTGTAAACAATTACAGTCTCAGAAACCCACAGGGCAGTTCTACTCTGTTCTATAGGGTCACTATGAGTGAGGATTGACTCAATGGCAGTGGGTTTGGGTCTGGAGTTTTAGAAACAGTGTTCTTTGAGGAATCCTAGCGGCAGAGTAGGTTTAAATTGGGTAGCTAATCACAAGGTCAGAAGTTCAAACCCACCAGCTACTTCAGGAGAAAAAGATGAGGCTGTTTGCTTTTATAAACATCTACAGTCTCAGAAACCCTACAGAGCAAGTCCCATAATCCCCAGAGAATAGTCCCACCCTGTTCTATAGGGTCGCTCTGAGTCAGAACCAGTGACTGGACAGTGACATAGTAGTTAAGCATTTGGCTGCCAACCTAAGACTAGTTTGACGCTACCAGTCACTCTATGAGTAAAAGATGAGGCAGACTGCTTTCATAAACATTTACAGCCTTGGAAACCCTATGGGTCAGTTGTACTCTGCCTTACAGGACTGATGTTCGTCTGAATTGACTTGATGGCTAGGGGTTTGGCTTGGGCTTTATGGTGCTCTTTTAGATATGTTTAATAGCCACCATAACCCAGGTTTTCCTGATATATATATATATATATATATATTTGCCCTGTACTATATAGTGATGCCTTAGAATTGCTCTGAGTTTCTCAGATATCTGTCAAGTGAATCATTTCCATCTAGGGTGGTTTAATATCTGTACTAGGTGGCATATAGCCAATAGCAGATCAACAATATCAACAATGAAGTCAGTTCATTTGCTTTGAGGACTCCTGTAGTCCAGGAACCATACCCATAGCCTTAGAGGGCTCAGATTCCACGGGAAGGCCAACTACTGCCCGTGACTCTAGTCCCACCCAGACCTGGGCAGCTCTTTCCCTTGGCCTGCCTCTCATGGTATATTTACATGTGTGGACTTTGGAGTTGTACAAACCTGGATTAAAAACTGCTCTTCACCTAGTTGGCTTGTATGCTATTTGTAAATGGGACACTAATAATAACCTACTCCACTCCTCAACCCCAAGAAGTTGACTCAATCATACCTAACAACAACAACAATGACAACAAAGGGGTATTATAAAGATGAACTAAAATTATATCCACAAAGTAATTTACACAGGGTGCGCCACAGTGTACGTGCTCAGCAATGTACCAACACCAGCCGGAGTAGTTTGTAGCATTTTATTGCCGTGTATTAAAAAGGACGCAAGAGGGAGATTTCAAAAAAAACCTGTGCTTCTCAGTTGAGTGACTGTGAATTCTCTCAGGACCGACCGTTCTTCTTCCCCTGAGAGGCCGGAGGTGACCTGTCAAAATGGTTCGCTACTCACATCCTGAACCCCAACAAAAGCATGCAAATCAAGAGGGCCAAATCTTTGGATCCTCTTTAAAAACACCCGTGAAACTTCCCAGGCCATCAAAGGTATGCATATCCGAAAAGCCACCGAATATTTGAAAGACAGCACTTCGCAGAAGCAGTGTGTTTCCTGCTGACCTTACAATGGTGGCATTGGTAGGTGTGCCCAGGCCAGACAGTGGGTTGGGCCCTGAGTTGCTGGGCCAAAAAGAGTGCTGATTTTTTGCTGCACGTGCTTAAGAATGCAGAGAGAAATGGTGAACTTAAGGGTTTAGATGTGGATTCTCTGCTCACTGAGCACATCCAGGTGAACAAAGCCCCCTAGATGCACCAAGGGACTTACAAAGCTCAAGGTCAGATCAATTCACACATGAGCTCCCCCTGCCACATTGAAATGATCCCTGCTGAGAAGGAACAAATTGTTCATGAACCGGAAGAGGAGGGTGCACAGAAGACAAAGACCTCCCCGAAGAACTGAAGAAGCCACAACTCATGGCTCAGTAGTAAATTAAGCTTAAAATAAAAATTTATTTAAAAAAAACCAACCAAAATAGTGCTTCTCAACCAATATTCCTACAGGCTCTTAATCCCACACATAACGGATAAACACAAATAATAGATCCCAGGAAAGACATGGCCAGGAAATAAATCATCAATAATACTCGGACAAAGTCAGACCAAAACAAGCCAACATTTGAAAGCAGAAAGTAATAAAACATGACCACAGAGTCCATATGTTTTAGAAGTATTTGAATAGTTAAAACAAATACTTGTCCACGTGTCATAGGTTGAAGAAAGTTTAAAAGGGAAATTGAAGATATTTTGAATGGAGTAACAGTAAAATACTATAAAAATCGAGGGAGCTAGCTACAGCAATATTGAGAGGAAAACTTTCGGCTTTATGTGCACATTTTAAAAAATCACTCAGTTGATTTATTAAAGAAGCAAAAAAGAAAAGAGCAATAGAGCAAACACCAAAGAAACAGACAGAAATAATTCAGATAAAAGCAGAAATGATGGAATAGCATTAAAGAAAAACACCACAGGGTAATGGAATAAAACTAATATGGAGACTATCAAGTTTCTCATCTATCAAACCATGACCTCCCATCACCTGTGAGGTTGTCATCCTGTGGTGGCTTGTATGTGGTTCTGATGCTGGAAGGGAAAATACTACTGGTATTTCACAGGGTCATCCAGGGTGGACAGGTTTCAAACAAAGCCACCTCAGGAGGACCATTTCCCCAATGCCAACAACAACCCTATGGATCACAGCAGACCATTGTCTGGTCCAGCGCTGGAAGATGGGCCTCGCAGATCGCAAGGCACTGCAGATGCACAGTGATGGCAGCAATGGGAAAGTAGAGGGGCAGCGAAAAGGAGGAAGGCACACACAGCGGCTGCAACAACCTAAGAACCCAAGTGGCTCAAGCACAAGAGCAATTGCGAGGATGGCAAGGGCCGGGTGGTGTGTCGCTGTGTTGTACACCGGGTCTCTCCGAGTCAGAACGGACTCGATGGCACCCAACAACAACAACAACTGGGTGCATAATTAGTAAATACACTCCACAGTGAGCATTAGGGTTCACTCTATGCCCCACACTTTGTACGTTGGGACAAATGAGTGTCATATATCCACCATGAGAGTATTTAAAAAAATATTTTATTGGGGGCTCATACAACTCTTATCACAATCCATTCATCCATCCATTGTGTCAAGCACATTTGTACATTTGTTGCCATCATCATTCTCAAAACATTTTCTTTCTACTTGAGCCATTGGTATCAGCTCCTCGTTCCCCCGCTTCCTCCCTCCTTCATTCCCTCCCTCTCTCCCTCCCTCACAAATCCTTGATAATTTATACATTATTATTTTTTCATGTCTCACACTGTCTGATGTCGCCCATCACCTACTTTTCTGTTGTCTGTCCCCCAGGGAGGGGGTTATGTATAGATCATTGTGGGTTATGTATAGATCATTGTGATTGGTTCCCCCTTTCTCCCCCACCTTCCCCTTCCCCTCCTGGTATTGCTACTCTCTTTATTGGTTCTGAGGGGTTTATCTGTTCTGGACTCACTGTGTTGGGAGCTCTTACCTGTACCAGTGTACATCCTCTGGTCTGGCCAGATTTGTAAGTTAAAATTGGGATCATGATAGTTGTGGGGGCTGGGGGAGGGAGGAGGAACCTTTAAAGAACTAGAGGAAAGTTGTATGTCTCATTGGTGCTATACTGCTTCCTGATTGGCTCGTTTCCTCCCCGAGATCCTTCTGTAAGGGGATGTGCAGTTGCCTACAGATGGGCCTTGGGTCTCCACTCTGCACTCCCCTTCATTCACAATGATGTGATTTTTTTTGTTCTTTGATGCCTGATACCTGATCCTATCGACACCTTGTGATCACACCATGATAATATTATACAGAATCATTTTACAGTCCTAAATGTGCCCTGGGCCCTACTTGCTCATCCTACCCACCCTCAGTCTTTATCAATCTCTGATTTTATCACTGTCTGTGTAGTTCTGATTTTCCAGAATGAGATGTAGCCAACATGTAGCTTTTTCAGACTGGTTTAGAAATACATGTCAACGATTCTTCCGTGCCTTTACGCAGTGTGTTGTAGTGCTTCAACCAGGGAAGAGAGCAGATAAGAAGGAACTAGAATGAACGTCGGGGCTGGTTAGGTTCAGATGAGATGATGGTGGCTGGAATGAAGATTATAGAGGTAGAAATGAAAAGGAGTGGAGAGATTGGAGTGATTGTTCAAAGACGAACGCCCCTTCTGTGAAGGTGTGTTCTAGAGTTCAAGGATGGAGATTCGGGGATCCCACCTGCTCCCATTGAAAAGAAGACATTGAAGATACATCTGTAGTAGTGGCATGCAAACCTACTGGCCCACCAACCAGAAAAATGGCAACAAGATGCTACCTTTTCTGTATGTTGGAGGAGTCACAGGATGGCACAGTGGTTAAGTGTTCAATTGCTAACTGAAAGGCTGGCAGTCCAAACCTACCCAGAGGAGCCTTCAGAGTAAGACCTGGCATCTGTTTCTCAGAGGTTACAGTGGAGTGCAGCTCCATTCTGCACATATTGGCCTGCTGTGAGATGGAATCCACTCTGCAGCAAGCAAATGGCCACAACAATACAACCGGTTAGAGCACTGCAAGACTGGCCATGACTTTGGCCTCGGCCTCTGGTCTGGCTCTCTCTGACTAGGAGCATCCTGCTGCTGTGTATTGGGGAAGTTGGCTCCGACTGGTGCTATATTTGGTCTAATTTTCCTTTGTTTGATAGTGATGCAATATACCCAGAGGCCCACTGCATATTATTAACTTTTAGTAAGTCCCATAGATCATGCCCTACTTGCTGAAAACATGACTATTTATAATTTTCATGATTCAGTTTCTTTCATAAATGCAAGAGTGTCCTTGAAGTTGAAAACAATGAGAAAACGTATAAAGCAGATTTAAAGTGTTCTGCTAATAATCCACACCTGAGTATTAATGAATACATAATAATTTCAGAGGTCTAAGTTATAAATAACTTGAGAATGGGGAGCTGTTATGGGTTACCTGCACAACATCTTCACGACAGAAGTTTCTGAGAAGGTGTGTCAGGTGTTCGTTAAATTTGATTCCACTTCCGCCAGGACAAACAGCTAGATGACACTTCCTAGCCTTCCTTGCAGCTGGTTAAAGCCATGTAACTGACTTTAGCCAATGGGACGTAAATGGAACTAATGTGGTTCATTTCTAGAATGACCCCAGGAACATTTCACACACAAGAGGCTTACTCTTTCCTCAGACCCATTCACAGGGTATTGACTCTGAATTCTATAGGTGTCAGCTGTGGAAATTGGCAGCCTAATTTCCTGAATGGCCACTTGGGGCACACAGTACCTCCTATAGGACTTTACCATACGTTAGAAATAAACTTCAACAATGTTAAGTCACTGAGACTTGGGGTTTATTTATCAGAGCAGTCAAGACCCACACTAGCTAGCGGGAGTTGAACCAAACTGTCTTGTGCTGAGAATGCCTTTCAAAGGCGACTTGTGATTCCAAGCATCCATTTGCAGTGTATCCGGTCCTTCTCACTTCCCAGTTCCATTCGGTTTTCCCCTGGTTGTTTTACAAAGATGATTCCTCTCCTAGCAACCAACCAACCCATTGACCAATAAAAGCAGCCAATCCGGCATTCAATTAGCAGCACTGTGAAGAGCAGAGAGGTAGAAGGCATGGTTCCTAGTGAGAATCTGTATGGTAGACAAGAAGATGACTCTCCTTAAGGACCATTGACAGATAAGATGAAGTTAAAGGCTCAAGTCTACTGAGAGACTGTAGAAGCTATAACTGGTCCTTTAATAAGTCCCTCTCCTCCAAGGTTTTTGTCTGCAAGACCAGAAGTTTACCAGAGGCATTGCCTAACTAACTTGGCACTTAGCATAGTCTAACAAGGCTATGTGGATGGAAGCTAACAAGTAGGATATTTCTTTAGCAATCCATTTTCTCTATTCTTAAAATGAAGGTGTGACTAAAACTGATATTCTCCACTGACAAGATAGCTAGACTCTACTGGCCAAAAGGAACCAGGGGACTTTTGCTGACAGGAATGTCCGATTCTTTCCTGCTGTCTCTTGCCAAAGAATACATCCACTTCCAAGAGAGCTACTCACTCAAGGGAAATGACCTCAGAGAAGGATGAGTGTGTTGGGAGAGGCTTGGCTCTTTGTTGTCCTTGAGATGGTCATTGGGTCGAACGACCCTTTCACAGGGTCGCCCGATTCATCACAGTAGCAAAATGACAGTTATGAAGTGCAATGAAAATATTTTTATGGTTGAGGAACTGTATTAAAGGGTTGCGGCATTAGGAAGGTTGAGAACCACTGTGCTAGAGCAAAATCATAAATATTTATGGCCATTAGCATTTCAGTTCACTTACCTCATGAGGACAGCTGAACAAGGTCTCTCATTGTTCTGTGGATTCTGAATCTCCGCTTTGTCTGTTGGCCTATTTGTCTACAAAGCCTATACCTTGGCTGATCATACCCATCACTCCTTAAAATTCTTTGGGCTCTCCTCATGAAGGGTTTCTTTCTTTCTTTTAAAAATTTTAAAAGGTCATTTTATTGGGGGTTATTACAGCTCTTATAACAATCCATACATCAATTGTATCAAGCATATTTGTACATCTGTTGCCATCATTATTTTCCAAACATTTACTTTCTATTGAGCCCTTGGTATCATCCCCCCTCTCCATGACCCCTTGATAAATTATGAATTATTATTATTTTCATATCTTACACTAACTGCTGTCTCCCTTTCCCCACAGTTTCTGTTGTTCATCCCCTGGGGTGGGGGTGGTGGTGTGGTGTGGCTATGTGTAGATTATTGTGATCAGTTCCCCCTTCTTCCTTCCCTCTCCTGTTATCGATACTCCCATTCCTGTTCCTGGATTCTGTGTGTCCTGAGCTCTTATCTGTACCTGTGCATGTGCTCCAGTCTAGCCCGAAGGGAAAGGCAAGACTGGGGTCATGATAGTGGGGGGTAAGGAAGCCTCAAGGAACCAGAGGAATATTGTGTGTTTCATTGGTGCTTTACTGCACCCTGCTTGATTTATCCCTTTCTTGTGACCCTTCTGTGAGGGGATGTCTCATTGTTTGCAGATGGGTTTTGGGTCTCTCCTCGGACACCTCTCTTTCTCAACAATATGTCTTTTGTTTTGTTTTGGGTCTTCTGATGCCCCTTACCCAATCCCGTTGACACCTCATGATTTCACTGGCTGGTGTGCTTATTCCATGTGGGCTTTGTTGCTTCTCAGCTAGATGGCCGCTTGTTTAACTTCAAGCCTTTAAGACCCCAGATGCTATAACTTTTGATAGCAGAGCACCATCAGCTTTCTTCACCACATTTGCTTATGCACCCATTTTGTCTTCAGCTATTGTGCCGGGAGGGTAAGCATCACAGAATGCCAGTTTGTTAGAACAAAGTGTTCTTGCATTGAGGGAGGGAATGAGCAGAGGCCTGAAGCCTGTCCACTATCTCAGTGTATTGTCATATAAATATAATGTATAAATATATGTATATAGGTCAATACCTCTATGTTATGAATGAATGTATTTGCATATGTCCACACCTATGCTTATACCTCTATCCAGAGCTTTGCTTCCTAGATCTTTCCTCTGTTTCCTTTTACCTTCCTCCTGCCCCACCATCACGCTCGCCCTTCTTCCACCTCTTAGTAAGTCCTCTCAGTTAGATTGCTGTTGCTCTGATGCACCCAGGATCTCTCCATCCTCGTTGTTGTTAATTTTAATTCCCTAGTTGTTCCCCTGTCCATGGAATTGTGTGTTCACCTCTTCCATGAGTGGTTTCTTTTATGATATTCTTTTGGCTGTAGGGAGCAGAAACACCCCCAAAAATGACTTAAGTGGTTAGATTTATCCCTTTACATGACAAGAGGTTATGGGTGCTATTCATGTTCCTACCTAAATCTGACCTTTCCAAATTGAGAAAGGATATTATCCTGTCATTCTTACCTAAGGAATTTGCTCCCACTATTATCCCTTCTCTTCAAAATCAAATTTCCACTCTACTGCATCTAGTTGAGGGTATTTGGTCATTCTCACTCCCCAGTTCTATGACGTTATTTATTTTTGTGTATATGATACATATGTACATTGGTACTCAGAAAACCTAGAAACATCTTCTATCCTAAAACCACCATTTCCCAGATCTCTTTTGCAGCAAAACTTATCACTCAAGAATAGGTTATTAGTCTAAGGTATGAATTCCTCTGGCTGGGGGAGGTAGTGTCTCCAAGATTCAGGTACAGTAAGAACGTTTATTTGATGAGCAGGTGGCTTTTACTTAACACATTCCTCAAGAAATCTGAAGCCTATCTTCAGGTTAGTTTGGGTATTGATCAATTATTGCTTTATGGAAAACACATATAATGAGAACTACCTGTGCATACTTTGTGAATGTTTGACATAAGGTTGAACCCATGTCATATCTAGTAATGACTTTCTTGGCATTGTGTCATTGGACCTAGACTTTCACCAGATGTCTGACATTCCAATCCCATCTTTACCATACCATGATTGGATTCAGGATTTGATTGATTTCTAGTATCAGGATGAATTATTGGGTGAAGTGTGTATGCCTATAAATCTAGGCTTCAAATCAGTCAGAGGAGATGACAAACATGACATGCTTGCTTATGGTATGAAACCCCACTCAGGAATGAACTTGACACTCCATTATAAATTTCACAAATTCAGAAATCTTTTGTTTCAGTTAGACAGAGTTAGCTAGAAGAAATCTTTTAAGTTTTAGCCTCTTTAATTCTAGAATACTATGATATTATTTCCTCCAAAGATAGAGATATTTATTGAAGCATCATATGTGTGAACTCATTTGGGTATCTCCATTTAAAACCTAAGTATCTGGACTCCATTCTGAAATCAGGATGAATCTCCAACTGTAGAGGCTAGGACTTTCCTATGTCAAATATAATAGGGATTTTCCTCTCTGGAGACCTCAGCACCTTTTGGCTCTGTGAGTTGCTTGCTAGGTAAGTTTGTGCAAGTTCCTTAGCCTCTCTGAGCCTCATCTTTTTATCAATAAAAGTGGGGTGTTCTTGGCGTAGATGATCTATAAGGACCCCTCTAGCTCTAAAACCCTCTAATTTTCCAAGAGGGGACCTTTTTTTTATAACAGACCACCCGATGGCAGGTGAACTCCCTAGGACATTGTTACCATTTTCCCTATGAGAACATGCCACACAGCCGCCTCATTTTACTGCAGCAATAGGCAACTGCAACATAATCATGAGCAGGGCAGACCACTAAGCCAAACAACTGAAACAGAAACTTGGAATTGAAGTAGATTTATTTCAAAGAAGTACTTTTCCATTTTCTCTGGCAACTTCTCTCTCTAGCTGAAAAAGCACCAGCTGGCTGGACCCAGGGCCTGTCTACTCAGGGAGGCTCTGGAGCCCAGGGGGAACTCTTACGAGCTCCTCATTATCATCTCCATTACCATCAGCCTTTCTGAGGGGATGCTGGCTGGACTGTGTTCCTGTTGCACAGAAAGGAGGTCCTGCACCCAAAAGTCCAGGCCCCTTGACCCTTTCTGCTCCATGAGAAGGGGCAGCCCGCTGCCCCCCTCTCAGAAGGGGAAGAATGTGTCTCCGGAGAATTTGCAGGGCCAGGGGATGTGTCTGAAGGGGCTGGCGTGTTGATGATGAACTGGACGAAGGGAAACGTTGGATGATTTCCTGAGGGTGAGAACATCAGCCAGTTGCTTTTTGCCAAAACAATATCCCCTAGCTTAAGAAATGACACGGCCTTCTAAGCCAGGAGCTTAACATGCTCAATCCCCAATGACTTCATGTGGATGGCGACAGCGGGTTTAGTCATAACAAATAGCTCTTTAACAAGAGGTCTGCTCAATTCTGGTTTCTTTGCTTTGTGGGTTGGAAGTATGGAAGCAAGAAGCAGGAAGCTTCTTTTGAAATGTGTGTTTCACACAAGAATCCAGGACAGATAAACTTCTCAGGACCAATAATGAGAGTAGTGATACCAGGAGGGGAAGGGGAAGGTGGAAGGAGAAGGTGGGAGGAGAAAGGGGGAACCGATCATAATAATCTACCTATAACCCCCTTCCAAGGGGACAGACAACAGAGAAATGAGTGAATGGAGACATTGGTAGGTAAGACATGAAAGAATAATAATCTATAAACTATCAAGTGTACATGAGGGAGGGAGAGTGGGGAGGCAGGGAAAAATGAGGAGGTGATGCCAAGGGCTCAAGTAGAAAATGTTTTGAAAATGATAGCAACAAATATAAAAATGTGCTTGACACATGCATGTTTGTATGGATTGTGATAAGATCTGCACGAGCCCCAAATAAAGTGATTTAAACAATAAAAGAAAGAAATGTGTGTTTCAAACTTGAGAACTTTAGGGGGTGGGTGGCAGTGGCCAAAAGGCCTTTCTTTCCTCTTATACTTTTTCCTTAGGCTAGTCCATATCCGTTAGGGGAAGAATTAAGTGACCTAATCTTGTGACTCTCTCACTCTGCGGATCTCCTAAGAAGGCTGCCGTGTCTGTCCTGTGAGCGCTATTATTGAATGGATGGCAGATCTGGAAGCAGCTGCCTTTGTGGAGGGTAACTGGAAGCTCTGAACTACTCTGGTGTTTCTGAGGTCAGGTGGCTTTGGTTTATGCACACTTATCCTCCCTGCATGGAGGCAGTGCTGACTCACAGGGACCTTACAGGACAGAGTAGAACGGCTCCTGTGGGTTTCCAAGACAGTAACTCTTTATAAGAATAGAAAGTCTCATTTTTCTTCCGAGGAGCAGCTGGTGGTTTCAAACTGTTGACCTTCTGGTTAGCAGTCCAATGCACAGTCACTGTGCTCTTCTTTGTGGGAGTAGAAAGCCTCACTTCTCTCCTGAGGAGTGGCTGGTGGTTTCTAACTATTGGTCTTGTGGTTAGCTGCCCGAGGTGTAACCCCCTAAACTACTAGGGCTCCTTATGCATCCTTGGTGTGGACAATGGTTTTCTGTTTTTGTTTTGTTTTTCTGAGCATCCGGAGATGTAATATGGAATTGGGAGTCAGTGTTTTTTCTTTAAATACTAAAGCTTCAGGTCTGATTTGGGAGTAGAGATGCCGAGGGAAGGAAGGGAAGATGGGGCTCCGATGGGGGTGACATGTTCTGGTCCCTCCTCTCACAGTCTCACAGTCTACTGGACACATACACACATGTACAGAAACAGGCATGATCCAAAGCAGTTACCAGGGGTTCGGAGAGTGCCGAGGAAGGACTCTTGATCTGACCCTTCATGCCAGGCTCAAGGTGACACGAGAGACTGGTGTGTTTGGTGGGGTAAGTCACCTTTCACAACTCTGTCACTGAGGACTGGAATGGCCATTGTCAGCCTCACACCCCTGACCCACGCCTTTCTCCACTCCAGCCATTCTTCCGCACCTGGTCTTTCAACATTTTTAAATGAAACCCGCTCAGTTTTATTGATATATAATGCACATGTCATAAAATCCAATAGTTCAATCCCATCAACAAGAGTTGTACAATCATCATCACAATCATTTTTCTTCATTCTTTTTTTAAAATTTATTTTTAAAATATATTTTAATTCATCCTTTTATTGGGGGCTCTTACAAATCTTATGACAATCCATCATTCAAGCATATTAGGCACACATGTACATATGCTGCCATCAGCATTTCCAAAACATTTTCTTTCTACTTGAGGCCTTGGTATCAGCTCCTCTTTTATCCCCTCCTTCCCCCACCCTCCCGTCCTCATGAATCCTCCATCAATGATGATGTATTATTGTTGTTGTTTTGTGTCTTACACTGTCCGTTGTCTCCCTCATTCTCTTCATTCTTGTACTCATCATTATTAGCTGCCCATTTCCCCAACTTCCCTGTCATAACCACAAGGAACCATTAATCCAGTTACTGTCTCTGTAGATTTACCTATCCTGGATTTTATGTTCAGAAAAACATTAAAACAAACAAAAACCACCTAACAAAATAACAACATAAAACAGATAGAAACCTCAGTAAAAAAGAAAGCAGAAAACATTAAAAACCAGAACAAATTTAAATGGATCATGAATTTTAACCTGTGAATCTGTAACAATCCACTTTCCAATACAGTCTCCATGGTCAGAGGGGACTCACCAGGGGCTTAATGTACATGTATTTCTCCTTTAATTTAAAAAAAATTAAAACACCTTTTAAATGGGTCAAAAGGAGATCAATTGATAAGAATTACACTTTGACCTAACTATGTCTTCCTTAATTAGCTTTGCAATACTCTGTCTGATAACAGGGCTTAAAATAGATTTTTATATTAATGTATAATCACTAAATATGCACAGAATGTGGGTTAGGAGTAGAATACAAACAGCAATTTTCATTTTCCTGAAAACATTTCTTACCATTCAGAAGATACACCCCAACATACTGCCACTGAGTTGACTCTGACTCACAGGGGCCCTGGATTGAGCTTTTCAGGCAGCGAATCTTTACAGGAGCAAATAACGTCACCTTTCTCCCACGTGTGAAAAATAAGCCAACAGATCACCTTTCAGCTAAATAGACAGACTTACAAGGTCAACAATCAATTCATGAGGAACATGCTCCTTAGAACCATCAACCATGAGACCCAAGGGGCAGCATTTACCAAAAGACAAGGCTCAGAAGACAGGAAGAGGCAGAGGTAAATGTCCAAGGGAAGCCAGAAGGAAGCAGGAAGAGTGCTGTCACATCGAGGGAATTACAGCAAATGCCACCGGCAAACCAAAGCTCAAGTTGTATGGAAAACTAATTTGCTCTGTAAATTTTCTCCCAAACCACAAGAAATAATAAATAAATAAGAAGTCAACCAAATAGACAAGATTGGAGAGTGGGAATTTTATAATGGAACAGGCGACAGAGTGTGACAAATGGATGCTCCCCCCAACCTCCAACCCTCACTGCTCTGGATGGAAATCAGACTCCATTATGTCCTCCAACTGTTCTGGGCCTGCTCTGAATGAGCTCTCTGGGTTGTTGAGTGATATCTCCTCTTGTCTCACCTCCTACTTGGCTGTGTTTTGTAAAGTCTCTGGTCAATAAGGATGCCCAGAGTACTGGTGATATTGCTAAATCCGATTTTTCCTCTTTCTACTGCCCCGAGTGTCTGTGCCAAGTGGATTGAAGCTATCATCGATGGAAGTCTTGTGAACAGCGCTGTTGCCCATGGACAAGTACTGGCCCTGCCCCAGTTGTGACACCACCACCAGTGCTGTCACCAAGACCTCTGTGTGTTGCTCGGGGCTCCAGGGCTGCCCATGATGTGTGCTTTCAGCACACAGCAGAGACTAGAGTTATAAACTTCTTTTATTTCAACTTGTTTATTCCAGAATGGAGGTCCGAGCCAATGGGAATGATGGGTGGAGACAAGGAGGACAAGGATGGTGCTATACATACTTAGCGCCAACCTCCCTTTCGACTGCTGTCTCTTAGGATGTTGATTCGTTCCTAGGTGACATCTCAGTGGGCTCACAGGTGGCCTGTCAGAACGGCAGGCTGAAAAACTTTGGCTTTTCCCTGCTCCAGCCTTTTACTATGAAATTGTTGCTGATCCTAGGGGTGGTAGGGCAGAGGGAGGAAGGGAAGGGAAGTGTTGCCTGGTATAGCTTTCTACCCCCCTCCCCACCCCTTCCATTGCACCTCATTGCTGCTGCTAATGGGTTATATTTAGCTCCTCTCGGGGCCCTGCTGACACTACCCCCCAAGAGCAGAGCACCAACTCACACTGCCTTTCATTCTTTTTTTTCCTAACAGTTTTATCGACACATAATTTACATACCATACAATTGAATAATTCAACCATTTAATCATATCAGCGGGAATTGTGCAATCACCACCACATCTATCTTAGCGTCTACCGCACACCCATGATTAAAATGCCTTTAAAATGAGTTGCGCAATCACGATCAATTCTAGTGCTCTGTGGTAGTAACATAATCTGTTGTCAATCTGAGACTTACAAGTGAAGGGGTGGAGTTTAGCCTGTCAGTCAGGTTGAAGCTTGATGACCTCAGTTGGAGGCACTAAGGACATAAATAGCTTGATGGAGGCGGGATACATACACACTCCTTGCTAGATAGTACTGTTGAGAAGACACATGGAGCTTCGCTAGAGTCCTGGAGCTGAAGGAGCCATGTGGAGACCCCTGCCAGTGCTGAGATGCTTCCACTGCCACTGGATTCATAGAATTTCCACCCACTGGCCTGTGATCTTCCTGCATTCGACATCATTGCATGTATTTTGTGAATCTGAAGAGGAATTTATAGATTGGTCTCCGGTATATGGACTAATATCAGACTTATGGACTTGATCTGGACTGGCCTGAGATGTTTTCTCAATATTCAATTTCTCTTGTATATAAAGCTCTTTCTTGTACACATATGAGTCTCCCTGGATGTTTCTCCAGTCTACCTGGACTAACACATGCTCCCTCCTCACTCTATTAAAAAAAATCATTTTATTAGGGGCTCATACAGCTCTTATCACAGTCCATACATACATCAATTGTGTAAAGCACATTTGTACATTCATTGCC
>NW_022107431.1:8438698-8458589 GCF_000313985.2 Echinops telfairi
ATTGGGATAACAGTTGTATGAGCCCCTAATAAAATGTTAAAAAAAAAAAAAAAGAAATTTCTGTCACGGAAAAACTAAGAGATAATTGTACCCAGGACAAGTTCAGGTCGTGTTTATAGGGAGGTCAAGTATTGAGTTGGATCCAGCATAATCAGGATTCCAATGGTCTCTATCTGACGTAAGGCTGTTGGACTCCTGCCTTTGGCGCGGGTGGATCTGCAAGGGGCTTGGTCTGACTAGTTTCTCTGCAGATGGGTTTGGGGTTCCCACTGTCCTCTATATCCTTCCCCAAATTGGATGTTCATAATTTCAGCTCTGATACTTTTCACCATATTCGATTTTTAAAAATTAAATACTTTTATTGTGGGCTCTTACATCTCTTATCACAATCCATACGTTCATCCATTGTGTCAAGCACATTTGCACGTATACTGCCATCATCATTTTAAAAGCATTTTCTTTCTACTTGAGCCCTTGATATCAACTCCTCATTTCCGCACCCCCACACCCATCCTTTCTTATGAACCCTTGAATAGTTATAGGTTATTATTTTCATATCTTAGATCGTCCTCTGTTGCCCTTCACTCATCTTTCCTTTGTTCCTCCCCCTGGGAGGGGGTTATATGTTGATCCTTGTGATTGATTCCCTTTTTCTCGCCCCACTCTCCCCTAATCCTCCTGGTATTTCTATTCTCATTGTTGGCCCTGAGGGGTTTATCTATCCTGGATTCCCTGTGTTGTGGGCTCCTATCTGTAGCAGTGTGCATGTTCTGGTGTAAGCCTGTTTTTGTCTGTAACTTGAGATGTGTCTCCTGTAGGCAGCAGATCGATGGTTATGTTTTATCAGTCAGTCTGCTAGCCATTGCCTTTAATGCCTGAGTACAGTCCATTGATATTCAGTGTTATTACATCCATCTGTGGACTCTGTGATGCCATCTTGTATCTTTTGTGTTGGGTGTTTTCCTACATACCTATCTTATCAGTTTGTGTGTGTGTGGTTCATTCTTGCCTTCTTTACACTATTTAGCTAATGCCATATTGGGGGCTGTTTTCTCTTTGTCACCCTCTGGGTGGAGTTGTTCTATGTGATGGTCTCTTATTTGCACTGGGTGAGTGTTGATCTCCTGCCCATACTGGATCAGCAAGGATTTTTGGTAGGGTTGGGTTTCTTTTTATGTATTCTTTGGGGTTTTCCTTGTCTGGGGAGACTCTTACGTCTCCATCTATCTTAATAGATAATTTGACTGAATAGAGTATTCTTGGACTTGCTTTATTTTCCTTCAATTTTTGGAATGTGTTATTCCACTCCCTCCTCTTCATCATCGTGTCCACAGATAGGTCTGAAGATATAATTTGCTGACAGGTCGGAACATATCACTTTATAAGTGACTATTTGTTTTTCCCTAGCTGCTCATGCTTTTCTGCTTATCCTCATAACTGGATAATTTAACTATTATGTGTCTTGGTGACTTATTCTTGGGATTCAGTCTGGCTGGTGTTCTTTTGGGCTTCTGAATGATTGCCTGATTTTCATTTATTAAGCTCAGGAAGTTTTCCTCTAAGAATTCCCTTGCTATTTTTGTTGTTGACTTTTTTGTTGTGTCTTGTTCTGGTAGTTCCATTATTCTAATATTGCTTCTATTCATAGCATCAGACATGGTTCTCAGGTTTTCTTCAGCTTTTCTGATTGTCTTATTTGACTGCCTTTCCCATTTGTTGAAGTCTGCCTGGTTATCCTCTAGGTAAAAGGTGCGATTCTCTGCCTCCTCAAGTCTGTTGGCAAAATCTGTTAACTTGCTACTGGATTTTGTTATTTCATCTCTTATGTCTTGTATTTCGTTTTGGTTCATTGCCTTTATACCCTCTATCATTTCATCCTTTTTCTGTATTACTTCCGTCATATCCTGTATGGCTCCAAGCAGCATTCTGAAGATTTCTTTCTGTGGCAGATCAATGTCTGCTTCTTCGATACATGTTGTTAGGTTCATGACTTCTTCTGGCATTGTCTTGTTTCTCCTGATTTTTCATTGAGGTTGTTGGGGCTGCTTTCTGTTTATGTTTTATTTTAGAGGAGCCCAGCATTATCTCCCAAAGTTGAAGAACAATGGGCTCTCCCTTGTGGGACTCATGAGTGCTTCTTTGAACTACCTGCACGTAGCTGCACTGAGGGGTCAGGCTACCGCTATGTTTTTCTGTGGTTCACTCTTACCCTAGCCAACCAGTATTCTGTTATTTGGAAAGTTAGTTGCATAGTCTTCTCACGGGATGCTGGTTGGGTGGTTGTGGGCCCATGAGGATGGTGCTTCATTGGCTGATCTCCCAGAATGCCATGGTGGTCTGTCTCACAGCTTGGAGTGCCTTGGATGGTGTGGGATGTTTCCCTCTGCAAGTAGATTGCCGCAGAGGGCACGTAGGTGTACCCTCCTTGGTGTAGAGCAAAGGGGATGGCAGGCAGAATTACCCTAGTTGGAGGGATCGCCATGGAAGTTGAGCGGATGTTCCTGAAGCATTGTGGAGCACCACTTAAGGTGGCCAGAAGTTCCCCCTGTCAATTGTAGGGCCTTAGGGTGTAGGCAGGAGTTCCCCCATTTTAAGGGGAGATCCCCCCAGCCGTTTCAGGTGCAGCAGAGGGCGGGCATGATTTCTCCAGCTGAGTGTAAAGCCAACAAGTGTGGGCATGAACTCCCCAAACTGGGCAGAGTTGCCCTAGGTAGAGGGGAGTTACCTTGAGGCCAGTAGTGGCTTATGAAAGGAAAGAGAGGGGGAAAAGAAGAAAAATAATGAAAGGAGAAAACAAAGATAAGAGCAGAAATAAAAAGCAAACTAACATGCACATTAAAAAGCAAAGACAGAAACAAAAAAAGAAAAACTGTGCTCACTGAGACTGTCAGTGGTGGGAAAGACAGAAGAAAGAGAGAAGAAAAAAATAAAGAGCAAAGAGATAGCTGATTCCTGATTGCCTGAACGTGGGGCTGGAGGGGTTTAAATCCTGCCCCAAGGTGGTGGGTGGGTGTGCCCTTTTGCTGCAGGGTCCCAGGAGTGCTGGGTGGAATTGCCCTTGTCAGCAAGATCACCGTGGAGGCCAGGCGGAGATTTCCTCAGCAGCATGGAGCACTTGAGAAAGCTGCCTTGTGTGCTGTGTAGCACTCCCACAGAGGGCAGACTGGAGTTCCCCCTGCTGTTTGGGCGGAGTTTCCTTAGGCAGAAGGCAGTGGCCCAGAAGCCAGCTGTGGCATGTGAAAGGAAAGAGAGGGAGAGAAAAAGATAAAGATGCAAAAAGAAAGAAAAAGAAAAAACCCCAAAAACAAAACTGGACCCACTGAGACTGACTGCAATGGGAAAGAGAGAAGGGAGAGAGAAGAAAAAGAATAGAAAGTAAGGAGGTAATTGAGCCCTGATTGCCTGATTGTGGGTCTGAAGGAGTTTCAACCCTGCCTCAATGTAGTGGGGTGATGTGCCTGCTTGGTTTAGGGTCCCACAGATGCTGGGCAGAATTACCCTCGTATGCAAATTTACAGTGGCATCCAGGCAGTGGTTCCTGCAGCAGTGTTGAGTGCTGGACATCACTGCTATAGCTACCTTGTGCCATATGCAGCACTGCAGCAAATCGGGGGAAGTTTCATCAGCCATGTGTAGGGCCCCAGGACAGGCAGGGGATCCCCAAGCCACATGAAGGACAGGTATGACTTCCCCAGCTGCGTGTAGGATCACTGAGGGTGGACAGTAGCTCCCCCCATTGGGCTTGCGGAGTTGTCATAGCTTGTGCCAAGATAACTGATGCCCCAATAGCTTAGAGAAGTTTTTTTCCAGGTGAACTGGAATTAAGTTAAATTAAATTGGCCCCCTTGGTATGGGCTCTGCGTTTGTGCCCAGTGAAATTATTTTGAGACTTATGCTTACTCCAGAGGATCTTTGTTATGTTGAAAGCCTATGGGCTCAGTGGCTAACTTTTGGCATTCCTTAGCTCTGGCTCCCTTATTATGTTAATATATGTTAAAGGACTTATTCTGCAGGTTTGTCTTGGAGTTAAACAATGAGCCTGGGATTTGTAGTTTTTACAGAGAAAATATTTTTTCCCTTTTTTATATTGGGCTTGTGAAGTGCCCCTGATTTGGGGGCTATCACGCTGATCCCCAGGGGAGGAGATCTAGCTTAGCAGAGATGTTGTGTTTTTCTTGGCTAACTGGAACTGAATTTGCCCCCTGGGATATGGCTACCCACTTATTCTCTGCCACACTGTGAACTGACTCAGGTAAATTTACTGACGTCTTTTCAATTGCTGCAAATCTATGGCTACCTGCGCCAACTCCGACCCCTAGGTTATGGGTGCAAGGTAGCTAACAGTGCAGCGAGCTCTGGTGTGAGGTCTTGTGACTAGCTTTCAAAGGTTCTCTTCGAATCTGGGATTATGACCACATTTAGATAGCAGACTGGGGTAATTGCTGCTCTCTGCAGGACTCCGCCCGCAGTGGCAGAGCCTCACTGGCAGAGGCTCGGTCCAGAGCCTGTGAGCCCAGCACAAATTAACCTAGAGCATTTCAGTGCATTCTTGGTTCGCTTTATGAGTGACAATAAAAGAAAGCAGGGATCTGGGCCAGACCCTAGTACCCTGATTCAAATTTAAAAACTCGGTCTCCCAGTCTCATTCACCTTACCTCTTAGTTTTCTGGTCTGGCAGTAAGTAGGAGTTCTGGGTGGGTAAGTCTACCTGGACACCATCTCCCCTTAAAATCCCACCAAATTCTAATTTTGTAATTGTCACGGTTGTATCACACAAGCTGGTGTGCTTATTCTGTGTGGACTTAATTGATTCCTCACTTAGATAGCTGTTTGTTTGAATCCAAGACTGTAAGATCCCAGAAATATTTCAATTGATAGCCGGGCACCATCTGCTTTCTTCACCACACTTTGATGTAGCACCCTTATCTTCATGAAGGGGTGTATTGAGTAGGGCCATAATGTAAGAACTAATTGTTCTTAAAATTGAGCTAGGATTTAACGCACTGCTTTTCTTTGTTTCAGGTCTAGGAGGACATGCAACTTCCTGTTCGGTCCCACTGACAACTGGGCTGGGCTAGATGGGAAGATTTCTCTTTGGTGGGTGGATATTCTCACCAAGATTTTGCTGTTTCCTTTCCTGGCCCTTTGGCTTCTTTGTCTGCACCTGGTGGTTCTGGGGCAGAGGCTTCTTAGCAGCCTATTTGGGATATATGTAAGACAAAAAGGAAGCCCCCTTACCTCACTGCTTTGTTGTTCCTCAACTCCCAAGGTCCCTGGCCAGCTTGCCTTTCCCATTCCACCACCCAGAGTCTTCCTATGTTGGTTGCATCGTGCCCAAGGTTTCTAATCTGCAAGAGAGAGGCCATTCTACTTAGCCATAGAGTATAATTGGTGGGCTACACTGAGACACATTTGAGAGTGAAAGAGAATGCAGAAAGCTTGAGCAACGGACACAAAGCAGAACATCTAGTTCTTGTTCCTGGCTCATCTCAAGCAGGAATGGCTTTGTCTCTTTCACTCAAACACCAACCACAATTTCTGGAGCATGACTTTACCAAATGGTGTTGAGGTCTTGTGTCTTCTTGTGGTCACTTCTGTGGATTTTCCATTCAGCACTTGACTGGCCGGCCTTCTGGTGAAAGTAGCCAAGCGGGGCCAGGCTGAGGACCTTGGAAGGAGAGAAGGAGGTTGTCCTCTGCCTAAGCCTTTTTTCCCCAACCCTTTTGAAGATGACTAATTGAGCTCGGGGGGAAAAAGCCAATGGCATCTTATGGGAGTTTATGTAGCCGTGTCTCCAAGAATCTCTGTCTCTGCCCTTAATGCAATGGCACCACAGGTTTGGTGTCTTTCCAGGGTTCAGAAAGTTCTCTTAGTATTTCAGGCTTTTTTTCAAAACCTTGTTCCTTTCTTCAAGTCGTCTCCAAGTCAGGTGGCCTAAGGACTGTCTCAGGAGGAACCCCATCTAACATGCAGAGTTATTTACTAGCTATTTCCAACCTGCTGGATCCTGATTAATGTAATTTTGCCTCATGGTGATTATTTATACTTTCTTTTGAGATAAATATCACAGAGAAAGGCTCCTGCATTTTCCAGATAGAGTCTTACATTAGATGTGTGGGGAACAACCCCCCATGGTTGCAAAAGGAACCAGGCTAAACACAGTCTATGGAAGCTTAGTTAGGGTCATATTGCTACTCCCTTCACTTAGTGATTGGGATACATACACCAACCACATTTGGCATCATTGTTGGTACATTTGGGGGAAAACCATCCTGGATCAAACATATATTTAGACAACAATATAAGATTTAGAGGTATACGTTTATGTCTGGACAGCTGCTAACCAGTGACTATATTTGGCTGAAAGAACTTTCTGGACTAGGAAATCTGGAAGGCATATTCATACTCTTCTTTTGGATAAATATATGTGCCACTGATGTCCAAGAAATTCAGTCCAAAAGCTTGTTTGTGTTATTTCTCTAGAGGCCAATTTATCGTTGATATTAATGTCAAAGAGACAAGATAATATTGTGGCTAGATCTACGGACACTGGAGCCAGCATACCTGCATTTTAATTTCAGCTCTGCCATTTAACCTCTTTATGTCTTAGATTCATTACTTGTTAAAAATAACAGCACCTACTTGACTTGACAGGTTGTTTTGAATGAAGGCATATAAAAAAAGCATTGCTACTAAGGTTTCAGTGATTACATGCATGGGTTTATTCTAAACAAAGGAACATTTTAAAGCATGTCTCTGTGATCAGTGAATGGCTGCAGACAAGTTCTTTCAGTAATACACTTAATCTTAGTCTCATTAGGGTGAGAGACTTCACAAAATAAGAGATACTATTTGTGCCATGGAAAAAAGTGATTTTGATGTCAGGGCTAATGATCACAAATTTTTAGCAACCCCCAAGTGGACATTTTTCCAAATTATTGAAGTTTTGAAATAAGATTATAGGGATGCTATTCCACATAAAACAACAGTTTTTAGATGGATGAATCAATTTTGGGGAGGTTGGGAAAAGACCCACCCAACGATGAGCCATGAAAGGGAAGACTGTCAACTTCACCAAATGAAGAAACTGGCAGAAATCCAGAAACAGGTGGAAGAAGATTAGAAGGTTACCACTGATGTAATAGCTACTGAAGTTGGGGCTTCACATGGCTCAGTATTTTCAATTTTAAGTGAACATCTTGGCCTCAGTAAGTTTTCAGTTGGATAGGTACCAAAGAGTTGTGCAAAGATCAGGGTTCCAAGAATTTCTCTTTCCATCAGTCTTTTTTTTTTTTTTTTTAAGATTTCTATTCTTTAATTGTTAAACTTAATATACAACACTATTTCAAATTATGGACAGTCACATTCAAATATGCTTAGGTTTGACATATCATTGTTACAATACTGAGAAAATTAATGAAAAAGGGTCTTTAACCATTTGTCAGAAGCAAATATCTTTTTGCTACATGGGCCCAGATATTAATAATAACATGTTTAAAAATACAGTCATTTAGACTTCAAATTATTATAAAAGAATAATTAGGGTTATATATGCTTTCTGAAATATGCAAACATGATCTATTTTGAAGGCTGAAGGTCAATGTTACACGTTATAGAATGTTTCATGAGATTTTTCTTTGTTGCATTGACTTGTTAAGGACCAAAATTGAAACCAACACTTTTCTAAAAGACACAGCTATTTCTACACTACATTAGAGTAATCATAAAAGACACCAGAACTAACGTATCACTTTCATACTAACCAATTTCACCACAACACACCTTGTCAAGAGACCAGAAAACCCCCCCAGGGAATTTGGATTTCCTTTATGGAATTTAACATAATAGAATTTCAAACTTTCTGGCTTTAATACACTTCAATTCTTTTTCTGGCAAGATCTATCTACACAACACAGTGCTACAGAAAATTATTCCAGAGAAACAGGTATTTAGAGTCAACATATGATTATCATAATAGTGCCATACAAAGATTTTCTGCAGGATCCTAGTGCATTCCTTTGATAAGAAAATAAGGAGAATCAATCATTTTCTGATTCAAGTTCAGTAGTTGAACTTGAATTAAGTTAATTCACCTGTTTAATTGAAATGATACCTGAAAACTACATTATTGACAGAGGGATCATATTATTTTGACTCTTAGGTGTCTCAATTCCCGCCCCCCCCCCCCTTTTCTGTTTCCATTGCTGAAAGAAAAGAAACTTGTGGTTTCCTCTGACCCTCAGTGGTACCTGTGACCAACTGAATCCACAGTGTCTGAACTGTCCACTGTGGCCTTTCCTAGCATTTGTACCTCCATCAGTCTTTTAAGGAAGACTCAAGCTAATGAAAACAACATTATGGAATGAATCCTGACTGGGAATTATGAGTATTGGATTTACCAATATGATCCAGAGAGTAAGGTCTCATCAAAACAGATACTTCTAGGGGGATCTGCTGGCTTAGTTCAATTCAAGGTCAGGGGGTCAGTTCAGAAGGTTATGGTGACCGTGCTTTGAGTTTCCAAAGTGATCATCTTGATGGATTGTCTTGAAGAACCAAAACAACACAAGGACTTATTGTGAAGACATTTTACGAAAACAGAAAACTGCATGGAGAAGACAAAGGCCAAGAAAGTTGCTCTGAGGGATTCCCCTCCCCCTGCCGCCATCACTACAATACACCTGCTCTTTTTCATAGGGGAGTGAGAATTGTCCTACAAGAATTTTGTTGGAAAACATTATCATATATACCCCACACCCATGATCTTGTCCTTCAGACTTCTTCCCCTACCCCACCAAACTCAAAGACCATTTACAAGGAACATGGTGTGAGTCTCTCAAAGATGCTCAAACTGCCATGTTGACGGGGTCTAAGTCTGAAGAGCACAGCATTCTTCAGAGAAGATGGGAAAACTGCTTTCAGAAATGTATCCACAGAGACTATGCTTAGAACATTAGCTTCACAATTTGACATTTTGTTGAATAAAGGTTTTGTCGAGTTTGTACCAATATTTTGGACCTATGTTCATATGTAGCACTGAGAAAAGGTTATCCTGGCTGGTAAAGTGGAAGGTGAGTGACAACAAGGGAGATCCTCTATGAGAAGGATCGACAGAATGACCACAACAATGGACTCAGACTTCCAGTGATCAGGAACGCAGCACAGGGGTATTTTGTGAGATTAGTGGTCACTGATGCCCTGGGGTTATAATGCTTATGTATTGGGCTGCTAGCCTCAAGATCAGCAGTTACTTCCATAGAGAGTTACAGTTTCTGGAAGCAGTTCCGGGGCAGTTCTACTCTGTCCTATAGGGTCACTGCAAGTCTGAATCAACTTCATGCAGGGAGTTTGGTTGTGGAGTTTTCTACTTCCATAAAGAGTTACAGTCTGAGTTCTTAAGACTAAAATTAAATGGCGTGTGAAGAAGCAGAACACAGTTAGTGAACAGTCAGTAGGTGGACAAACATTGGCTTACTACTTCAATACCCTATGTGCTGTATTAATATATGTGTTATTCTGGCAGACCTGTGATTGACATTGTCAGTGAATATTATTGTAAATTTTTCCTGACAACCATTGTTAGTGTAAATAGCATCCAGTCACATAAGGATTTGTTTTGTACAAAAGAATAACTCAGATACTCTAATATGTAGTTAGCCTACCCTTGTTCAATCTCTCTCAATAGTGTTTTCAAAATTATTACTGTGAATTAATCAATAACATTACTGACAGAATGTCCTTAGTCTCCAGAGAGATGATCTATAGAATTCTCTACCATAAATTAACAAAGATGTTTCTCAGGTGAGCCAGAGTCAGATAAAAACATAGATTCAAGGAATGGGTTTGGGGCTCATACTTAATCCTAGCTCCAATCTAAGAACAATTAGCTCTTACAACATAGCTCTGCTTGATACCCTCAGGAAAGAAACACAGAAAATATAGGTGCTAGAGTAAAGTGTGGTGAAGAAATTAGATGGTGCCCAGCTATCAGATAGAACAACATCTGAGGTCTTAAAGACTTGTGTCCCAACAAACAGCCATCCAAGTGAGACATCAATTAAGCCCATCAAAATGGAAGAATCCCATCAAAATCCATGATCCAAAGATTGTAAATGATATCATCCAAACGCAAAGGAGGGAATAGTATCAGAGCTTAAATCCACAATCGATACTCATGGAAGCATCGATCAATAAGTCAAATGATATATTGTATTGGGCAAATCAGCTGCATAAGATTCCTTTAAAGTGTTAAAGAGCAGACATGTTACATTGAGAATGAAGATGCACTTGAATTAAGTCATACTCTTTTCAGTGGCCTCAAATGCATATTAAAGCTGGACAAAGATTATGTAAGACTGGAGAAAAATGGATCTATTTGAATTATGGTGCTGGAAAAAAATATGGAAAATACCACAGACTGCCAGAACAAACACATTTGTGTTGGAGGAAGTATAGCCAGAATGTTCTCTAGAAGTAAGGATGGCTGGACTTTGTCTCGCATGTGCTGGACATGTAATCAGCAGAGACAGTTCCCTGGAGAAGGCCCTCATGGTAGGTAAATTAGAGGATCCGTGAAAAGGAAGAAGACCCCCAATGAGATGGATTAACACAGTGACTTCCACAATGGGCTCCAACATAACAATTGTGAGGATGGAGCAGGATGGGCCTTCTGTTGTACATAGGGTGGATAAGTCAGAATGACTTGGTGGTAACTAACCATACATGCAATGTGGAAACACAAGATTGTTATTCTTTTGGGATTCCATCAAGTCAACTCTGATTCATGGTAAATGAAACAGTGCCTGCTCCTGCGTAATGCTCACAAATGCTAGCAAGTTGCAGCTCTTATGTCGATCCATGTTACCGAGGATATCCCAGACCTTTGTTGGCTGGCTTCTTCACCAAACATGAGATCCTTCTCTAGCAATAACAGTGTTCCTAAAGTAACATGAAAGAGCAAAGAGGTCAGAAATGAAGGGAAGACGAGGTCCTAGTGATAACTTATGCGCAAAACAGCATCCTTGCAACTTTCTACTCTCTCACAGCCTTTGAATTGCATAGCTTTCTATTTCATTTTAGAGTCTGAAACTGTTAGAAGCACTCTCACTGAAATCACTGCTGAGTATGTATCTAACCAAAGGTCACTATTTTAATTTCTCTTTCAGATTGTTTAATGAGCATAGTTATAAACTAGTTACTGCAGGACTCATGTTTTATAACTTTACATAATTATTTAAAACAAGCTTCATTAACTTGGATGTCCCTTTAAACATACCAGTGGATGTTGACTTGTTCTACCTCTTGGTGGCCTCAGGTATGTCAAACTAGAACTGTGCTGCTCAGGCTTTTCAATGGCTGATTTTTTTAGCAAGTAGATCACCAGGCCTTTCTCACAAGGCACTTTCAGGTGAACTTAAACCTCCAACCTTTTAGTTTGCAGCCAAGCTTGTTAACTATTTGCACTACCCAGGGATTTCCCCATTCATATAGAATGGGCTTATATTTCACATGGGTGAATACAGTAATTTACAGTACAACCATTTAACAAGAGAGGAAATTAAAATAGAAAAGACCCTTCATGAGACACCAGTCAGTGTAAGACATGGAAAAATAATAATAATTTATAAATTATCAAGGGTTCATGAGGGAAGGAGGGGAAAAATCAGGAGCTGATACCAAGGGCTCAAGTAGAAGGAAGATGTTTTGAAAATGATGATGGCAACATATGTACAAGTGTGCTTGACATAATGGGTAAATGTATGGATTGCGATAAGAGCTGTAGGAGCCCCCAATAAAATAATAAAAAAAAAAGAAAAGAAAGCACCCTTCACTTGTGACAGAGGACAGAACATAGACAAATATATCTGATTTGTGTCCTGTCTTCATTTGATGAGTCAAGTCCCCACGGATCTTTATTTATTTCATTAAGCTGTAAATATTCAATTTTATTTGCAACAAAGAGTAAGCAATTTTATAATCCAACATCTGAATAAACAATATGCTTTTAGGATGGGGAGATTTTGCTTTCCTATTTCCCTCCAAGGAAAGCTAATGCTCACAATGGGAGTCTATAAATGGGAAGGCAACAGTCAACAAGCACAAGCTTCACAGACCATCATGGCCCCAGAAGACACCAGCTGTGTCTGATCCTGCCTATCAGCGACAAAGAGATGGTCAAATCCTTTAACAAGCTCCCTTTCCAATCACAACAGGGGTTTCATAACGTCCCACTGCCTCCTACACCTTCTGGAGTCTGGCTTCCTGCCTGCCTACTCATTAGGGACAAACAATGATGACAATTTTGGCCTGTTTCTGACTGTTAATTGGCCTATTCCTGACTGTTAATTGCAATACGGTGGCAAATCAATGGTCCAGAAGACGTGTTTTCCCAAGAGACCTAAGGATTCAGATTTCATATTTGACTTTAAAGAAATTCCAGCACTTCTCTGTTAAAAAAATGAGGTCTTCATTAGTTTTGTTTTATATTGTTCCTTACCAGAACAAGGAAGTTCTTTGGTCCAAGTTGGCTAAGAGATTAAAAAGGAAATGAGGTATGGATGTTGATTGTTGTCAGACGGTTTTTGTACATCTATTAAGAGACATATGGGGCTTTTCTCTTTTCATCTCTAATGTGGTGGATTTCAGCAATGACTGGCTGCTAAATAATCAAACGTGTCTTCTGGGATGAACCCAATCTACTCATGATAATATTTACACACCATTGTTGTCCTTGTGCTAATATCTTGTTTAGGTTGCGTCTGTTTTCATGATTGAGATTGACCTGATTTTCTTTTCTCACACAATCCTGGTCAGGTTTTGATATTAATAGCTAATAACAACAAGAGGTTTTCTAACTCCTTTTTTATAACCCATCTAATTCTCAAAATAATCTATAATGCATATTGGCTTTAAAGTCCATTTTACACATAAGGAAACTGTAGTTAAGGAACTTGCCTTATAATTAATTTATGTTACCAGAGTGGAGTCAAACTCAAGTTTGTATAATACCAGACTCTTCAATCTTAATCCTCCACTATACTGCCTATCTACTCTTACCCACTTCTAAGCCTACCACCACAAAAGGTAGTAATTTTGCACATATTTTTAAAAATTTTTTATTTTTTGCACATATTTTTTGATGTGTGTGTTCTGTGTTCTGTGTGTATGTATGTGAACTATTACTTTCTTAACCTAACCATCTTTTTTCCCATATACAAAGGTGGGCTCATAATGCATATTTATTTTCTAATCTACTTTGTCTTACTGTGGGAAAACAACACTGAGGGAAATATGACAAGGACTATATTCCCTAACTTATAACAGAGGGACTCTGGAAAGCTAGTATTCTATGGTAGGAGAGCCATCACTTTGATAACTTAAAGTCCAAGTACATTATCCTGCTTTCAATATCATTCCCATAGATTCTCCCCTAACAGCTATGCTGCCTTAAAGTGAACACATGGCTGATTCTCCCTATAGAAGCAGACATTCTTGTTATCTCCTCCCACAGTGGCACCCATACCCCTCATGCCTTCCCCCAATGCAAGTATTAGATTTCCTCACCTATGAGCTCAGGGACTTTACTGCGGCTACTACCCACCTTGTGACCTATGTAACTACTGAGTATGCATGTCTTATGGCTACCTGAAAATATCCCAAGACAGTAAAGATTCCCCCTCTCTGCACAGAACTGGCTGCTGAGATCATGGCCGACCCTGAGTCAGACCATGAAATGTGTCTGACTCCTTTATTTTACTCCCTCTCCTATCTTCTATGACTTTACTATGATCTTTATATATTATAGCTGTACAATTGTGCCTACGAACCCCTTGGGTGTCAGAGGCTGGTTTACCCTGACAGTCTTGCATTAAAACACCTTCCCATGTTGCAATGCTTCCCCTTTGGAGAGTCACTATGAGTTGGCATTGACTCCATTGCAGTGAGTTTTTTTGGACATAATTTCATCTCACTGACTGCAATCCGCACAACATAACACCACTGATTCCACATTCTCCTCATGTTTCCTGTTTTCATTCCTCCTCCTCTCCCAGCCCTTCTGAACTTTGTCCTTGGGTAAATGCTGCCCCCGGGGTCCCAAATTGTTGGTTGGATCTTCTAAGATGTGCATATCTCAATAGTGTTATTATCCCCCTTCCAGACCTTTCTATTGTTTGGCTGAAAACTGAGCCGCTGTGGTGAATTCTTTTCCAGACCAGAAAGGTGACTAAGGGTCATAATCACAAGTCTGTCTCTGACTAATATGCCTGGTCTCTTCCATGATTTCGTTTTGTTGCACATTTTTCTGCCATTCTATCCAGGACATTCTAATATGATCAGAGTAGCTGGTAGTGGAGCTTGGTACCATCTAGTTTGTCTGGTCTCAGGGTCAGGGAGACTTGATTAATTGTTTCCATAAGACTTTGATTTTCTCCAGTCTTCTTTCCATCACAAAGGGAGAGACTAATAGTTGCACTTCAGATGGCTGCTCACAAGCTTTAAAGACTGCAGTTGCTAATCACCAAAGTGGGCCATAGAACATTGAATTTAAAAGCTTTATTTTATTTTTAAAGAGTTTTATTGGTGCATAATCCACACATCATACAATTCAACAGTTCAATCATCTCAAGCAGAGGTATATAATTATTACAAATAAGTTTGGTCTTAGGTTTTCTTTTTTCTTGGACTCATTTCAAAAATCATTTATTGGGGCTCTTTTTTTTTTAACAATCAGCTGTATCAGCTAGAAAATGCTGTAATTTGGTTGTGAAAAGAAAACTCCAATCAGTGGTAAAGGATACATTGATGGTGCGACTACTCTTATGTATTCCAGCAAAAAACAAGCCTATGAGAGTGACACAGCTAATGGTGAAAAACGGATGATTCCACAGTGAGGTGAAGACACTTCTCCATCGTCCAGTGGCAGGTTGCAAGCAATGAATGTATTCAATCAGTCTTCTCTCAAAAGCCTCGAGACCTTCCACCTGTTCCAGTGAGTTCATGTTGGGAGGCAGGTATGGTCACAGTCATGGCCTCCGCCCCTCCGCATCGCACCTCCACAGCTCATCTATTGGGGCTCTTACAGCTCTATCACAGTCCATGCATATATCCATTGTGTCAAGCACATCTGTACGTATGTTGCCCTCATACATTTCAAAACATTTTCTTTCTACTTGAGCCCTTGGTATCAGCTTCTCACTCCCTGCCTCCCTTTTCCACCCTCCCACCCTCAGGAGCCCTTGATAATTTAAAAATTATTATTATTTTTATGTCTTACACTGACCACTGTCTCCCTTCACCCACTTTTCTGTTGTCCGTCCCCTTGGGCGGGGGTTATATGTTGATCATTGTGATCGGTTCTTGGATTCATTTTTATTAGCTCTCCATTTCTCCCCAACTTCTCCTCCTCTCAATGTTATTGTCTCTGGAAGTTTACCTGTCCTGGATTTCATATACAGGAAGATATACCAAAAACTTAAATTAAATTTAAAAAACCACTACCAGAACAAAAAACTAACATTAATGATGGAGTAAAACAGAGAAAACCTCAATCAAAAAGAAAGTAGAAAATATTAAAATCTAGAACAAATTAAAAATGAGTCAAGAGGGAGATAAAATGATAAGGTATTAAATCTTAATTGCCTTTTCAATGATCCACTTTCCAATAAACTCTGCATGACAGTAATGCTATTCAAAATCCCTGATGTTTGGGCAAAGGGGATTCACCAGAAGCTTAAACCATGTGCATTTACCCTCCTTTTTTTTTTTTAAACTGAAACAATTTAAAAAATGAGTCAAAAGGGAGATCAAATGACAAGATATTACATTGTAACCTAACTTCTTGGACCACAATTGACTTTACAGTGTTCTCTGTCTGATACTAGTCCATATGTCCCTCTTTAGACTCATGCAGCCATTTGTAATGATGCAGAATGCAGGAAGATCACAGGCTGGTGGGTGCAGAGTGGTGTACATCCAAAGTCAGTGGGAGAATGGCTGAGCTCTGGCAGCTCTCAGGGTGGTCAGAAAGTTGGAAGGTGAAAGGGGAGAAAGAGGAAGAGATTCTCAGGGTCCTTATTATGAGAAGGGCATGTCCTCAAGGAGATAGCATCAGGCTGTGCGCGACCTGATTGACAGGTCTGACTCTACCCATAGCCCGGAGTGTCTAGTTAACATAAAATCATCTAACTACCACAAGGCCACTAAAATAGTAAGTTTATGGGAGTCCCAGGCCACCACTCATTTAGAAGATTGTTTTTGTGGGCTATTTTATGGCAATTAACTGTGGTGTCCCCTGAAACCATGGTCTTGAACCCCGAGGTCCAGTTACTCATTCCCCTAAGGTACTTGGTTATGTGTAAGAAGTTTTCATAACTTTGTTCTCTGTAGGCCCCGACAAATTCATGGATATATTTGCAGCAAAGGTTGTGTTAGTCTGGGTTGACTAGAGAAACAAATTCATACACATTCATGTGTATAAGAAAGAGCTTTATATACAAGAGCAATGGAATATTGAGAAAACCTCTCAGTCCAGTCAAGATCAAGTCCATAAGTCCAATATTAGTCCATATGTCCGATACCAATCTACAAAGTCCTCTTCAGGCTCATGAAACACATGCAATGATGCCGTATGCAGGAAGATCACAGGCCAGTGGGTAGAAAGTCTTGCAGATCCAGTGGCGGTGTAAATATCTCAGCACTGGCGTGGATCTCCATGTGGCTCCTCCAGCTCCAGGCCCCTAGCAGTAACTCCGTGTGTCTTGTCATCAGGAATACCAAGCAGAGAGTGTTGTGTGTCCCACCTCCAGTGAGCTACTTATCTCCTTAGCGCCCTCAAATGAGGTCATCAAGCTGTGACCTGATTGACAGGCTAAACTCCACCCCTTCACTCTCAATAGTCTCAAGTTGACAACGGATTATGTAACTACCACAAAGGTAAATACCCAAGTACAAATATCCTCCATCAAATGTATGCTTTCATGGGTGTACTCCCACTCTCCCTCCCACACGCATTCAGCCTGTGAGTCTATCCATGTATTTATTTGTAAATCTCTGTCATTGCAGGATTGGGTATACAACAACATTTACCTCTGTTGCCTTTAACTTTTACATTTGTTTTAGTGTCTTTTGTCTCTTTTAAAAATGAAATAAAAGAACCCAAAACACTTTTTACAGTGAATTGAGTGAAGATTTACAGAGTAGATAATAACTTTTATATTAAAAAAATTTATACACATTTTAAAATTAATCATTTTATTAGGGTGCTCTTACAAATCTTATGAGACTCCACTCATACACCTTGCTATATTGCATTCTATTCCTCAATGCACTTAATGCAAATTACCCATCTTTTCTTTGCTGGGTGGTTTCTTGTCTCTGTTTCTCCTCCTCTCCTAACCTTTCAGAGCTTTGTTCTGGGGTGAATGCTGCCCTCTTGATGCTGAATGGTTGGTTATTGTAAGCTGTGTATATCGCAATAGTGTTATTATTTTCTGTATAGACCCATCTATTGTTTGGCTGAAAATTAAGCTGCTGGGATGAGTTGAGTTCCAGACTTAAAGTGTGACTAAGGGCTACAGTGTCATCATGAGTGTTCTACTGTCTGTATCCAAACAGTAAACCTAGTATCCTTCATGATTTAGAGTTTGTTCCACATTTTCTCCCATTCAATGGAGAACCTTCTAATGTGATCCCTTTAGGAGCAGTTGGTAGTGGTAGTTGGGCACCAACTAGTCATGCATCAATACTGATGTTGGTTTGATTCATTAAGACCATTCAACTAATTGTTTCCATTTGTCTTCGATTTTTATCACTCTTATTTCCTCTGGATAAGAAATGATTCATAGCGATTTGAAGATCCCAGTCACTATTCACCAAAGTAGGATTATCAAACATTGTCTTTGTGGTCAATGTTTGGTCAATTGACCCCGGTATCCCCTGAGACTAGGGTTCTAAGCCTGTATGCTCAGCATCTCATTTCCTCAAGGTGTTTGGTTATGACTATGAAGTTTTCATAACTTTGCTCCCTGTATGTGCTGTAATATTCATGGATATTGTTGCAGCAAAGATGAGTGCACATGTACAAATATCCTCTGTTAAACCTGTGTGTATTTGTAAATATACTATTGCTCCCCCTCCACACCCGTTCAGCCTTTGTGTCTAATCATGCACCTATTCATTGTTGCTATAGCTGCTAGGGGCTTTCCGGTTGGCTCTTACTCAGTGCACCTCAGTACAGCAGAATGGAAATGTGCACAATCTTCACAGCTGCTATGCTTTAGTCCATTGTTGCAGCTATCTCATGAGGGTCTTCCTCTTTTTCCCTGACCCTCTACTTTACCAAGTATGATACCCTTTTTCAGAAACAGGCCTCTCCTGATAAAATGTCCAAAGTATGCGAAATGAAGTCTAAACATCCTTGCTTCTAATGAGCATTCTGGCTGTACTTTCCCCAAGACACATTTGTTTGGTTTTTTTCGGCAATTCGTGGAGTTTTCAATACTTTTTTGTTTGCCAACACCATCATTTAAATGCATCAATTCTAACCCCCCAAACCCAAACCAAACCAAAACTCACTGCCATTGAGTCCTTTCTGACTCATAGAGACCCTACAGGACAGGGTAGAAATGCCCCTCTGGAGATCCAAAACTGTAGTAACTCTTTTATGGGAGTAGAAAGCCTCCTCTTTCTCCCTTGGAGCAGCTGGTAGTTTCAACCTACTCACCTTTCCATTATTAGCCCAATTTGTAACCTCTATGCCACCAGAGCTCTTTCTCTCCTTCCCCAGTTTTCCTTATTCATTGTCCAGCTTTTGCATGTATGTGAGGCAATTGAAAAGACCATGGCTTAAGTCAGGTGCGCCTTTTTTGCATCTCAAAGTGACATCTTTGGTCATTAATATTCTATAGTGGTCTTGTGCAGTCGATTTACCAAATGCAATAAACACACTTGATTTACTTGTCAATCATCGTTATCATGGGGTTGTATTTATAACAATATTGACTCCTGTTGCCTTTAACTTGTGCACTCCTCCCAATATTTTTCTTTGTCTCCATCATTTCCCACTGACCTCCCTCCCTCTTATATTGCTTTCTTCTTTATCCAAGTTAACATTGTCTATCCTTTAGCCAGTAATTTACCCTATATTCACCTTTCATTTCATTCCATTTTCCACGAAGTTTTTAAAGTCCTCTCATATGTATATACATACAGTTCACTGGTTTGCTCTTCTAGAGAACCCAGCTTATGACAAATACCATCAGTTTTGACTTTCTGGGATAGCCTTACTTCATAAGATCTTCATAATCCACTCTTGGTTCTTTTCTCATTTTACTAGTCTTTAAACAATCACATCCATAACACACATACCTGGATATTTCTTGGTCACCTCAAGATCAATGTGATCCAAGCAGAGCCCACCCCATGTGTGGGAGGAAAATGGTGTCCATCATGCTGATCACATTCTATTGGCTAGGACTGGGTCACATGACTGTACCTACCAGCATCAGAGGCTGGTATATTTAGTCTAGCTGTGGTGTCAGGAGAAAAAGGGAAACAATTAGGTGAATAACTAGTTAGTCTGTATCATACCTACCTAAGAAGAATATTACATATAGCCAAAATCACCACAAGAAGAGAACTCGGCCTAGTCTACTAATAAACAATCAATATGACAACAATGGGAGTGTCCTGGAAACAGTCTTTCGGGGATGTATGGGATACAACCCATGCTGGAAGATATGCAAAAGGAATTCAGAAAACAAGGACAGTTATTAAAAGCAGTATATCGGGTGAACAAGCAAATGTGGTGAAGAAAGCTGATGGTGCCCGGCTATCAAAAGATATAGCGTCTGGGGTCTTAAAAGCTTGAAGGTAAACAAGCGGCCATCTAGCT
>NW_022107431.1:8461636-8484681 GCF_000313985.2 Echinops telfairi
AGTGTGGCGGGATCAGATCGGGTGCAATTCCCACACTGCGTCTCTGGTGTTGTCCCCCGCAGGGCCATGGGTCAGTGAGGGGCATCATGTGTCATAGTGGGGCTGGCCATGTGGTCCTCTCTGTGGACTGGCTGCTTCTTTTTCACTTTTAACTTGATCCTTCACCTTAATGCCTTCAAGTTCTCTTTTCTTCCTGCAAGTGTGTTCTAGAAAGCACGGCCTCAGAAGATGGAGGAAGCTGAGCGCAAGGTGGCTTGTGTGCCTGTCTCTCATTTCATTTGCTCAAGCCCTCGTTTGCTTGGTGTTGTGAGGTGCAAGGCATCAGACCCAATGATGACACAATCGGTAGTTAATAAAGGATTTTTATAACATCTCCGAATATTTTATTACCTAACCAATGTGAAGATGGAAAATGAGTCTTTCTTACCAATGCTCCTTCTACTTATAATGAGGTTTAATGCAGGAGATCTTTGAACTACTTGTCAGGTATATTTCTACAAATACTGAATTATAGTCTGTTTTTCTCTTGATGCATTTCCCTATCCTGGATATTTCGTATAAGTGGAGTCATGGAATTTTCATCCCTTTGTGTCTGGCTTATATCACTCGCTGTGATACTTTCAAAGTTTATTCAAAGTATAGTAATGTCGTTAGGTACCACCGCATTGGCTCTGATTCATAGTGTGGCAGAAGGAAATGTTGCCTGATCCCATGCCACACTCACAATCACTGCCAAGCCTGAGCATTGTTCCAGCGACTGTGTCTCTTTTTGACTCTCTCTCTAGTTTTATGCTCGCTCTCTCTTTGCTGATCTTCTACTCTGTGATGTCTTTCTGTAGCAATTGGTGCTCCCCAGTGACTTGTCCACAGTAAGCCTGGCCTCAGAAGTTGGAGGAGGGTTACTAGAAATAGGACTTGGGTGCCTGTCCTGTGTTTCCGGTCTTGAGCCATTAGTTATTTGCTGTGTCTGTCGTTGAGGTTCAAGGCATTGGTTCTGACAAATCGAGCAGTGGACTTGATAGTTACAGAAAATATTCTTATAACATCTGTGAATATCTATGCCATTACCTGCAAAACATGGATGAAGATAGGGAATAAGATTTATAGGCTGGTGTAGTGTGCCACGAGTCGCCTTCAACCCGATGGCAGTGCGTATGGTTTTGTTTGGTAGTGGTTATGAGTGGGACTGCTAACTGCCAGTTCAGCAGTTTGAAACCACCCATCGCATCTCAAGAGTAAGGCAAGGTTTTCTAGTCCCTTAAAGCATTACAGTCTCGGAAACCCACAGGGGCAGTTCTACCCTATCCTATGGGGTCTTTATGAGTCAGAATTGATTCTATGGAAGTGAGTTAAATTTTGGGGGTGTGTGGAATTTATTATATATCACAAGGAACCCTGGTAGCACTGTCATTCCAAGTGACCTTCACTACCAGTCTAGGTCAGCTGCTGTATTCTTACTTGAATCCATGCGATGAGAGTCCACACTGCTGGGGAACTTGGGCTATCCTTTCCTGAACGTTCCCTCCTGCACTTCTGACTCGTGTTTCCTTACATCCAGCCCTCACTCCTCCAGAAACTGTCCTTCATACCTTCCATGTTCCCTAGATCCTCAGCTGTCCCAAACCTTCGCATTCCTAGTTCCTTTCCTGACCTCTTTTGCCTTGCCACATAGCCCAGACTCTACTGACAGCCCCACATCTCTTTGCCTTCTCTCCCTTGGAGTCCAAATGTGGTTCTTTCTCTGCAAATACAGAGCTGTACCAACAATGAGAACAAAGTCCAACGACACAGTTTATTTTTAGTACATAGATGAAGCACTTCAATAGCAATATTTTCAGGAGTCCTTAAGATGTTTTATGTCAGAAATGCACTGTAGAAAAGATCGCGAATTAAACTAAAGTTAAATGCACATGTAATATTCTGTGTCAATACTACCACATTTCAAAATTGAAGCTAGGGTATATATAAGTACTGTATGTACTCGTGTATACACAAGTTTTCCAGCACATTTTAAATGCAGTTTTTGTGGTAAAATTAGGTGCCTTGGCTGATATTAATTTCAACTTATACTCGAGCATATATGGTATGTTGTACTCAATTGTATAAGATGTGTGCTTTGATGAGTCTGACTTGCTTAGAGTGGATGATATGAGTGCTATGCTGCATGAAAGGAGTCCTAGTAGTACACTGGGTTGGCTAAGCATCAGGTTACTAACCAAAACGTCAGTGGTTTGAACCCACTAGCTGCACCTCTGTAAAGGCCATCTGTTTCTGTAAAGATTTATAGCCCACAAACTCCTATGAAGCAGTTCTATTGGGCCATCGTGAATCAGAATCCACTCCACAGCAGTTATTATCATTATTTATTTGTACTATATGAAGATACTGTTTACATGCTTAGGCTTATTTTCCTTCAGAGCAATGCAATTTGATCTTATGCCTGTTTATAAATTAGGAAGCTGAGATTTAAATATTACTGTACAACTGACAAGCTAATATAATACCCTAGTGTTTCTTCAATAGAATACATATAGAATTTCTCTTCTATTACATCCTCTCGCCTTAAAGGCCAGGACAATATTAAATTGTGCTTGCCAGTGCTACCATCCTAAAACAGATTCTGAATGCACTCCAACTAGATTTGAGTTGCTTTCCAGGTTTTTCATTTGTTTAGTAGCGATTCCATATTGATTTCAATACAGACACTACTGAAATGAAGGGCCCAGCCGATGGGTCCTTGAAGCTCAGAACTGGGAGGTTGATCCTTGACTGCCTGGCTCTGTCCTTTCTGTCTCTGCCCCTAGTTCACTTGTTCCTTGTTCTTCTGCGTGTCCCAGGTGGCTGGACATTGTAAGGAAAGTCCTTAACTGGGATTTTTTATTCCCAGCTGTGGTGCCTTCTGCCTACTTTTTAGTCCATAAGCCCCTCTGCAGTCTCATGCAGCCACGGGCAATGATGCAGAATAGGCTGGTGGGTACAAAGTGGTTTGGATCTAATGGTGGTGGTGACATCACAGGTCTCTGGCAGCAATCAGGGTCAGCTAGCAAGAAGGCAATGGCAGAGAGAGGAGGGGAAGTTCCCAGGGCCCTCCTTATGAGAAGGCCACACCCACAAGGAGGCACCATCAGGCTGTAACTTGGTTGATAGGTTGAATACCACCCCTACACTTTCATCTATCTTCAAGTTGACATGAAATTATGTGCTTACTGAACTGCCCCATGTGCTCCTTCTTGGCAAAGGACACTGATCTTCCCCTTCTAAGAAGGCAATGGAAGCGAGTCCCTAATCTCCCCTCCTTTCTCTCCATGTCTGCATTGGCTAAGTCTGTTCCCCCCGAGTATCAGAGAAAGAACCATGCCTGCCCTCCAAAGATAACATGACCCTTTGAGTCTCTCCTCGTTTCCTCAGGGACGGACCCCTGTGACATCATCTGCAAGTGACTTCTCTCTAGCGCCACATACACTGTCCCTCCCACTACCCATAGCCCGAACAGGCTTGATTCTTCTCACCATCAGCTCTGCATGTTGTATTGTGGCTTGTCTACCTGACCCTCATCTCTGTCCTCCCCTTCTTCATTACCCTCCTAACATAGAAGTTTTCCTCCTGGGACTCGCTGGAGTTCTTGATCTACACACATCTTATTACAGCCAGCACGCTCTTTCTTTCATCCCTGTTTATAGCCACCTTTTCTTCATTCTTTTAGGGCCTGAGTTTGCTATGCATCCTGTGGGAAGTTTCCCATCATTAACAGATGAACAGGTTCATCTTTGTGTCTTCGGATATCCAATGCAGTGCAGTATAGATAGTCTTTGTTCAAATGTGACCCTCTTACGTGGCATCTTACACTGTTTATGGTATTTCAAGGTCCACTGGCCTCTGCCTCTAGCATTCCAAGATCTCCTTGCTCCTTATTAACTGTAATACATTTGATTTCACAAAGTCTGCTTTTTTAATAATAGTTTCCAATAATATCTAACTCTGAGGAATCTGGGGTCACCACAGTACTAAGGTGATTCAGGGAATTATGACAGGCCTAAAGTTGTGATTGGTGGATTTGGTGATTCAATGCTAGAATTGTTATCTTCCATGTGGGAGAGCTGGCTTCAATTCTTGGTCAATGCACCTCAGGTGCAGCCATCACCCAACTGTTAGTGGAGGCTTTGGTATCGCTCTGATGCAGGACAGGCTTCAGTGGAGCTTTCAGACTGTGACAGACGAGGTGGAAGGGAGAGACAACCCACTTCTGAAAGATTAACCACTGGAAGCCTTGTAAATATGAGCAGAACATTGTCAGGTGCTAGCAGACGCGTCCTTCCGGTTGGAAGGCACTCAGAATATGACTAGCAACGAGCTGCCTCCTTAAAGCTAACCAGGTCAACCTTCATGACCTGGATGGAGCACAGCTTTTTGGAGGCCTAGAAAGCAGACTGCGCAGTTACGTGGCTGAGCGGCATGATGCAAAAATAAGAAACAATTGTCAAATCCATTAAAAATTGGAGTGTGGAATATATGAAGTATGACTCTAGGAAAGTTGAAAGTTGTTAAAAGTGGAATGGAATGCATAAAGTTCAATATCTTAGGCATTGTTGTTGTTAGGTGCCAGTGACTTGGTTAGGACTCATAGGAAATCTACGTACAATGAAACGAAACACAACACTGCTGGGTCCTGTGCCAGCCTCACAATTGTAATGTTTGAGCCCATTGTTGCAGCCACTCTGTCAACCTATTTCCTCGCGGTCTTCTTTTTTCAAAAATTTTTTCTTTTTAAATTATTATTTTTAATAATTTTAAATAATTTATTTTTAATAATTTATTGGGGCCTTGTACAACTCCTATCACAATCCATCCATCCATTGTGTCAGGCACATTTGTACATTTGTTACCCTCATCATTCTCAAAACATTTGCTTTCTACTTGAGCCCTTGGTATCAGCTCCTCACTTTTCCCCTCCCTCCCCACCCTCCTCCTTCATGGACCCTTGATCATTTATAAATTATTATTATTTTTTCATGTCTTACACTGTCCGACGTTTCCCTGTCCCCCAGGGAGAGGGTTATATGTAGATCCTTGTAATCAGTTCCCCCTTTCTACCCCACCTTCTCTCCACCCTCCAGGTATCGCCACTCTCACCAGTGGTCCTGAAGGGTTCATCTGTCCTGGATTCCCTGTGTTTCCAGTTCCTATCTGTATCAGTGTACATCATCCAGTCCAGCCAGATTTGTTAGGTAGATTTGGGATCATGATAGTGCAGGGGAGGAAGCATTTAGGACCTAGAGGAAAGTTGTATGTTTCATCATTGCTACCCTGCACCCTGACTGGCTCATTTCCTCCCTGCAACCCTTCTGTAAGTGGGTGTCCAGTTGTCTACAGATGAACTTTATGTCCCCACTCTGCACCCCTCCTCATTCTCAATGATATGATTTTTTTTCCTTTGATGCCTGATCCCTGATCCCTTCCACACTTCATGATCACACAGGCTGGTGTACTTCTTCCATGTGGGCTTTGTCGCTTCTGAGCTAGATGGCCGCTTGTTTACCTTCAAGCTTTTAAGATACCAGACAATATATCTTTGATAGCCAGGCACCATCAGCTTTCTTCACCACATTTGTTTATGCACCTGTTTTGTCTCCTACGATCGTGTCGGGAAGGTGAGCATCACAAAATGGCAAATTAATAGAACAAAGTGTTCTTGCATTGAGGGTGTACTTGAGTGGAGGCCCAATGTCCATATGCGGAGGTCTTCTTCTTTTTCACTGACTTACTTTATCACCCTTGATGCCTTTTTTTAGGGACTGGTCTCTCCTGATGATGTGTCCAATATATTTGAGACCAAGTCTCGCCATCCTTCCTTCTAAGGAGCTCTCTGGTTGTACTTCTTCCAAGACAGTCGTGTTTGTTCTTCTGGCAGTACTTTCAATACTCTTCACCAGCATAATAATTCCTATGCATCAATTTTTCTTCAATCTTCATTATTTATTGCCCAGATTTCAGATGCATATGAGGTGAGAGAAAATGACTTGTCAAGTGCACTTTAGTCTTCAAAGTGACATCCTTGCTCTTCATCAATATTCTAAAGAGGTGTTGTGCAGCAGAATTGCCTAGAAATAAGTCATTTAATTTCTTGACTGCTACTTTCAGGAGCAGTGACTGTGCATAGAAGCAAAATGAAACCCTTGAAGACATCAATCTTTTTTTCCCCTTAAATACTTTTATTGGGGGCTCTGACATCTCTTTTCACAATCCATACTTTCCTCCAGTGTGTCAAGGACATTTGCACCTATGCCGCCTTCATCATTTTCAAAGCATTCTCTTTCCATTTGAGCCCCTGATATCCACTCCCCATTTCTTCCCCCTCCCCCATCTAACCTCCCTCATGAACCCTTGATAAGTTGCAGATTATTTTCCATATCTCATATCTTACATCATCCTCCATCGTCCTTCACCCACTTTTCTGTTATTCATCCCCCTGGAAGGGGGTTCTAGATATATCCTTGTGATCGGTTCCCCCTTTCTCCGCACCGCCTCCTGCCCCCCACCCCACAATCATCCTGGTATCACTACTCTCATTGTTGGCCCTGAGGGGTTTATTTATCCTGGATTCCCTGTGTTGTGGCTCTTACCTGTAGCAGTGTATATGCTCTGGTCTAATCCGATTTGTAAGGAAGAATTGCGGTCATGATAGTGGGGTGAAGGAAGCATCAAAAAGCTAGAAAGTTGTGTGTTTCACTGGTGCTATACTGCACCCTGACTGGCTCATCTCTTCCCTGTGACCCCTCTGTGAGGGGGCGGAACATCAATCTTTTCTCTGCTTATCATAATGCTGCTTATTGATATGGTAACAAGGATTTTGGCTTTCTTTACATTGGCTTGTAACCCATACCGAAAGCATAAGTCCTTGGTCTTCACCAGCAAGTGCTTCAAGCCCTCCTCACTTTCAGCAAGCAAGGTTGTGCCATCTGCATGCTGCATGTTGTTAATAAGTAGTTGGAAAATATTGCCTTTGTGCTAGAATGAAGCTGGAGGTAGAATGATAGAAATTTGCAAGACCAATGATGTCTTCCTTGCAAATACTTTTTTCCAACAACACAAATGAGTGTACTTGTGAGTCACACCTGGTGGAATGCACAGAAATCCGATCTACCGTATTTGTGGGAAGACACAACGCAGACGCTGGATCCTATCAGCCCAAACAAAGCCAGCTGCCAGCTGTGGAGCAGATCATTGTCTGCTCGTACGTAAGTTCAAGGTTGAGGTGAAGGAAATTAAAATAAGCCCAGAAGAGTCAAACTGCGACTTTGAGCTAATCCCACCTGAATTTAAAGAACCTCCTAAGAATAGATTTGACTCATTGGACACTAATGACAGAAGACCTGAAAAGTTGTGGGATGATATTAAGAACATCATACATGAAGAAAGCAAAGGGTTCTTGAAAAGGCAGGAAAGAGAGAAAAGACCAAAGTGGGTTTCAGAAGAGACTCTGAAACTTACTCTTGAAGGTAGAGTAGGACCACAACCAGAAGAAATGATGAAGTAAAAGGACCAAACAGGAAACTTCAAAAGCCAGCTCAAGAAGACAATGTGGCTGTGATTGTACAATACTTCTTGATATGACTGAACTATTGAATGGCATGATGTCTGGATAATGTCCTAATAAAATGGTTTAAAAATAAAAAAGAAGATAAAATATGATGAACTGTGCAAAGACTTGTAGTTAAAAAAACCAACAGAACCTACTTAGCATACCTCAAGCTGAAAGAACCGAAGAAAACTTCAAGTCTCCACTTGAAATACTGAATTCTTCTTCTTTATAAAAAATCATTGTATTGGGGGCTCCTACAGCTCTTATCACAATCCATACACCCATCCATTGTGTCAAGCACATTTGTACATATGTTGTCATCATCATTCTCAAGATATTTTATTTCTACTTGAGCCCTTGGTGTCAGCTCCTCATTTTCCCTTCCCTCCCCCACCCTCCCACCCTCATGAACCCTTGATAATTTATAATTTTTTTTTTCATGTCTTACACTGACCAATGTCTCCCTTCACCCACTTTTCTGTTGTCCATCCCCCTGGGAGGGGATATATGTTGATCATTGTGATCAATTTCCCTTTTTTCTCCCCACCTTCCCTTTCCCCTCCTGTTATTGCTACTCTCATTATTGGTCCTGAGGGGTTTATCTGTCCTTATTCCCTGTGTTTCCAGCTCTTCTCTGTACCCGTGTACATGTTCTGGTCTAGCCAGTTTTGTAAGGTAAAATTGGGATCATGATAGTGTGGGGGGGATGCATTATAGAACTAGAGGAAAGTTGTATGTTTCATTGGTGCTATACTGCACCCTGACTGGCTTATCTCTTTCTGTGACCCTTCTGTACAGGGATGTCCAATTGTCTACAGATGGGCGCCTTGGGTCTCCACTCCGCACTCCCCCCCCCCCTAACCCCGAGTCACATTGATATGATTTTTTGTTCTGGGTCTTTCATGCCTGACACCTAATCCCATCGACACCTCATGATCACACAGGCTGGTGTGCTTCTTCCATATGGGCTTTGTTGCTTCTCAGCTAGATGGTCTCTTGTTTACCTTTAGCCTTTAAGACCCCAGACACTGTATCTTTTGATAGCTGGGCACCATTGTTATTGATGAAATCTATAGGCAAAGATAACAACATAACAGCAATTGTGAGGATGGTACAGGACCAGGCAAAGTTTTGCTCTGTCTCTATGAGTAGGAACTGACATGAGAGCACCGAAGAATAACAACAGTAGGCAAAATATTAAATGACAGAAGAAGGACCAAAGGAAGATTGAATGAATAGACAGAGTTACTGCACTGAAAAAATTTCTTAATGTACAACCCTATCAAGAGGCAGTATATGATCAAGAGACAATAGTATTGAAGGAAGAAGTCTAAGCTGCACTGAAAGCATTGGGTAAAAGCAAGGTTCCACAGACTGGTGAAATATGAATAGAGATCTTTGAACAAACTGAGTCAGTGCTGGAAGTACTCAATTGATTATGATTTAAAAATATTAATATCACATTTAAGGAAAATTGTGCTGGAGATAATTTGAAAACAGTTGCAGCAGTACCTTGACAGGGAGCTTCCAGAAATTCAAGCCGGATTCAGAATAGGATGTGGAACAAGGGATATCATTGCAGACATCAGATGGATCTTAGGGGAAAGAAATAATATCAAAGGAAGGTTTATTTGTGCTTTATTGACTATGCAAAAGTATCTGATGGTACAGACTATGACAAATTATTTATAACATTTTGAAGAATAGGATTTCCAGGAAATTTAACTGTGTTCATGTACATTGACCAAGAGACAATCATTTGAACAGAACAGGTGGATATCGTGTTATTTAAAATTGGAATAAGTTTGTGCCAGAGTTGTAACCATGCTTATTCAATCTATATGTTATGCAAATAATCTAAGAAGCTGGACTACTTGAAGAAACATGTGGCACCAAGATTGGAGGAAGGCTCATCAATAACTTGGTATGTGACTAACACCATCTTGCTTGCTGGAAGCCAGGAAGACTTGAAGCATTTACTGATGAAGACTCCAGAATACAACCGCCAGTAAGGATTACACCTCAGCATAAAGGAGAACTCAAAGTCCCACTGTTGTCCCAATAAGCAATACTATGATAAATGAAGTAAAGATAGAAGTTGCTCATGACTTCATTTTCATTGGTGTGTCAGGCTGGGTTGACTAGTGAAACAAACTCAGAGACTCTCAGGTATGAGGGGTACCTCCAAAAACCCGAAACTTTTATCCCCAGAGATATGTATTAACTTTTTTTTTTAAAACAAAACAACCTTATCACCTTCAAAGTACTTTCCATTACACTTAATACATAATACATTTGTCAAATCGGTGATTCCGTTCTTGGAAACGTTTTTCAAACTCATCTGTTTGGATGGTTGACAGCACCTCCATTGTTTTTTCTTCACCTCTTCTATGTCGTCAAATCGCTGTCCTTTCATGTCCCTCTTCATTCTCAGAAACAAAAAGAAGTTGCATGGAGCAAGGTCAGGTGAGTAAGGTGCATGGGGGTAAGAGAGACATTCTGATTTTTTTTTTTTGCCAAAAATTGGCACACTGAGATGGCTGTGTGAGCAGTGCATTGTTGTGGTGGCAAAACCAGTCCCCTGTCTACCACAAATCACAGTTATGCAATCTTTTCAGAACTTCTAAATAGAAAGCTTGATTAACAGTCTGATCTGGTGGAACAAACCACAAATGCACTACAAGCTGATATTTTCATCTGTTCGAGAAATTGGCGAATATCCAAAACGAGGTTTGTCATCAATCGACATTTCTCTTTTTTGAAAAGAGAAAGCCACTTGTACACTTGAGTTTTCCCCCACAGCACTGTGCTTCAACATCAGCAGTTTCTGAGGCATTTCTCCTGAGCAGGAAACAAAGATTCACATACACACACTGTTCTCTTAAATTGGTTATCACAAAAATGAGGTTTGAGCAAAACTGCTTTGAAAAAAAATTCACTGTACCCAGAGAGAACCTTCCCAGGCGATGCCATTGGGTGCACTAACTCAGAGCCAATTGCTTGATGCTTGCCTAGCAGGAAAAATGCATACTATGAAAGTTCTGCTCTTCCCAGCACAATTCAATTTTTGGGGGGCTACCCTCTCATATGTATAGGAAAGAGTTTTATATCAAGAAGTAATTATACAAAAAAAAAAAAAAAGAAGTAATTATACATGAAGCAAACATCTCAGCCCAGTCCAGATCAAGACCATAAGTCCAATACTAGTCCATGAGTCCAATACTAATCCATAAATCCAATACTAGTCCGTGAGTTCCACTTTAGACATGCAGCCACATGAAATGATGCAGACTGCAGGAAGATCACAGGGTGGTGGGTGCAAAGTCTTGTGGATCCAATGGTGGTGGCTGCATCACAGGGCTCATTTGTCTCAGTGCGGCTCACCAGTGGGAAGGTGAAAATGGAAAGAGAGAAAGAGTAGTCCACCTCCAGTGAGCTATTTATCTTGGTCCCCTCCAATCAAACTGTGACTTGATTGACAGGTTAAACTCCACCCACATCTTCCTACCGGAACCATGTTGGCACTAAGAAACCTAACTATCACACTTGGATTCATAATCAACACCCATAGAGCAGCAGTCAAGAAACCAAAAGAGATAGTGCAGTGGGCGAATCTGCTGACAAACACCTCTTTCAAGTATTCAAGAGCAACAATACCACCTTGAGAACTAAAGTGCACTTGGTCTAAGCCATGGTCTTCTCAGCCACTTCATATGCCTAGGAAAGCGAGAAAACGAATAAGGAAGACTGAAGAGGAATCAATACATTCGTATTACGGTGTTTTTGAAGAACACTGAAATTACTGTGGACAGTCAGAAGAGCAAACGAGTGCTTTGAAGGAAACATAGCCGGAAAGTTCCTTTGAAGGGAGGATGACAGAAAGAATACAATTTCAGGACTAATATTGCTAAAGAGATGTTGTTGGGGTAGGGGGTGTTGGACGTAAAGTGGAAGTCATCCAATGGGACGGAGTCCACAATTGTGTGCCCCAAAATTGCCAAATGGCTTATCTGGGTCTGGCATGTCCTGTCAAGGACCAAGCACCAGCTTTCCTGGTTTTGATAAAGACCCTGATGAACTGGGTCAGCTCGCCTGGTGCGAGGCCCCAATCATCTCGGTAAATAGAAATGTAAATACTGCTCTGTTGCACTTAAGCGTTTTCATCCCAGTGTAAGATGTCTTGAAGCATATGGCTCTCAGGACAGAAGATCAGAGAAAGCACTACAAATCACCCAGCAGTAAGAATGCTAATTTCGTTGGTCTGTTTTTAATTGTCAGAGCAGATGTTGACCAGTGATAGGGACTTCAGTTGCCATGTGGCCTGGCTGGGATTGCACAGTGCGATGTCACCACTTGAGATTGTTACCCTAGGGACACACTGGAGGAGTGGAAGGATTCTGTGTCTGTTCTGTATTCAGTCATGTCTCCCATGAATTCCAACAAGACCCCAGCCTGGACCCTGATATGTCTTGATTTCACAGAGTAATCTATTAGAAATCTGAAAATTATGTGTAAATTCCAGGCCACCCTCTTAAAAAAATGAAAAAATTTTATGACTTGTTTGAAGTCCCTTCCTCAGTAGGGAAATGTATGAGCATGATACTGGACATGCTCCAGGCCTGAGCGGTCCCACCTGTCCCCATCATCTGCTCTGTGGAGTTGTGAGTTGTGTGTGGTTGTGCAATGCCCTGACTTAAGTCTTGCACACAGTAGGTGCTCAGTAAATATGTACTGAGTTGAAATAACTTTGAGGTGTGATTTTTTTTCCATAAATTTTGCCATTGCCTCTAAATAACTTTATTCATCCAAGAATCTAACAAACTTTTTTTGTGGGGTTCCTAGACTCTCAGTCATAGGAGCCTGGTAGTGTAGTGGTTATGTATTGGGCTCCGATCCACAAGATCAGCAGTTCAAACCACCAGCCAGCTCTGAGTGAGAAAGATAGGGCTTTCTACGTCCATAACAAGTTAGTCTCAGAAACTCTTAGGGGGCAGTTTTACTCTGCCCTCTAGGGTTGCTATGAGTCAGCATTGACTCAATAACAGTGAGTTTGCTTTTAGTTTGGCCTCTCATTTACTCTAGAAAAGTGAACACTGACAGGGTGTCTTCAGGAGAAGCACCAGGATAATTGGTGAGAAACCATTTGCCAAATTCATTTCCAGAGCGGAAACCACATTTCTTCAGCTTGGCTGTCAAATGTTCCTGATGTGAAAGGTTTCCGGTAGCTGAGGCTGTGTGTCATGGCCCTTCATCGCTTCTGGTGTGATTTATGGACAGAGAGCATGGAGGCTGAGATTCATGAGAGACGGGGAGGGAAGAACTTTTATGGGAGTCATCAGGAGCCTTGGATTTACAAGGAAGTTTTAGATAGAACTCTGTTGAGTGTCCAGAGGACTGGGTAAAAAAAAAAAAAAAAAATATATATATATATGAAGGTAAGCAAGGCAGCTGATGGAAACACCCTGTGAATTGCAGCCTTAGTCACATGACTGGCTCTGGAAAGAGAATCAAATTTCACAGCGCTCAAGTGGGAGCTGTTTTAGTTCAATAAAGGGAAAAACCAAGTCAGCTTTTGAGGTGATGTCATGACATTTTTAAAAAGGTCCTTTGGTGAGTGAGGGGCCTCGGATATACCCTGGACTGAAGATTAGCAGATATGGATTCTGCTCTAGATTTTCCATTAACCACTGTCAAGAACATGTCTATTTTCTTAGACCTCTGTCTTGTCAGGCATTGAAGTGGGATCCTTGGACCAACAAATTCCCATCATGATTCTAGTGCCCAGCTCCTGTTAGGGAGCTGGGGAATAAACAATCATTTTGCATATGGATATCATGGATAACAATTCACTGCAAAGAAAACCAAAATCCTCACAACTGGACTAATAGGTAGCATTATGATAAATGGAGAAAAATTTAAGTTGTCAAGTATTTTGTCTTGCTTGGATCCATAAACAATGCTAATGGAAATAGCAGTAAGAGATCAAATGATGCATTACATTGGGTAAATCTTCTGCATAAGATCTCTTTAGAGTGTTGAAAAGCTAGCATATTACTTTGAGGACTAAGTTGTGCCCCACCCAAGCCCTGCTATTTTCAATTGCCTTATATGCATGTGAAAGGTGGACACTGAATAAAGAAAACTGAAGAAGAATCAATGTGTTTGAATTGTGATGCTGGAGAAAATTCCATGGACTACTAAAAGGACAAACCAATCTGTCCTAGAAGTACAGCCAGAGTGCTTCTTAGAGGCAAAGAAGGTGGGGGTGGACACCATGGTATTCAAAGTGTGAATGGAGCAAGCCCAGAGAGTAATGAAGGGTTCTAGACTCTCTAAAGATATTATTGGGACCTGATCAAAGGGAAATAAACAATGCACAGAGAGGTAGGGCATCAAATACCATCTTTTGGCTACCAACTGAATCCACCAACTATTTTTTCAGGAGAAAGACATGGGAGTCTGCGCTTGTGAGGATTTATAGCCTTGGACATCCTGTGGGGGCATTTCTACCCTGACCTATAGGGTTGCTATGCATTGGAATAGACTCGACTGTAGTGGAGTCCTACAAGTGCATGGGTTCCTAGCCCTAATTCTATTGCATACTTGTGTGACCTTAGGCATTTTATTTAATTCCTTTGAAACTATTTTTTCAACCTGTAAAATGAGGAGATGGCTTAAGAGCTTGAAGGTAAACAAGCGGCCATCTAGCTCAGAAGCAACAAAGCCCACATGGAACAACACATCAGCCTGTGTGATCACGAGGTGTCGAAGGGATCAGTTATCTGGCATCAAAGAATAAAAAATCATATCATTGTGTGCTCACCTCCATGATATGATCGCTGAAGACAAACGGGTGCATAAGCAAATGTGGCGAAGAAAGCTGATGGTGCCTAGCTACAAAAGGTATAGCATCTGGGGTCTTAAAGGCTTGAAAGTAAACAAGCGGCCATCTAGCTCAGAAGCAACAAAGCTCACATGGAAGAAGCACACCAGCCTGTGCGATCACGAGGTGTCGAAGGGATCAGGTATAAGGCATCATCAGAACAAAAAAAATCTTACTATAACGAATGAGGTAGGGAGTGCAGAGTGCAGACTCAAAGCCCATTTGTAGGCCACTGGAGATCCCCTTTCAGATGGGTCTCAGGGAGTAAACAAGCCAGTCAGGGTGTGATGTAGCAACGATGAAAAATACAATTTTCCTCTAGCTCCTAAATGCTTCCTCTCCACACCCCCCGCCCCCCCACTATCATGATCCGAATTCTATCTTGCAAGTCTGGCTAGACCAGAGGATGTACACTGGTACAGATAGGAACTGGTAACAGGGAGTCCAGGGCGGATGATCCCTTCTGGACCAGTGGTGTGAATCATGATACTGGGAGGGTAGAGGGAGAGTGGGTTGGAAAGAGGGAACCGATTACAAGGAACTATATGTGACCTCCTCCCTGGGAATGGACAACAGAAAAGTGGGTGAAGAAAGACGTCGGACAGGGCAATATATGACAAAATAATAATTTATAAATTATCAAGAGCTCACGAGGGAGTGGGGAGGGGGGAGGTAGGGGAAAAATGACGACCTGATGTCAGGGGCTTAAGTGGAGAGAAAATGTTTTGACAATGACGAGGGCCATGAATGTACAAATGTGCTTTACACAATTGATGTTTGTAAGGATTGTGATGAGTTGTATGAGCCCCTAATAAATGATTTTTAAAAAATGAAGAGATGGAACTGAACGAACATGGAAATTTCTTCCAGCTTTTAGAGATGTTTATGCTCATTGAACTCAACAGAAGTTATGAGGTGTCTCTTCCATAGTGTCTTTAAAAATTTTTTTAGTGTAAATACTTATTTTTAATTTTTTAGTGTAAATATGTATTTTTTTATTGTGGCAAAAATATACACAAAACAACAATTCTCCAATTCAACAACTTCTACATGTATAATTCAGTGGCATTGATTATACTCTGTGCTGTGTAACCATTATTGCTATCATTTTCCAAATTATGCTATCATTAACATAAATTCAATATTCCCCTAAGCAAAAAACTCTTCTTTCTTCACCCATGGTAACCATTGGTCAATTTTTTTTTTTTTAACATTTTATTAGGGGCTCATACAACTGTTATCCCAATCCATACACACATCAATTGTGTAAAGCGCATTTGTACATCGTTTCTCAAAACATTTTCTCTCCATTTAAACCCCCGACATTAGGTCCTCATTTTTCCCCTCCCTCCCCGCTCCCCCCTCCCGCATGAGCCCTTGATAGTTTATAAATGGGTATTTTGTCATATCTTGCCCTGCCTGACGTCTCCCTTCACCCACTTTTTGGTTGTCTGTCCCCCAGGGAGGAGATCACACACAGTTCCATGTAATCGGTTCCCTCTTTCCTACCCATTCTCCCTTTACCCTCCCTGTTTTGCCACTCACACCACTGGTCCTATAGGGCTCATCCATCCTGGATTCCCTGTATTTTCAGTTCCTATCTGTACCAGTTGTACCTCCTCTGGTCTAGCCAGTCTTGCAAGATAGAATTTGAGTCATGGTAGTGGGAGCGGGGAGGAAACCTTTAGGAACTAGAGGAAGGTTGTATTTCTCATCATTGTTACATCGCACCCTGACTGGCTCATCTCCTCCCCGAGACCCCTCTGCAAGGGGATCTCCAGTGGCCTACTAATGGGCTTTGGATCTCCACTCCACACTCCCCCCATCATTCACTATGGTAAGATTTTTTGTTCTGATGATGCCTTACACCTGATCCCTTCGACACCTCGTGGTTGCATAGGCTGGTGTGCTTCTTCCTTGTGGGCTTTGTTGCTTCTGAGCTTGATGGCCGCTTGATTACCTTCAAGCCTTTAAGACCCCAGACGCTATACTTTTTGATAGCCAGGCACCATCAGTTTTCTTCACCACATTTGCTTATGCACCCATTTGTCTTCAGTGATCCATTCGACACCCCGTGATCACACAGGTTGATATGTTGTTCCATGTGGGCTTTGTTGCTTCTGAGCTAGATGGCCGCTTGTTTACCAAATTCATCTGTTTTGATGGCTGACAGCACCTCCCTTGATTTTTTTCTTCATGTCTTCTGCGTCAAATCACTGTCCTATCAAGTCCCTCTTCATTTGTGGAAACAAAAAGAAATCACACAGAGTGAGGTCAGGTGAGTCAGGTGCGTGGGGCAAGATAGGAATGCTGGTTTTTGCCAAAAATTGCCCCACTAAGGTGGCTGTCTGAATAGGTACATGGTTGTGGTGGCAAAACCAGTCCCCCATCTGCCACAAATCAGACCTTTTTTGTCACACACTGTTATGCTGTCTTTTCAGAACCTCTAAATAGAAAGCTTGATGAACAGTATGACCTGGTGGAATGAACCAAATGCATTACTAGTTGACATTTTCTTCCATTCAGGAAGTTGATGGACATCCAGAAGGAGGTTTGTCATCTATTGACATTTCACTCATATACTTGAGATTTTCCCATAGCACTGTCCTTGTTAGCTCTGTTCAACATCACAACAGTTTCTCCGGTGTTTTTCTTAAGCAGGAAACAAAATTTCACAGCCGCACACTGTTCTCTTAAATTGGACATCATAAAAAATGAAGTTTGAGTGAAATTGCTTTGATGAAAAAATTCACTGTGACCAGAGAGAACCTTCCCAGGTGATGCCACTGGGTGCACTAACTCAGAGAGAGTTGCTCTATGCTCCTGTACAGGGAAAAATGCATACTATGAAAGTTCCTCCCAGAGGAGCTTTTTTCCTTTTTTTTTGGCGGGGGATGGTGTTCCCCTTGTACTTCTTGCAGTGCTGGGTGCTTGGTGTGGAAAGTAAGCGTGAGCTCTGAGAGCATACCATTACTGCACATCACCTTTTATCAACTTCAAGAATAGTAACGGACTGTCTGCACCTAGCTGATTTGGGCAGTGCAGATCCTTGAAGGGAACCATGAAAACACAATAGGGAGTAAGGAGATGTATGGACTTAAAAAGATGACCTGCCCCTGTTTCATTGCCTTCAATATTTAAGAGTAGATGATAGATCCATGGGTGTTTTATTTGTCAATCTTTCTACTTTTTTACATGGTTAAAATATATAACATAAAAGTAAGTTTTACTTATTTATATAAGGAAGCAAGGTAGGAACCCAAGTACCCTGGTATGGTTAAATAGCTGACACCGGCTTGGAATCTTGTGTACAAGTTAGTTAAGCGAACCTTTGTGGAGATACAAGAATAATGGTAACATTGCTCCACTCTTTCCAAATTGAGACCTCTCCAACCTTCTTTCTCTCTTCCTTGGGACCTAGCCCCAGGAAGTGAGGGAAAGCAAGATCACCATTTTATTTATTACTGACCAGCTGGAAGCCCACCTTTGCTGCTTTGGTTGGAAGGACATACCTTTTGCCTCCTGGGTACAATGGATATATATACTTATGGATTTATTCTAGCCAAATGTTTCTCTGGAAGGAAGGAAATGGAGGTGATAACACAAGTGTGCAAAGGAAAAATGGACCTTGTTGTGTCAGTCTGAGTAGACTACAGAAACAAATCCATGGACACATATATGTGTATAAGAAAGAGATTTATATACAAGAGCAATTGAACATTGAGAAAACATCCCAGCCCAGTCTAGATCAAGTCCATAAGTCCAATATTAGCCCATATGTCTGATGCCAATCTGTAAAGTCCTCTTCAGACTCATGAAACACTTGCAATGAAGCCAAATGCAGGACGATCACAAGCCAGTGGGTAGAAAGTCTTTGGATCAAGTGGCATTGTAAGCATCTCAGCGCTGGCAGGGATCTCTTTGTGGCTTCTCCAACTTCCGAGATGTGATTGCATCCATGTGGCTTGTCTTCTGTAATGTCTCCCAGGGAGTAGCAGAGAGAGAGAGAGAGAGAGAGAGAGAGAGAGAGAGAGAGAGAGAGAGAGAGAGAGAGAGAGAGAGAAGAGGCTTCTGCCTCCAAGGAGGAAGTACCAGATTTCCCAGAATTCTCAGGAGAAGGCCATGCCCACACAGAAGTCTCATTGGCTATCTCCAGATTGACAGCCTCGACTGCACCCCTACACTCTTAATCCTTAATTGACACCACATTAGGTGACTACTACACTTGTGTACCTCATGCCTCTCAAGGATCTGTAAGTGGTTCCTTTTCCAGAACACAAATATTAACAGCACACACAATAATGTGATGATAGTAGAACATTCCAAACCATATATAGAAATGGAAGACCTTGGATGTGAAGGGTCAAGAAGTTGGGGGCTACTTTCCAACAACAAAGAGGCCCCTCTTCACTCCCAGTAACATATCTGTGAGCAGCTTTGCATGGAACTTTGCAACAATAATGAAAGCTGAAGATGGAAACTACATATTTTTAAAAAGCTGCATTAGTGATTTCAACTGTTAAGAATAAAGCCAAAGTCACTCCCTTCTGTAGACCTCCTGGTTTTATATAAATCAATTTTAGTTCATTTTCCACACAGAATCTGGGGGGTGTTAACCTAGGTTAACCCTCCTTTCATTTCCTTTAAACCAAGAAGGCGCATATTAGAATGCAAATGTTTCTCTTAAGTATTGGAGTTAGGGAAAGTTGGCAGTACTAGAAACTGAAGTATGAGCGTAAGCTGATGTAGCTAAGGCTATGTGGGAATAATAAATATCAGGTGGAGGACTTTATTATGCCAAACTTTATTTTATATGTTAAACTTATAAAATGTTTCCCCAAATTATCTATATTATTACTTAAATTCTTTTTGGTTGCATTGCTTTTCCCTAATTTTCAGGATAGCTGAACTTTGGACTCTCTGTCCAAAGCCCTTTTTATAACCTAAATGAAATTCATAATTTAAAAAATTGGATTTCAATGCTTCTTTCTGAAAATTGTTGTGAAACTCTCTCTCTTAAGGGACTTAAATATATATATTTAGTCTTTCAAAATTAGATACTATGTTTTCTCTATTGCTTTATTTACATGGATTCAGAGTAAATCAAATTAAATTAAATTTAACTTTTAGGACACTAAAGTATTGAACATGGTTATTTCCTAATGCATTTGCTGAAGATGCACTATTTTAAATTACTCTGAGAAGATGGACTTTAAAATCATCCAAACCTGGTTTTCAGTGCCAATACTAGCATGTTCTATGATTTTGGGAACGTTTTCTACCTACTCAAAGCCCAAATTCTAATCATCTATAAAGTGAGGATTTCAATAAAAATCACTCTGATTAGTTGTGAGAACTAAATGTGCATGCAATGTACTATAATTAGGTAGCAAATACTTAATAAAAGTGAGATCTTCCCATCTCCAGTGCACATCCCACTTTACAACCACATCTTCATAGAGATGTTCCATTGGTGCTCCAGGAGGATAAAGTGGGAAAAATAGGCTGTCATAAAAGAACAATATGTAAGCACAGAAGAGATCAGGCTGAAGAATGGTCAAGGTCCAGAGGCAGAAAGGAAATGCAAGGCTCAGGACAGGGTGAGGCAGAGGGGCACAAGAAAGGTGGTAACATTTCAGGAGCAGGGAGGCAAGGGAGGTATCCTAGACCTCACCCAGTATGGTCCATCTTTTTGACCTGTAGGTGGGAACTTTAGGAAGGGGGTTGTGGGAATTACATTATCTCCTGTCAACTTGCAAAAGGGTGGAGTCTAGCCTGTCAATCAGGTCATAGCCAATGAGGCCTCAGTGTGGGCATGGCCTTCTCCTGAGGATTCTGGGAACCTATCTTCCTCCCTGGAGGCAGAGCACACTCTCTCCCTGTGACACATTCCTGTTGACAAGCCACATGGAGCTGCACTGATAGAGTCAAAGCCCTGGAGCTGGAGGAGCCATGTGGAGACTTCTACCAGCACTGAGATGATTCCACTGCCACTGGATCCACAAGACTTTCCACCCATGGACCTGTGATCTTCCTGCATTCAGTTTCATTGCATGTGTTGTGTGAGTCTGAAGAGCAATTTATAGACTGGTATCAGGCATATGGGCTAATAATATTGGACTTATGGACTTGAGCTGGACTGGGGTGTTTTCTTAATATACAATTATTTTTTATTATATACATAAATATTATATACAAAGCTCTTTCTTATATATATATATGAGTGTCTATGAATTTGGTTTCTCTAGTCTACCTGGACTACCACAGGGGTAGAACAAGGTAGAGCATGCTCATGGGGATAGGTTAAAGGAGTTATCTTAAAAGCGTTTGAAAGATGCAGAGACTCATGGCAGACTTTGTCCTGGAGTACATTTTGCTTAAAGAGTTAGCTTCCACATTCACAAAACATTTAATAAGTCAAGGGCTGGCTTGTGAGTTTAAGCAGCAAACAAATACATGGTATTCTAAAAACAATATTTTGTCTGTGGAAAATCTAACGGTGGGGTTACTGGAGGTTCTTATTGTTGGTAGGTGTTTTCAGGTCAGTTCTGACTCATACCTACTCCATGTACAATAGAATAAAACTCTGCCTGGTTCTATACTATCTTTACAAACACAGCCACGTTAGAACCTGCTGTTGCAGCCACCGTGTTAAACCATCTTGTTGAAGGTTTTACTTTATAGATCATTTTATTGGGAGCTCTTACTGCTCTTATCACAATCCATACATCAATTATATCAAACAAATTTGAACATATGTTGCCATCGTCATTTTCTAAACATTTACTTTCTATTTGAGCCCTTGGTATCAGCTCCTCTTTTGTTCCTCCCTCCCCCCATCATGACCCCTTGATAAATTATAAATTATTATTGTTTTCATATCTTACGCTGACTGCTGACTCCTTTCACCCACGTTTCTGTTGTTCATCCCCCTGGGGTGGGGGTTATAAGTCAATCATTGTGATTGGTCCCCCCTTTCTTCCCCTACCTTCTCCCTACTCTCATGGTATTGCTATTTCTATTACAGTTCCTGAGGGATTTATCTGTCCTGGATTCTCTGTGTTGAGAGCTCTTATCTATACCATTGTACATGCTCTGGTCTAGCCGGATTTGTAAGGTAGAACTGGGTTCATGATAGCGGTGGGAAGGAAGCATTAAAGAACTACAGGAATGTTGTGTATTTCATTGGTGCTGTGCTGCACCCTGAGAGTCTTCCTTTTTCTTGCTGATCTTCTGTTTTACCAAGGATAATGATCTTCTCCAGGGATATGGCCAAAGTCGAGACAAAAATCTTACCATTCTATTTAAGAAGAATTCTGGCTTCTCCTTCTAAAACGAATGTGTGTACTCATCAGGCAGTCCGTGGTATATTCAATATATTTTCCTGCATCATAATTCAAGGACATCTGTTCTTCAATCTTTCTTATCCACTGTCCAGATTTTGCATATACATATAAGGCAATGGAAAATACCATGGCTTGGGTCAGGCTCACCTTAGTCCTCAAAGAAATCTGTTCACTTTTTTCTAACAATCTAAAGAGGGTCTTTGCAGTGGTTATGCATAAGGCAATACATTGCTTGGTTTATTGACTCCTGTTTCCTTGGGCACTGATTGTAGAGCCCAATAAAATAAAATTTTTGACAACTTCAATATTTTCTGCACTAATCTGATGTTACATATTGGTTCGATTGTGAGGAATTTTGTTTTCTTGATATTAAGGTGTAATTCAAATGTCAGTTTTTGCTCTTAATCAGTAAGTGATTCTAGTCCTCTTTGCTTTTGTATTTTATTAATTTTGTTGGAACTGGCCCATGCCCTACAAAATAATTGAAGTCAATCTCACAGTTCTCTTTGCTTTAGCAAGCACAATTTTGTCACCTATCATATTCTTCGGCACATAACCTGCCTTCTCAGATTATATGCTAAGCGTGCAGACTGAATAAGTGTGGTGGAAAAAATATAACCTTGACATACACCTTTTCTGATTTTTAACAATAAAGTCAATATCCCTTCTTCTGTTTTAATGACTTCTGTTTTAATGATACAGGTTATGCATGAGTATTCTGAAATTCCCGTTATTTGCAATGTTATCCATGGTTTCTTGTGATGCACATGGCTAATGTCTTTACATACCATAGTCAACAAAAGGCAGATAAACGTTTTTTCAGTATTCTCTGCTTTTCACAAAGGTCCATCTGACATCAGTATTGATATCCCTCCCTCCACATCCTTTTCTGAATCTGTCTTCAACTTCTGGCAGTTACCTATCAATATGATGCTATTTCTCGATTTGAATTATCCTCGGAAAAATTTTAGTTGATGAGTGAGATGCCATTGCTCTTACACCAGATTGTGATAGTTACATAATTTCATGTCAACTTGAAGTCTAGGGGTGGAGTCTAGCCTGTCAATCAAGTCACAGCCTGATGGTGCCTCCTTGTGGGCATGATCTCCTCATAAGAAGGGTTCTGGGTTCGTTATCCCCTGTTCCCTTCCCCCCTCCTCCCCCTCTCCCATGTCCCCCCGGAACTGTCAGTCCCGTTGTTTTCTCCTCCAGATTGTTCATCCAGCCTGTCCTATCC